>NC_089901.1:4366555-4697668 GCF_040182565.1 Anser cygnoides | reverse complement strand
CTGCACTGCATAACTAGTGGTGCCAGTGCACTCTCTGGACCCACTGCACTGCATCCCCACTGGTGCCAGTGCACTCTCTGGACCCACTGCACTGCATCCCCAGTGGTGCCAGTGCACTCTCTGGACTCACTGCACTGCATCCCCACTGGTGCCAGTGCACTCTCTGGACTCACTGCAGTGCATCCCCACTGGTGCCAGTGCACTCTCTGGACTCACTGCACTGCATCCCCAGTGGTGCCAGTGCACTCTCTGGACTCACTGCACTGCATCCCCACTGGTGCCAGTGCACTATCTGGACTCACTGCAGTGCATCCCCACTGGTGCCAGTGCACTCTCTGGACTCACTGCACTGCATCCCCAGTGGTGCCAGTGCACTCTCTGGACTCACTGCACTACATCCCCACTGGTGCCAGTGCACTCTCTGGACTCACTGCACTGCATCCCCGCTGGTGCCAGTGCACTCTCTGGACCCACTGCACTGCATCCCCAGTGGTGCCAGTGCACTCTCTGGACCCACTGCACTGCATCCCCAGTGGTGCCAGTGCACTCTCTGGACTCACTGCACTGCATCCCCAGTGGGGCCAGTGCACTCTCTGGACTCACTGCACTGCATCCCCAGTGGTGCCAGTGCACTCTCTGGACTCAGTGCACTGCATCCCCAGTGGTGCCAGTGCACTCTCTGGACTAACTGCACTGCATCCCCAGTGGTGCCAGTGTACTCTCTAGTCTCACTGCACTGCATCCCCAGTGGTGCAGAGCACTCCCTGGAGTCACTGCAGTGCATCCCCAGTGGTGCCAGTGCACTCTCTGGACCCACTGCACTGCATCCCCACTGGTGCCAGTGCATTCTCTGGACTCACTGCACTGCATCCCTAAAGGTGCCAGTGCACTCTCTGAACTCACTGCACTGCATCCCCACTGGTGCCAGTGCACTCTCTGGACTCACTGCACTGCATCCCCACTGGTGCCAGTGCACTGTCTGGACTCACTGCACTACATCCCCACTGGTGCCAGTGCACTCTCTGGACCCACTGCACTGCATCCCCAGTGGTGCCAGTGCACTCTCTGGACTCACTGCACTGCATCCCCACTGGTGCCAGTGCACTCTCTGGACTCACTGCACTGCATCCCCAGTGGTGCCAGTGCACTCTCTGGACTCACTGCACTGCATCCCCAGTGGTGCCAGTGCACTCTCTGGACTCACTGCACTGCATCCCCTCTGTTGCCAGTGCACTCTCTGGACTCACTGCACTGCATCCCCAGTGGTGCCAGTGCACTGTCTGGAGTCACTGCACTGCATCCCCAGTGGTGCCAGTGCACTCTCTGGACTCACGGCAGTGCATCCCCAGAGGTGCCAGTGCACTCTCTGGACCCACTGCACTGCATCCCCACTGGTGTCAGTGCATTCTCTGGACTCACTGCACTTCATCCCCAGTGGTGTCAGTGCACTCTCTGGACTCACTGCAGTGCATCCCCACTGGTGCCAGTGCACTCTCTGGACTCACTGCACTGCATCCCCACTGGTGCCAGTGCACTGTCTGGACTCTGCACTGCATCCCTAGTGGTGCCAGTGCACTCTCTGGACCCACTGCACTGCATCCCCACTGGTGCCAGTGCACTCTCTGGACTCACTGCACTGCATCCCCACTGGTGCCAGTGCACTCTCTGGACTCAATGCACTGCATCCCCAGTGGTGCCAGTGCACTCTCTGGACCCACTGCACTGCATCCCCAGTGGTGCCAGTGCACTCTCTGGACTCACTGCACTGCATCCCCAGTGGTGCCAGTGCACTCTCTGGACTCACTGCACTGCATCCCCAGTGGTGCCAGTGCACTCTCTGGACTCACTGCACTGCATCCCCAGTGGTGCCAGTGCACTCTCTGGACTCACTGCACTGCATCCCCAGTGGTGCCAGTGCACTCTCTGGACTCACTGCACTGCATCCCCAGTGGTGCCAGTGCACTCTCTGGACTCACTGCACTGCATCCCCACTGGTGCCAGTGCACTCTCTGGACTCACTGCACTGCATCCCCTCTGGTGCCAGTGCACTCTCTGGACTCACTGCACTGCATCCCCAGTGGTGCCAGTGCACTCTCTGGACTCACTGCACTGCATCCCCAGTGGTGCCAGTGCACTCTCTGGACTCACTGCACTGCATCCCCAGTGGTGCCAGTGCACTCTCTGGACTCACTGCACTGCATCCCCAGTGGTGCCAGTGCACTCTCTGGACTCACTGCACTGCATCCCCAGTGGTGCCAGTGCACTCTCTGGACTCACTGCACTGCATCCCCAGTGGTGCCAGTGCACTCTCTGGACTCACTGCACTGCATCCCCAGTGGTGCCAGTGCACTCTCTGGACTCACTGCACTGCATCCCCAGTGGTGCCAGTGCACTCTCTGGACTCACTGCACTGCATCCCCACTGGTGCCAGTGCACTCTCTGGACTCACTGCACTGCATCCCCAGTGGTGCCAGTGCACTCTCTGGACTCACTGCACTGCATCCCCAGTGGTGCCAGTGCACTCTCTGGACTCACTGCACTGCATCCCCAGTGGTGCCAGTGCACTCTCTGGACTCACTGCACTGCATCCCCAGTGGTGCCAGTGCACTCTCTGGACCCACTGCACTGCATCCCCAGTGGTGCCAGTGCACTCTCTGGACTCACTGCACTGCATCCCCAGTGGTGCCAGTGCACTCTCTGGACTCACTGCACTGCATCCCCAGTGGTGCCAGTGCACTCTCTGGACTCACTGCACTGCATCCCCTCTGGTGCCAGTGCACTCTCTGGACTCACTGCACTGCATCCCCACTGGTGCCAGTGCACTCTCTGGACTCACTGCACTGCATCCCCAGTGGTGCCAGTGCACTCTCTGGACCCACTGCACTGCATCCCCAGTGGTGCCAGTGCACTCTCTGGACTCACTGCACTGCATCCCCAGTGGTGCCAGTGCACTCTCTGGACTCACTGCACTGCATCCCCACTGGTGCCAGTGCACTCTCTGGACTCACTGCACTGCATCCCCAGTGGTGCCAGTGCACTCTCTGGACTCACTGCACTGCATCCCCAGTGGTGCCAGTGCACTCTCTGGACTCACTGCACTGCATCCCCAGTGGTGCCAGTGCACTCTCTGGACTCACTGCACTGCATCCCCACTGGTGCCAGTGCACTCTCTGGACCCACTGCACTGCATCCCCTCTGGTGCCAGTGCACTCTCTGGACTCACTGCACTGCATCCCCAGTGGTGCCAGTGCACTCTCTGGACTCACTGCACTGCATCCCCAGTGGTGCCAGTGCACTCTCTGGACTCACTGCACTGCATCCCCAGTGGTGCCAGTGCACTCTCTGGACTCACTGCACTGCATCCCCAGTGGTGCCAGTGCACTCTCTGGACTCACTGCACTGCATCCCCAGTGGTGCCAGTGCACTCTCTGGACTCACTGCACTGCATCCCCAGTGGTGCCAGTGCACTCTCTGGACTCACTGCACTGCATCCCCAGTGGTGCCAGTGCACTCTCTGGACTCACTGCACTGCATCCCCAGTGGTGCCAGTGCACTCTCTGGACTCACTGCACTGCATCCCCAGTGGTGCCAGTGCACTCTCTGGACTCACTGCACTGCATCCCCAGTGGTGCCAGTGCACTCTCTGGACTCACTGCACTGCATCCCCAGTGGTGCCAGTGCACTCTCTGGACTCACTGCACTGCATCCCCAGTGGTGCCAGTGCACTCTCTGGACTCACTGCACTGCATCCCCAGTGGTGCCAGTGCACTCTCTGGACTCACTGCACTGCATCCCCAGTGGTGCCAGTGCACTCTCTGGACTCACTGCACTGCATCCCCTCTGGTGCCAGTGCACTCTCTGGACTCACTGCACTGCATCCCCAGTGGTGCCAGTGCACTCTCTGGACTCACTGCACTGCATCCCCAGTGGTGCCAGTGCACTCTCTGGACTCACTGCACTGCATCCCCAGTGGTGCCAGTGCACTCTCTGGACTCACTGCACTGCATCCCCAGTGGTGCCAGTGCACTCTCTGGACTCACTGCACTGCATCCCCACTGGTGCCAGTGCACTCTCTGGACTCACTGCACTGCATCCCCAGTGGTGCCAGTGCACTCTCTGGACTCACTGCACTGCATCCCCAGTGGTGCCAGTGCACTCTCTGGACTCACTGCACTGCATCCCCAGTGGTGCCAGTGCACTCTCTGGACTCACTGCACTGCATCCCCAGTGGTGCCAGTGCACTCTCTGGACTCACTGCACTGCATCCCCACTGGTGCCAGTGCACTCTCTGGACTCACTGCACTGCATCCCCTCTGGTGCCAGTGCACTCTCTGGACTCACTGCACTGCATCCCCAGTGGTGCCAGTGCACTCTCTGGACTCACTGCACTGCATCCCCAGTGGTGCCAGTGCACTCTCTGGACTCACTGCACTGCATCCCCAGTGGTGCCAGTGCACTCTCTGGACTCACTGCACTGCATCCCCAGTGGTGCCAGTGCACTCTCTGGACTCACTGCAGTGCATCCCCAGTGGTGCCAGTGCACTCTCTGGACTCACTGCACTGCATCCCCAGTGGTGCCAGTGCACTCTCTGGACTCACTGCACTGCATCCCCTCTGGTGCCAGTGCACTCTCTGGACTCACTGCACTGCATCCCCAGTGGTGCCAGTGCACTCTCTGGACTCACTGCACTGCATCCCCAGTGGTGCCAGTGCACTCTCTGGACTCACTGCACTGCATCCCCAGTGGTGCCAGTGCACTCTCTGGACTCACTGCACTGCATCCCCAGTGGTGCCAGTGCACTCTCTGGACTCACTGCACTGCATCCCCAGTGGTGCCAGTGCACTCTCTGGACTCACTGCACTGCATCCCCAGTGGTGCCAGTGCACTCTCTGGACTCACTGCACTGCATCCCCAGTGGTGCCAGTGCACTCTCTGGACTCACTGCACTGCATCCCCAGTGGTGCCAGTGCACTCTCTGGACTCACTGCACTGCATCCCCACTGGTGCCAGTGCACTCTCTGGACTCACTGCACTGCATCCCCAGTGGTGCCAGTGCACTCTCTGGACTCACTGCACTGCATCCCCAGTGGTGCCAGTGCACTCTCTGGACTCACTGCACTGCATCCCCAGTGGTGCCAGTGCACTCTCTGGACTCACTGCACTGCATCCCCAGTGGTGCCAGTGCACTCTCTGGACTCACTGCACTGCATCCCCAGTGGTGCCAGTGCACTCTCTGGACTCACTGCACTGCATCCCCAGTGGTGCCAGTGCACTCTCTGGACTCACTGCACTGCATCCCCAGTGGTGCCAGTGCACTCTCTGGACTCACTGCACTGCATCCCCACTGGTGCCAGTGCACTCTCTGGACTCACTGCACTGCATCCCCAGTGGTGCCAGTGCACTCTCTGGACTCACTGCACTGCATCCCCAGTGGTGCCAGTGCACTCTCTGGACTCACTGCACTGCATCCCCAGTGGTGCCAGTGCACTCTCTGGACTCACTGCACTGCATCCCCAGTGGTGCCAGTGCACTCTCTGGACTCACTGCACTGCATCCCCACTGGTGCCAGTGCACTCTCTGGACTCACTGCACTGCATCCCCAGTGGTGCCAGTGCACTCTCTGGACTCACTGCACTGCATCCCCACTGGTGCCAGTGCACTCTCTGGACTCACTGCACTGCATCCCCAGTGGTGCCAGTGCACTCTCTGGACTCACTGCACTGCATCCCCAGTGGTGCCAGTGCACTCTCTGGACTCACTGCACTGCATCCCCAGTGGTGCCAGTGCACTCTCTGGACTCACTGCAGTGCATCCCCAGTGGTGCCAGTGCACTCTCTGGACTCACTGCACTGCATCCCCAGTGGTGCCAGTGCACTCTCTGGACTCACTGCACTGCATCCCCAGTGGTGCCAGTGCACTCTCTGGACTCACTGCACTGCATCCCCAGTGGTGCCAGTGCACTCTCTGGACTCACTGCACTGCATCCCCAGTGGTGCCAGTGCACTCTCTGGACTCACTGCACTGCATCCCCTCTGGTGCCAGTGCACTCTCTGGACTCACTGCACTGCATCCCCAGTGGTGCCAGTGCACTCTCTGGACTCACTGCACTGCATCCCCAGTGGTGCCAGTGCACTCTCTGGACTCACTGCACTGCATCCCCAGTGGTGCCAGTGCACTCTCTGGACTCACTGCACTGCATCCCCAGTGGTGCCAGTGCACTCTCTGGACTCACTGCACTGCATCCCCAGTGGTGCCAGTGCACTCTCTGGACTCACTGCACTGCATCCCCAGTGGTGCCAGTGCACTCTCTGGACTCACTGCACTGCATCCCCAGTGGTGCCAGTGCACTCTCTGGACTCACTGCACTGCATCCCCACTGGTGCCAGTGCACTCTCTGGACTCACTGCACTGCATCCCCAGTGGTGCCAGTGCACTCTCTGGACTCACTGCACTGCATCCCCAGTGGTGCCAGTGCACTCTCTGGACTCACTGCACTGCATCCCCACTGGTGCCAGTGCACAATCTGGAGTCACTGCACTGCTTCCCCAGTGGTGCCAGTGCACTCTCTGGACTCACTGCACTGCTTCCCCAGTGGTGCCAGTGCACTCTATGGACTCACTGCACTGCATCCCCAGTGGTGCCAGTGCACTCTCTGGACCCACTGCACTGCATCCCCAGTGGTGCCAGTGCACTCTCTGGACTCACTGCACTGCATCCCCACTGGTGCCAGTGCACTCTCTGGACTCACTGCACTGCATCCCCAGTGGTGCCAGTGCACTCTCTGGACCCACTGCACTGCATCCCCAGTGGTGCCAGTGCACTCTCTGGACTCACTGCACTGCATCACCAGTGGTGCCAGTGCACAATCTGGAGTCACTGCACTGCATCCCCAGTGGTGCCAGTGAACGCTCTGGACTCACTGCACTGCTTCCCCAGTGGTGCCAGTGCACTCCCTGGACTCACTGCACTGCATCACCAGTGCTGCCAGTGCACTCTCTGGACTCACTGCACTGCATCCCCAGTGGTGCCAGTGCACTCTCTGGACTCACTGCACTGCATCCCCAGTGGTGCCAGTGCACTCTCTGGACTCACTGCACTGCATCCCCAGTGGTGCCGGTGCACTCTCTGGACTCACTGCACTGCATCCCAGTGGTGCCAGTGCACTCTCTGGACTCACTGCACTGCATCCCCAGTGGTGCCAGTGCACTCTCTGGACTCACTGCACTGCATCCCCAGTGGTGCCAGTGCACTCTCTGGACTCACTGCACTGCATCCCCACTGGTGCCAGTGCACTCTCTGGACTCACTGCACTGCATCCCCACTGGTGCCAGTGCACTCTCTGGACTCACTGCACTGCATCCCCAGTGGTGCCAGTGCACTCTCTGGACTCACTGCACTGCATCCCCTCTGGTGCCAGTGCACTCTCTGGACTCACTGCACTGCATCCCCAGTGGTGCCAGTGCACTCTCTGGACTCACTGCACTGCATCCCCAGTGGTGCCAGTGCACTCTCTGGACTCACTGCACTGCATCCCAGTGGTGCCAGTGCACTCTCTGGAGTCACTGCACTGCATCCCCAGTGGTGCCAGTGCACGCTCTGGACTCACTGCACTGCATCCCCAGTGGTGCCAGTGCACTCCCTGGACTCACTGCACTGCATCACCAGTGCTGCCAGTGCACTCTCTGGACTCACTGCACTGCATCCCCAGTGGTGCCAGTGCACTCTCTGGACTCACTGCACTGCATCCCCAGTGGTGCCAGTGCACTCTCTGGACTCACTGCACTGCATCCCCAGTGGTGCCGGTGCACTCTCTGGACTCACTGCACTGCATCCCACTGGTGCCAGTGCACTCTCTGGACTCACTGCACTGCATCCCCAGTGCTGCCAGTGCACTCTCTGGACTCACTGCACTGCATCCCCACTGGTGCCTGTGCACTCTATGGACTCACTGCACTGCATCCCCACTGGTGCCAGTGCACTCTCTGGACTCACTGCACTGCATCCCTACTGGTGCCGGTGCACTCTCTGGACTCACTGCACTGCATCCCCTCTGGTGCCAGTGCACTCTCTGGACTCACTGCACTGCATCCCCTCTGGTGCCAGTGCACTCTCTGGACTCACTGCACTGCATCCCCAGTGGTGCCAGTGCACTCTATGGACTCACTGCACTGCATCCCCACTGGTGCCAGTGCACTCTATGGACTCACTGCACTGCATCCCCACTGGTGCCAGTGCACTCTCTGGACTCACTGCACTGCATCCCCAGTGGTGCCAGTGCACTCTCTGGACTCACTGCACTGCATCCCTAGTGGTGCCAGTGCACTCTCTGGACTCACTGCACTGCATCCCCACTGGTGCCAGTGCACTCTCTGGACTCACTGCACTGCATTCCCAGTGGTGCCAGTGCACTCTCTGGACTCACTGCACTGCATCCCCACTGCTGCCAGTGCAGTCTCTGGACTCACTGCAGTGCATCCCCAGTGGTGCCAGTGCACTCTCTGGAGTCAAGGCTCTGCATCCCCAGTGGTGCCAGTGCACTCTCTGGACTCACTGCACTGCATCCCCAGTGGTGCCAGTGCACTCTCTGGACTCACTGCACTGCATCCCCAGTGGTGCCAGTGCACTCTCTGGACTCACTGCACTGCATCCCCAGTGGTGCCAGTGCACTCTCTGGACTCACTGCACTGCATCCCCACTGGTGCCAGTGCACTCTCTGGACTCACTGCAGTGCATCCCCAGTGGTGCCAGTGCACTCTCTGGACTCACTGCACTGCATCCCCAGTGGTGCCAGTGCACTCTCTGGACTCACTGCACTGCATCCCCAGTGGTGCCAGTGCACTCTCTGGACTCACTGCACTGCATCCCCAGTGGTGCCAGTGCACTCTCTGGACTCACTGCACTGCATCCCCAGTGGTGCCAGTGCACTCTCTGGACTCACTGCACTGCATCCCCACTGGTGCCAGTGCACTCTCTGGACTCACTGCACTGCATCCCCAGTGGTGCCAGTGCACTCTCTGGACTCACTGCACTGCATCCCCAGTGGTGCCAGTGCACTCTCTGGACTCACTGCACTGCATCCCCAGTGGTGCCAGTGCACTCTCTGGACTCACTGCACTGCATCCCCAGTGGTGCCAGTGCACTCTCTGGACTCACTGCACTGCATCCCCAGTGGTGCCAGTGCACTCTCTGGACTCACTGCACTGCATCCCCACTGGTGCCAGTGCACTCTCTGGACTCACTGCACTGCATCCCCAGTGGTGCCAGTGCACTCTCTGGACTCACTGCACTGCATCCCCAGTGGTGCCAGTGCACTCTCTGGACTCACTGCACTGCATCCCCAGTGGTGCCAGTGCACTCTCTGGACTCACTGCACTGCATCCCCAGTGGTGCCAGTGCACTCTCTGGACTCACTGCACTGCATCCCCAGTGGTGCCAGTGCACTCTCTGGACTCACTGCACTGCATCCCCAGTGGTGCCAGTGCACTCTCTGGACTCACTGCACTGCATCCCCAGTGGTGCCAGTGCACTCTCTGGACTCACTGCACTGCATCCCCTCTGGTGCCAGTGCACTCTCTGGACTCACTGCACTGCATCCCCAGTGGTGCCAGTGCACTCTCTGGACTCACTGCACTGCATCCCCAGTGGTGCCAGTGCACTCTCTGGACTCACTGCACTGCATCCCCAGTGGTGCCAGTGCACTCTCTGGACTCACTGCACTGCATCCCCAGTGGTGCCAGTGCACTCTCTGGACTCACTGCACTGCATCCCCAGTGGTGCCAGTGCACTCTCTGGACTCACTGCACTGCATCCCCAGTGGTGCCAGTGCACTCTCTGGACTCACTGCACTGCATCCCACTGGTGCCAGTGCACTCTCTGGACTCACTGCACTGCATCCCCAGTGGTGCCAGTGCACTCTCTGGACTCACTGCACTGCATCCCCAGTGGTGCCAGTGCACTCTCTGGACTCACTGCACTGCATCCCCAGTGGTGCCAGTGCACTCTCTGGACTCACTGCACTGCATCCCCAGTGGTGCCAGTGCACTCTCTGGAGTCACTGCACTGCATCCCCAGTGGTGCCAGTGCACTCTCTGGACTCACTGCACTGCATCCCCAGTGGTGCCAGTGCACTCTCTGGACTCACTGCACTGCATCCCCAGTGGTGCCAGTGCACTCTCTGGACTCACTGCACTGCATCCCCAGTGGTGCCAGTGCACTCTCTGGACTCACTGCACTGCATCCCCAGTGGTGCCAGTGCACTCTCTGGACTCACTGCACTGCATCCCCAGTGGTGCCAGTGCACTCTCTGGACTCACTGCACTGCATCCCCAGTGGTGCCAGTGCACTCTCTGGACTCACTGCACTGCATCCCCAGTGGTGCCAGTGCACTCTCTGGACTCACTGCAGTGCATCCCCAGTGGTGCCAGTGCACTCTCTGGACTCACTGCACTGCATCCCCAGTGGTGCCAGTGCACTCTCTGGACTCACTGCACTGCATCCCCAGTGGTGCCAGTGCACTCTCTGGACTCACTGCACTGCATCCCCACTGGTGCCAGTGCACTCTCTGGACTCACTGCACTGCATCCCACTGGTGCCAGTGCACTCTCTGGACTCACTGCACTGCATCCCCAGTGGTGCCAGTGCACTCTCTGGACTCACTGCACTGCATCCCCAGTGGTGCCAGTGCACTCTCTGGACTCACTGCACTGCATCCCCAGTGGTGCCAGTGCACTCTCTGGACTCACTGCACTGCATCCCCACTGGTGCCAGTGCACTCTCTGGACTCACTGCACTGCATCCCCACTGGTGCCAGTGCACTCTCTGGACTCACTGCACTGCATCCCCAGTGGTGCCAGTGCACTCTCTGGACTCACTGCACTGCATCCCCACTGGTGCCAGTGCACTCTCTGGACTCACTGCACTGCATCCCCAGTGGTGCCAGTGCACTCTCTGGACTCACTGCACTGCATCCCCACTGGTGCCAGTGCACTCTCTGGACTCACTGCAGTGCATCCCCAGTGGTGCCAGTGCACTCTCTGGACTCACTGCACTGCATCCCCAGTGGTGCCAGTGCACTCTCTGGACTCACTGCACTGCATCCCCAGTGGTGCCAGTGCACTCTCTGGACTCACTGCACTGCATCCCCACTGGTGCCAGTGCACTCTCTGGACTCACTGCACTGCATCCCCAGTGGTGCCAGTGCACTCTCTGGACTCACTGCACTGCATCCCCAGTGGTGCCAGTGCACTCTCTGGACTCACTGCAGTGCATCCCCAGTGGTGCCAGTGCACTCTCTGGACTCACTGCACTGCATCCCCAGTGGTGCCAGTGCACTCTCTGGACTCACTGCACTGCATCCCCAGTGGTGCCAGTGCACTCTCTGGACTCACTGCACTGCATCCCCAGTGGTGCCAGTGCACTCTCTGGACTCACTGCACTGCATCCCCAGTGGTGCCAGTGCACTCTCTGGACTCACTGCACTGCATCCCCAGTGGTGCCAGTGCACTCTCTGGACTCACTGCACTGCATCCCCAGTGGTGCCAGTGCACTCTCTGGACTCACTGCACTGCATCCCCAGTGGTGCCAGTGCACTCTCTGGACTCACTGCACTGCATCCCCAGTGGTGCCAGTGCACTCTCTGGACTCACTGCACTGCATCCCCAGTGGTGCCAGTGCACTCTCTGGACTCACTGCACTGCATCCCCAGTGGTGCCAGTGCACTCTCTGGACTCACTGCACTGCATCCCCAGTGGTGCCAGTGCACTCTCTGGACTCACTGCACTGCATCCCCAGTGGTGCCAGTGCACTCTCTGGACTCACTGCACTGCATCCCCAGTGGTGCCAGTGCACTCTCTGGACTCACTGCACTGCATCCCCAGTGGTGCCAGTGCACTCTCTGGACTCACTGCACTGCATCCCCAGTGGTGCCAGTGCACTCTCTGGACTCACTGCACTGCATCCCCAGTGGTGCCAGTGCACTCTCTGGACTCACTGCACTGCATCCCCAGTGGTGCCAGTGCACTCTCTGGACTCACTGCACTGCATCCCCAGTGGTGCCAGTGCACTCTCTGGACTCACTGCACTGCATCCCCAGTGGTGCCAGTGCACTCTCTGGACTCACTGCACTGCATCCCCACTGGTGCCAGTGCACTCTCTGGACTCACTGCACTGCATCCCCAGTGGTGCCAGTGCACTCTCTGGACTCACTGCACTGCATCCCCAGTGGTGCCAGTGCACTCTCTGGACTCACTGCACTGCATCCCCAGTGGTGCCAGTGCACTCTCTGGACTCACTGCACTGCATCCCCAGTGGTGCCAGTGCACTCTCTGGACTCACTGCACTGCATCCCCAGTGGTGCCAGTGCACTCTCTGGACTCACTGCACTGCATCCCCAGTGGTGCCAGTGCACTCTCTGGACTCACTGCACTGCATCCCCAGTGGTGCCAGTGCACTCTCTGGACTCACTGCACTGCATCCCCAGTGGTGCCAGTGCACTCTCTGGACTCACTGCACTGCATCCCCAGTGGTGCCAGTGCACTCTCTGGACTCACTGCACTGCATCCCCAGTGGTGCCAGTGCACTCTCTGGACTCACTGCACTGCATCCCCAGTGGTGCCAGTGCACTCTCTGGACTCACTGCACTGCATCCCCAGTGGTGCCAGTGCACTCTCTGGACTCACTGCACTGCATCCCCAGTGGTGCCAGTGCACTCTCTGGACTCACTGCACTGCATCCCCAGTGGTGCCAGTGCACTCTCTGGACTCACTGCACTGCATCCCCAGTGGTGCCAGTGCACTCTCTGGACTCACTGCACTGCATCCCCAGTGGTGCCAGTGCACTCTCTGGACTCACTGCACTGCATCCCCAGTGGTGCCAGTGCACTCTCTGGACTCACTGCAGTGCATCCCCAGTGGTGCCAGTGCACTCTCTGGACTCACTGCACTGCATCCCCAGTGGTGCCAGTGCACTCTCTGGACTCACTGCACTGCATCCCCAGTGGTGCCAGTGCACTCTCTGGACTCACTGCACTGCATCCCCAGTGGTGCCAGTGCACTCTCTGGACTCACTGCACTGCATCCCCAGTGGTGCCAGTGCACTCTCTGGACTCACTGCACTGCATCCCCAGTGGTGCCAGTGCACTCTCTGGACTCACTGCACTGCATCCCCAGTGGTGCCAGTGCACTCTCTGGACTCACTGCACTGCATCCCCAGTGGTGCCAGTGCACTCTCTGGACTCACTGCACTGCATCCCCAGTGGTGCCAGTGCACTCTCTGGACTCACTGCACTGCATCCCCAGTGGTGCCAGTGCACTCTCTGGACTCACTGCACTGCATCCCCAGTGGTGCCAGTGCACTCTCTGGACTCACTGCACTGCATCCCCAGTGGTGCCAGTGCACTCTCTGGACTCACTGCACTGCATCCCCAGTGGTGCCAGTGCACTCTCTGGACTCACTGCACTGCATCCCCAGTGGTGCCAGTGCACTCTCTGGACTCACTGCACTGCATCCCCAGTGGTGCCAGTGCACTCTCTGGACTCACTGCACTGCATCCCCAGTGGTGCCAGTGCACTCTCTGGACTCACTGCACTGCATCCCCAGTGGTGCCAGTGCACTCTCTGGACTCACTGCACTGCATCCCCAGTGGTGCCAGTGCACTCTCTGGACTCACTGCACTGCATCCCCACTGGTGCCAGTGCACTCTCTGGACTCACTGCACTGCATCCCCAGTGGTGCCAGTGCACTCTCTGGACTCACTGCACTGCATCCCCAGTGGTGCCAGTGCACTCTCTGGACTCACTGCACTGCATCCCCAGTGGTGCCAGTGCACTCTCTGGACTCACTGCACTGCATCCCCAGTGGTGCCAGTGCACTCTCTGGACTCACTGCACTGCATCCCCAGTGGTGCCAGTGCACTCTCTGGACTCACTGCACTGCATCCCCAGTGGTGCCAGTGCACTCTCTGGACTCACTGCACTGCATCCCCAGTGGTGCCAGTGCACTCTCTGGACTCACTGCACTGCATCCCCAGTGGTGCCAGTGCACTCTCTGGACTCACTGCACTGCATCCCCAGTGGTGCCAGTGCACTCTCTGGACTCACTGCACTGCATCCCCAGTGGTGCCAGTGCACTCTCTGGACTCACTGCACTGCATCCCCAGTGGTGCCAGTGCACTCTCTGGACTCACTGCACTGCATCCCCAGTGGTGCCAGTGCACTCTCTGGACTCACTGCACTGCATCCCCAGTGGTGCCAGTGCACTCTCTGGACTCACTGCACTGCATCCCCAGTGGTGCCAGTGCACTCTCTGGACTCACTGCACTGCATCCCCAGTGGTGCCAGTGCACTCTCTGGACTCACTGCACTGCATCCCCAGTGGTGCCAGTGCACTCTCTGGACTCACTGCACTGCATCCCCAGTGGTGCCAGTGCACTCTCTGGACTCACTGCACTGCATCCCCAGTGGTGCCAGTGCACTCTCTGGACTCACTGCACTGCATCCCCAGTGGTGCCAGTGCACTCTCTGGACTCACTGCACTGCATCCCCAGTGGTGCCAGTGCACTCTCTGGACTCACTGCACTGCATCCCCAGTGGTGCCAGTGCACTCTCTGGACTCACTGCACTGCATCCCCACTGGTGCCAGTGCACTCTCTGGACTCACTGCACTGCATCCCCAGTGGTGCCAGTGCACTCTCTGGACTCACTGCACTGCATCCCCAGTGGTGCCAGTGCACTCTCTGGACTCACTGCACTGCATCCCCAGTGGTGCCAGTGCACTCTCTGGACTCACTGCACTGCATCCCCAGTGGTGCCAGTGCACTCTCTGGACTCACTGCACTGCATCCCCAGTGGTGCCAGTGCACTCTCTGGACTCACTGCACTGCATCCCCAGTGGTGCCAGTGCACTCTCTGGACTCACTGCACTGCATCCCCAGTGGTGCCAGTGCACTCTCTGGACTCACTGCACTGCATCCCCAGTGGTGCCAGTGCACTCTCTGGACTCACTGCACTGCATCCCCAGTGGTGCCAGTGCACTCTCTGGACTCACTGCACTGCATCCCCAGTGGTGCCAGTGCACTCTCTGGACTCACTGCACTGCATCCCCAGTGGTGCCAGTGCACTCTCTGGACTCACTGCACTGCATCCCCAGTGGTGCCAGTGCACTCTCTGGACTCACTGCACTGCATCCCCAGTGGTGCCAGTGCACTCTCTGGACTCACTGCACTGCATCCCCAGTGGTGCCAGTGCACTCTCTGGACTCACTGCACTGCATCCCCAGTGGTGCCAGTGCACTCTCTGGACTCACTGCACTGCATCCCCAGTGGTGCCAGTGCACTCTCTGGACTCACTGCACTGCATCCCCAGTGGTGCCAGTGCACTCTCTGGACTCACTGCACTGCATCCCCAGTGGTGCCAGTGCACTCTCTGGACTCACTGCACTGCATCCCCAGTGGTGCCAGTGCACTCTCTGGACTCACTGCACTGCATCCCCAGTGGTGCCAGTGCACTCTCTGGACTCACTGCACTGCATCCCCAGTGGTGCCAGTGCACTCTCTGGACTCACTGCACTGCATCCCCAGTGGTGCCAGTGCACTCTCTGGACTCACTGCACTGCATCCCCAGTGGTGCCAGTGCACTCTCTGGACTCACTGCACTGCATCCCCAGTGGTGCCAGTGCACTCTCTGGACTCACTGCACTGCATCCCCAGTGGTGCCAGTGCACTCTCTGGACTCACTGCACTGCATCCCCAGTGGTGCCAGTGCACTCTCTGGACTCACTGCACTGCATCCCCAGTGGTGCCAGTGCACTCTCTGGACTCACTGCACTGCATCCCCAGTGGTGCCAGTGCACTCTCTGGACTCACTGCACTGCATCCCCAGTGGTGCCAGTGCACTCTCTGGACTCACTGCACTGCATCCCCAGTGGTGCCAGTGCACTCTCTGGACTCACTGCACTGCATCCCCAGTGGTGCCAGTGCACTCTCTGGACTCACTGCACTGCATCCCCAGTGGTGCCAGTGCACTCTCTGGACTCACTGCACTGCATCCCCAGTGGTGCCAGTGCACTCTCTGGACTCACTGCACTGCATCCCCAGTGGTGCCAGTGCACTCTCTGGACTCACTGCACTGCATCCCCAGTGGTGCCAGTGCACTCTCTGGACTCACTGCACTGCATCCCCAGTGGTGCCAGTGCACTCTCTGGACTCACTGCACTGCATCCCCAGTGGTGCCAGTGCACTCTCTGGACTCACTGCACTGCATCCCCAGTGGTGCCAGTGCACTCTCTGGACTCACTGCACTGCATCCCCAGTGGTGCCAGTGCACTCTCTGGACTCACTGCACTGCATCCCCAGTGGTGCCAGTGCACTCTCTGGACTCACTGCACTGCATCCCCAGTGGTGCCAGTGCACTCTCTGGACTCACTGCACTGCATCCCCAGTGGTGCCAGTGCACTCTCTGGACTCACTGCACTGCATCCCCAGTGGTGCCAGTGCACTCTCTGGACTCACTGCACTGCATCCCCAGTGGTGCCAGTGCACTCTCTGGACTCACTGCACTGCATCCCCAGTGGTGCCAGTGCACTCTCTGGACTCACTGCACTGCATCCCCAGTGGTGCCAGTGCACTCTCTGGACTCACTGCACTGCATCCCCAGTGGTGCCAGTGCACTCTCTGGACTCACTGCACTGCATCCCCAGTGGTGCCAGTGCACTCTCTGGACTCACTGCACTGCATCCCCAGTGGTGCCAGTGCACTCTCTGGACTCACTGCACTGCATCCCCAGTGGTGCCAGTGCACTCTCTGGACTCACTGCACTGCATCCCCAGTGGTGCCAGTGCACTCTCTGGACTCACTGCACTGCATCCCCAGTGGTGCCAGTGCACTCTCTGGACTCACTGCACTGCATCCCCAGTGGTGCCAGTGCACTCTCTGGACTCACTGCACTGCATCCCCAGTGGTGCCAGTGCACTCTCTGGACTCACTGCACTGCATCCCCAGTGGTGCCAGTGCACTCTCTGGACTCACTGCACTGCATCCCCAGTGGTGCCAGTGCACTCTCTGGACTCACTGCACTGCATCCCCAGTGGTGCCAGTGCACTCTCTGGACTCACTGCACTGCATCCCCAGTGGTGCCAGTGCACTCTCTGGACTCACTGCACTGCATCCCCAGTGGTGCCAGTGCACTCTCTGGACTCACTGCACTGCATCCCCAGTGGTGCCAGTGCACTCTCTGGACTCACTGCACTGCATCCCCAGTGGTGCCAGTGCACTCTCTGGACTCACTGCACTGCATCCCCAGTGGTGCCAGTGCACTCTCTGGACTCACTGCACTGCATCCCCAGTGGTGCCAGTGCACTCTCTGGACTCACTGCACTGCATCCCCAGTGGTGCCAGTGCACTCTCTGGACTCACTGCACTGCATCCCCTCTGGTGCCAGTGCACTCTCTGGACTCACTGCACTGCATCCCCAGTGGTGCCAGTGCACTCTCTGGACTCACTGCACTGCATCCCCAGTGGTGCCAGTGCACTCTCTGGACTCACTGCACTGCATCCCCAGTGGTGCCAGTGCACTCTCTGGACTCACTGCACTGCATCCCCAGTGGTGCCAGTGCACTCTCTGGACTCACTGCACTGCATCCCCAGTGGTGCCAGTGCACTCTCTGGACTCACTGCACTGCATCCCCAGTGGTGCCAGTGCACTCTCTGGACTCACTGCACTGCATCCCCAGTGGTGCCAGTGCACTCTCTGGACTCACTGCACTGCATCCCCAGTGGTGCCAGTGCACTCTCTGGACTCACTGCACTGCATCCCCAGTGGTGCCAGTGCACTCTCTGGACTCACTGCACTGCATCCCCAGTGGTGCCAGTGCACTCTCTGGACTCACTGCACTGCATCCCCAGTGGTGCCAGTGCACTCTCTGGACTCACTGCACTGCATCCCCAGTGGTGCCAGTGCACTCTCTGGACTCACTGCACTGCATCCCCAGTGGTGCCAGTGCACTCTCTGGACTCACTGCACTGCATCCCCAGTGGTGCCAGTGCACTCTCTGGACTCACTGCACTGCATCCCCAGTGGTGCCAGTGCACTCTCTGGACTCACTGCACTGCATCCCCAGTGGTGCCAGTGCACTCTCTGGACTCACTGCACTGCATCCCCAGTGGTGCCAGTGCACTCTCTGGACTCACTGCACTGCATCCCCAGTGGTGCCAGTGCACTCTCTGGACTCACTGCACTGCATCCCCTCTGGTGCCAGTGCACTCTCTGGACTCACTGCACTGCATCCCCAGTGGTGCCAGTGCACTCTCTGGACTCACTGCACTGCATCCCCACTGGTGCCAGTGCACTCTCTGGACTCACTGCACTGCATCCCCAGTGGTGCCAGTGCACTCTCTGGACTCACTGCACTGCATCCCCAGTGGTGCCAGTGCACTCTCTGGACTCACTGCACTGCATCCCCAGTGGTGCCAGTGCACTCTCTGGACTCACTGCACTGCATCCCCAGTGGTGCCAGTGCACTCTCTGGACTCACTGCACTGCATCCCCAGTGGTGCCAGTGCACTCTCTGGACTCACTGCACTGCATCCCCAGTGGTGCCAGTGCACTCTCTGGACTCACTGCACTGCATCCCCAGTGGTGCCAGTGCACTCTCTGGACTCACTGCACTGCATCCCCAGTGGTGCCAGTGCACTCTCTGGACTCACTGCACTGCATCCCCAGTGGTGCCAGTGCACTCTCTGGACTCACTGCACTGCATCCCCAGTGGTGCCAGTGCACTCTCTGGACTCACTGCACTGCATCCCCAGTGGTGCCAGTGCACTCTCTGGACTCACTGCACTGCATCCCCAGTGGTGCCAGTGCACTCTCTGGACTCACTGCACTGCATCCCCAGTGGTGCCAGTGCACTCTCTGGACTCACTGCACTGCATCCCCAGTGGTGCCAGTGCACTCTCTGGACTCACTGCACTGCATCCCCAGTGGTGCCAGTGCACTCTCTGGACTCACTGCACTGCATCCCCAGTGGTGCCAGTGCACTCTCTGGACTCACTGCACTGCATCCCCAGTGGTGCCAGTGCACTCTCTGGACTCACTGCACTGCATCCCCAGTGGTGCCAGTGCACTCTCTGGACTCACTGCACTGCATCCCCAGTGGTGCCAGTGCACTCTCTGGACTCACTGCACTGCATCCCCAGTGGTGCCAGTGCACTCTCTGGACTCACTGCACTGCATCCCCAGTGGTGCCAGTGCACTCTCTGGAGTCACTGCACTGCATCCCCAGTGGTGCCAGTGCACTCTCTGGACTCACTGCACTGCATCCCCAGTGGTGCCAGTGCACTCTCTGGACTCACTGCACTGCATCCCCAGTGGTGCCAGTGCACTCTCTGGACTCACTGCACTGCATCCCCAGTGGTGCCAGTGCACTCTCTGGACTCACTGCACTGCATCCCCAGTGGTGCCAGTGCACTCTCTGGACTCACTGCACTGCATCCCCAGTGGTGCCAGTGCACTCTCTGGACTCACTGCACTGCATCCCCAGTGGTGCCAGTGCACTCTCTGGACTCACTGCACTGCATCCCCAGTGGTGCCAGTGCACTCTCTGGACTCACTGCACTGCATCCCCAGTGGTGCCAGTGCACTCTCTGGACTCACTGCACTGCATCCCCAGTGGTGCCAGTGCACTCTCTGGACTCACTGCACTGCATCCCCAGTGGTGCCAGTGCACTCTCTGGACTCACTGCACTGCATCCCCAGTGGTGCCAGTGCACTCTCTGGACTCACTGCACTGCATCCCCAGTGGTGCCAGTGCACTCTCTGGACTCACTGCACTGCATCCCCAGTGGTGCCAGTGCACTCTCTGGACTCACTGCACTGCATCCCCAGTGGTGCCAGTGCACTCTCTGGACTCACTGCAGTGCATCCCAGTGGTGCCAGTGCACTCTCTGGACTCACTGCACTGCATCCCCTCTGGTGCCAGTGCACTCTCTGGACTCACTGCACTGCATCCCCAGTGGTGCCAGTGCACTCTCTGGACTCACTGCACTGCATCCCCAGTGGTGCCAGTGCACTCTCTGGACTCACTGCACTGCATCCCCACTGGTGCCAGTGCACTCTCTGGACTCACTGCACTGCATCCCCAGTGGTGCCAGTGCACTCTCTGGACTCACTGCACTGCATCCCCAGTGGTGCCAGTGCACTCTCTGGACTCACTGCACTGCATCCCCAGTGGTGCCAGTGCACTCTCTGGACTCACTGCACTGCATCCCCAGTGGTGCCAGTGCACTCTCTGGACTCACTGCACTGCATCCCCAGTGGTGCCAGTGCACTCTCTGGACTCACTGCACTGCATCCCCAGTGGTGCCAGTGCACTCTCTGGACTCACTGCACTGCATCCCCAGTGGTGCCAGTGCACTCTCTGGACTCACTGCACTGCATCCCCAGTGGTGCCAGTGCACTCTCTGGACTCACTGCACTGCATCCCCAGTGGTGCCAGTGCACTCTCTGGACTCACTGCACTGCATCCCCAGTGGTGCCAGTGCACTCTCTGGACTCACTGCACTGCATCCCCACTGGTGCCAGTGCACTCTCTGGACTCACTGCACTGCATCCCCAGCTGGTGCCAGTGCACTCTCTGGACTCACTGCACTGCATCCCCAGTGGTGCCAGTGCACTCTCTGGACTCACTGCACTGCATCCCCAGTGGTGCCAGTGCACTCTCTGGACTCACTGCACTGCATCCCCAGTGGTGCCAGTGCACTCTCTGGACTCACTGCACTGCATCCCCAGTGGTGCCAGTGCACTCTCTGGACTCACTGCACTGCATCCCCAGTGGTGCCAGTGCACTCTCTGGACTCACTGCACTGCATCCCCAGTGGTGCCAGTGCACTCTCTGGACTCACTGCACTGCATCCCCAGTGGTGCCAGTGCACTCTCTGGACTCACTGCACTGCATCCCCAGTGGTGCCAGTGCACTCTCTGGACTCACTGCACTGCATCCCCAGTGGTGCCAGTGCACTCTCTGGACTCACTGCACTGCATCCCCAGTGGTGCCAGTGCACTCTCTGGACTCACTGCACTGCATCCCCAGTGGTGCCAGTGCACTCTCTGGACTCACTGCACTGCATCCCCAGTGGTGCCAGTGCACTCTCTGGACTCACTGCACTGCATCCCCAGTGGTGCCAGTGCACTCTCTGGACTCACTGCACTGCATCCCCAGTGGTGCCAGTGCACTCTCTGGACTCACTGCACTGCATCCCCAGTGGTGCCAGTGCACTCTCTGGACTCACTGCACTGCATCCCCAGTGGTGCCAGTGCACTCTCTGGACTCACTGCACTGCATCCCCAGTGGTGCCAGTGCACTCTCTGGACTCACTGCACTGCATCCCCAGTGGTGCCAGTGCACTCTCTGGACTCACTGCACTGCATCCCCAGTGGTGCCAGTGCACTCTCTGGACTCACTGCACTGCATCCCCAGTGGTGCCAGTGCACTCTCTGGACTCACTGCACTGCATCCCCAGTGGTGCCAGTGCACTCTCTGGACTCACTGCACTGCATCCCCAGTGGTGCCAGTGCACTCTCTGGACTCACTGCACTGCATCCCCAGTGGTGCCAGTGCACTCTCTGGACTCACTGCACTGCATCCCCAGTGGTGCCAGTGCACTCTCTGGACTCACTGCACTGCATCCCCAGTGGTGCCAGTGCACTCTCTGGACTCACTGCACTGCATCCCCAGTGGTGCCAGTGCACTCTCTGGACTCACTGCACTGCATCCCCAGTGGTGCCAGTGCACTCTCTGGACTCACTGCACTGCATCCCCAGTGGTGCCAGTGCACTCTCTGGACTCACTGCACTGCATCCCCACTGGTGCCAGTGCACTCTCTGGACTCACTGCACTGCATCCCCAGTGGTGCCAGTGCACTCTCTGGACTCACTGCACTGCATCCCCAGTGGTGCCAGTGCACTCTCTGGACTCACTGCACTGCATCCCCAGTGGTGCCAGTGCACTCTCTGGACTCACTGCACTGCATCCCCAGTGGTGCCAGTGCACTCTCTGGACTCACTGCACTGCATCCCCACTGGTGCCAGTGCACTCTCTGGACTCACTGCACTGCATCCCCAGTGGTGCCAGTGCACTCTCTGGACTCACTGCACTGCATCCCCAGTGGTGCCAGTGCACTCTCTGGACTCACTGCACTGCATCCCCAGTGGTGCCAGTGCACTCTCTGGACTCACTGCACTGCATCCCCAGTGGTGCCAGTGCACTCTCTGGACTCACTGCACTGCATCCCCAGTGGTGCCAGTGCACTCTCTGGACTCACTGCACTGCATCCCCAGTGGTGCCAGTGCACTCTCTGGACTCACTGCACTGCATCCCCAGTGGTGCCAGTGCACTCTCTGGACTCACTGCACTGCATCCCCACTGGTGCCAGTGCACTCTCTGGACTCACTGCACTGCATCCCCAGTGGTGCCAGTGCACTCTCTGGACTCACTGCACTGCATCCCCAGTGGTGCCAGTGCACTCTCTGGACTCACTGCACTGCATCCCCAGTGGTGCCAGTGCACTCTCTGGACTCACTGCACTGCATCCCCAGTGGTGCCAGTGCACTCTCTGGACTCACTGCACTGCATCCCCAGTGGTGCCAGTGCACTCTCTGGACTCACTGCACTGCATCCCCAGTGGTGCCAGTGCACTCTCTGGACTCACTGCACTGCATCCCCAGTGGTGCCAGTGCACTCTCTGGACTCACTGCACTGCATCCCCAGTGGTGCCAGTGCACTCTCTGGACTCACTGCACTGCATCCCCAGTGGTGCCAGTGCACTCTCTGGACTCACTGCACTGCATCCCCAGTGGTGCCAGTGCACTCTCTGGACTCACTGCACTGCATCCCCAGTGGTGCCAGTGCACTCTCTGGACTCACTGCACTGCATCCCCACTGGTGCCAGTGCACTCTCTGGACTCACTGCACTGCATCCCCAGTGGTGCCAGTGCACTCTCTGGACTCACTGCACTGCATCCCCACTGGTGCCAGTGCACTCTCTGGACTCACTGCACTGCATCCCCAGTGGTGCCAGTGCACTCTCTGGACTCACTGCACTGCATCCCCAGTGGTGCCAGTGCACTCTCTGGACTCACTGCACTGCATCCCCAGTGGTGCCAGTGCACTCTCTGGACTCACTGCACTGCATCCCCAGTGGTGCCAGTGCACTCTCTGGACTCACTGCACTGCATCCCCAGTGGTGCCAGTGCACTCTCTGGACTCACTGCACTGCATCCCCAGTGGTGCCAGTGCACTCTCTGGACTCACTGCACTGCATCCCCAGTGGTGCCAGTGCACTCTCTGGACTCACTGCACTGCATCCCCAGTGGTGCCAGTGCACTCTCTGGACTCACTGCACTGCATCCCCAGTGGTGCCAGTGCACTCTCTGGACTCACTGCACTGCATCCCCAGTGGTGCCAGTGCACTCTCTGGACTCACTGCACTGCATCCCCAGTGGTGCCAGTGCACTCTCTGGACTCACTGCACTGCATCCCCAGTGGTGCCAGTGCACTCTCTGGACTCACTGCACTGCATCCCCAGTGGTGCCAGTGCACTCTCTGGACTCACTGCACTGCATCCCCAGTGGTGCCAGTGCACTCTCTGGACTCACTGCACTGCATCCCCAGTGGTGCCAGTGCACTCTCTGGACTCACTGCACTGCATCCCCAGTGGTGCCAGTGCACTCTCTGGACTCACTGCACTGCATCCCCAGTGGTGCCAGTGCACTCTCTGGACTCACTGCACTGCATCCCCAGTGGTGCCAGTGCACTCTCTGGACTCACTGCACTGCATCCCCAGTGGTGCCAGTGCACTCTCTGGACTCACTGCACTGCATCCCCAGTGGTGCCAGTGCACTCTCTGGACTCACTGCACTGCATCCCCAGTGGTGCCAGTGCACTCTCTGGACTCACTGCACTGCATCCCCAGTGGTGCCAGTGCACTCTCTGGACTCACTGCACTGCATCCCCAGTGGTGCCAGTGCACTCTCTGGACTCACTGCACTGCATCCCCAGTGGTGCCAGTGCACTCTCTGGACTCACTGCACTGCATCCCCAGTGGTGCCAGTGCACTCTCTGGACTCACTGCACTGCATCCCCAGTGGTGCCAGTGCACTCTCTGGACTCACTGCACTGCATCCCCAGTGGTGCCAGTGCACTCTCTGGACTCACTGCACTGCATCCCCAGTGGTGCCAGTGCACTCTCTGGACTCACTGCACTGCATCCCCAGTGGTGCCAGTGCACTCTCTGGACTCACTGCACTGCATCCCCAGTGGTGCCAGTGCACTCTCTGGACTCACTGCACTGCATCCCCAGTGGTGCCAGTGCACTCTCTGGACTCACTGCACTGCATCCCCAGTGGTGCCAGTGCACTCTCTGGACTCACTGCACTGCATCCCCAGTGGTGCCAGTGCACTCTCTGGACTCACTGCACTGCATCCCCAGTGGTGCCAGTGCACTCTCTGGACTCACTGCACTGCATCCCCAGTGGTGCCAGTGCACTCTCTGGACTCACTGCACTGCATCCCCAGTGGTGCCAGTGCACTCTCTGGACTCACTGCACTGCATCCCCAGTGGTGCCAGTGCACTCTCTGGACTCACTGCACTGCATCCCCAGTGGTGCCAGTGCACTCTCTGGACTCACTGCACTGCATCCCCACTGGTGCCAGTGCACTCTCTGGACTCACTGCACTGCATCCCCAGTGGTGCCAGTGCACTCTCTGGACTCACTGCACTGCATCCCCAGTGGTGCCAGTGCACTCTCTGGACTCACTGCACTGCATCCCCAGTGGTGCCAGTGCACTCTCTGGACTCACTGCACTGCATCCCCAGTGGTGCCAGTGCACTCTCTGGACTCACTGCACTGCATCCCCAGTGGTGCCAGTGCACTCTCTGGACTCACTGCACTGCATCCCCAGTGGTGCCAGTGCACTCTCTGGACTCACTGCACTGCATCCCCAGTGGTGCCAGTGCACTCTCTGGACTCACTGCACTGCATCCCCAGTGGTGCCAGTGCACTCTCTGGACTCACTGCACTGCATCCCCAGTGGTGCCAGTGCACTCTCTGGACTCACTGCACTGCATCCCCAGTGGTGCCAGTGCACTCTCTGGACTCACTGCACTGCATCCCCAGTGGTGCCAGTGCACTCTCTGGACTCACTGCACTGCATCCCCAGTGGTGCCAGTGCACTCTCTGGACTCACTGCACTGCATCCCCAGTGGTGCCAGTGCACTCTCTGGACTCACTGCACTGCATCCCCAGTGGTGCCAGTGCACTCTCTGGACTCACTGCACTGCATCCCCAGTGGTGCCAGTGCACTCTCTGGACTCACTGCACTGCATCCCCAGTGGTGCCAGTGCACACTCTGGAGTCACTGCACTGCTTCCCCACTGGTGCCAGTGCACGCTCTGGACTCACTGCACTGCATCACCAGTGCTGCCAGTGCACTCTCTGGACTCACTGCACTGCATCCCCAGTGGTGCCAGTGCACTCTCTGGACTCACTGCACTGCATTCCCACTGGTGCCAGTGCACTCTCTGGACTCACTGCACTGCATCTCCAGTGGTGCTAGTGCACTCTCTGGACTCGCTGCACTGCATCCCCACTGGTGCCAGTGCACTGTCTGGACTCACTGCACTGCATCACCAGTGCTGCCAGTGCACTCTCTGGACTCACTGCACTGCATCCGCAGTGGTGCCAGTGCACTCTCTGGAGTCACTGCACTGCATCCCCAGTGGTGCCAGTGCACTCTCTGGACTCACTGCAGTGCATCCCCAGTGGTGCCAGTGCACTCTCTGGACTCACTGCACTGCATCCCCTCTGGTGCCAGTGCACTCTCTGGACTCACTGCACTGCATCCCCAGTGCTGCCAGTGCACTCTCTGGACTCACTGCACTGCATCCCCAATGGTGCCAGTGCACTCTCTGGACTCACTGCACTGCCTTCCCAGTGGTGCCAGTGCACTCTCTGGACTCACTGCACTGCATCCCCAGTGGTGACAGTGCACTCTCTGGACCCACTGCACTGCATCCCCACTGGTGCCAGTGCACTCTCTGGACTCACTGCACTGCATCCCCAGTGGTGCCAGTGCACTCTCTGGACTCACTGCACTGCATCCCCAGTGGTGCCAGTGCACTCTCTGGACTCACTGCACTGCATCCCCAGTGGTGCCAGTGCACTCTCTGGAGTCTCTGCACTGCATAACTAGTGGTGCCAGTGCACTCTCTGGACCCACTGCACTGCATCCCCACTGGTGCCAGTGCACTCTCTGGACCCACTGCACTGCATCCCCACTGGTGCCAGTGCACTCTCTGGACTCACTGCACTGCATCCCCAGTGGGGCCAGTGCACTCTCTGGACCCACTGCACTGCATCCCCAGTGGTGCCAGTGCACTCTCTGGACTCACTGCACTGCATCCCCAGTGGTGCCAGTGCACTCTCTGGACCCACAGCACTGCATCCCCAGTGGTGCCAGTGCACTCTCTAGACTCACTGCACTGCATCCCCAGTGGTGCCAGTGCACTCTCTGGACTCGCTGCACTGCATCCCCAGTGCTGCCAGTGCACTCTCTGGACTCACTGCACTGCATCCCCAGTGGTGCCAGTGCACTCTCTGGACTCACTGCACTGCATCCCCAGTGGTGCCAGTGCACTCTCTGGACTCACTGCACTGCATCCCCAGTGGTGCCAGTGCACTCTCTGGACTCACTGCACTGCATCCCCAGTGGTGCCAGTGCACTCTCTGGACTCACTGCACTGCATCCCCAGTGGTGCCAGTGCACTCTCTGGACTCACTGCACTGCATCCCCAGTGGTGCCAGTGCACTCTCTGGACTCACTGCACTGCATCCCCAGTGGTGCCAGTGCACTCTCTGGACTCACTGCACTGCATCCCCAGTGGTGCCAGTGCACTCTCTGGACTCACTGCACTGCATCCCCAGTGGTGCCAGTGCACTCTCTGGACTCACTGCACTGCATCCCCAGTGGTGCCAGTGCACTCTCTGGACTCACTGCACTGCATCCCCAGTGGTGCCAGTGCACTCTCTGGACTCACTGCACTGCATCCCCAGTGGTGCCAGTGCACTCTCTGGACTCACTGCACTGCATCCCCAGTGGTGCCAGTGCACTCTCTGGACTCACTGCACTGCATCCCCAGTGGTGCCAGTGCACTCTCTGGACTCACTGCACTGCATCCCCAGTGGTGCCAGTGCACTCTCTGGACTCACTGCACTGCATCCCCAGTGGTGCCAGTGCACTCTCTGGACTCACTGCACTGCATCCCCAGTGGTGCCAGTGCACTCTCTGGACTCACTGCACTGCATCCCCACTGGTGCCAGTGCACTCTCTGGACTCACTGCACTGCATCCCCACTGGTGCCAGTGCACTCTCTGGACTCACTGCACTGCATCCCCACTGGTGCCAGTGCACTCTCTGGACTCACTGCACTGCATCCCCAGTGGTGCCAGTGCACTCTCTGGACTCACTGCACTGCATCCCCAGTGGTGCCAGTGCACTCTCTGGACTCACTGCACTGCATCCCCAGTGGTGCCAGTGCACTCTCTGGACTCACTGCACTGCATCCCCTCTGGTGCCAGTGCACTCTCTGGACTCACTGCACTGCATCCCCAGTGGTGCCAGTGCACTCTCTGGACTCACTGCACTGCATCCCCACTGGTGCCAGTGCACTCTCTGGACTCACTGCACTGCATCCCCAGTGGTGCCAGTGCACTCTCTGGACTCACTGCACTGCATCCCCAGTGGTGCCAGTGCACTCTCTGGACTCACTGCACTGCATCCCCAGTGGTGCCAGTGCACTCTCTGGACTCACTGCACTGCATCCCCAGTGGTGCCAGTGCACTCTCTGGACTCACTGCACTGCATCCCCAGTGGTGCCAGTGCACTCTCTGGACTCACTGCACTGCATCCCCAGTGGTGCCAGTGCACTCTCTGGACTCACTGCAGTGCATCCCCACTGGTGCCAGTGCACTCTCTGGACTCACTGCACTGCATCCCCAGTGGTGCCAGTGCACTCTCTGGACTCACTGCACTGCATCCCCAGTGGTGCCAGTGCACTCTCTGGACTCACTGCACTGCATCCCCAGTGGTGCCAGTGCACTCTCTGGACTCACTGCACTGCATCCCCAGTGGTGCCAGTGCACTCTCTGGACTCACTGCACTGCATCCCCAGTGGTGCCAGTGCACTCTCTGGACTCACTGCACTGCATCCCCACTGGTGCCAGTGCACTCTCTGGACTCACTGCACTGCATCCCCAGTGGTGCCAGTGCACTCTCTGGACTCACTGCACTGCATCCCCAGTGGTGCCAGTGCACTCTCTGGACTCACTGCACTGCATCCCCAGTGGTGCCAGTGCACTCTCTGGACTCACTGCACTGCATCCCCAGTGGTGCCAGTGCACTCTCTGGACTCACTGCACTGCATCCCCAGTGGTGCCAGTGCACTCTCTGGAGTCACTGCAGTGCATCCCCAGTGGTGCCAGTGCACTCTCTGGACTCACTGCACTGCATCCCCAGTGGTGCCAGTGCACTCTCTGGACTCACTGCACTGCATCCCCAGTGGTGCCAGTGCACTCTCTGGACTCACTGCACTGCATCCCCAGTGGTGCCAGTGCACTCTCTGGACTCACTGCACTGCATCCCCAGTGGTGCCAGTGCACTCTCTGGACTCACTGCACTGCATCCCCAGTGGTGCCAGTGCACTCTCTGGACTCACTGCACTGCATCCCCAGTGGTGCCAGTGCACTCTCTGGACTCACTGCACTGCATCCCCAGTGGTGCCAGTGCACTCTCTGGACTCACTGCACTGCATCCCCAGTGGTGCCAGTGCACTCTCTGGACTCACTGCACTGCATCCCCAGTGGTGCCAGTGCACTCTCTGGACTCACTGCACTGCATCCCCAGTGGTGCCAGTGCACTCTCTGGACTCACTGCACTGCATCCCCAGTGGTGCCAGTGCACTCTCTGGACTCACTGCACTGCATCCCCAGTGGTGCCAGTGCACTCTCTGGACTCACTGCACTGCATCCCCAGTGGTGCCAGTGCACTCTCTGGACTCACTGCACTGCATCCCCAGTGGTGCCAGTGCACTCTCTGGACTCACTGCACTGCATCCCCAGTGGTGCCAGTGCACTCTCTGGACTCACTGCACTGCATCCCCAGTGGTGCCAGTGCACTCTCTGGACTCACTGCACTGCATCCCCAGTGGTGCCAGTGCACTCTCTGGACTCACTGCACTGCATCCCCAGTGGTGCCAGTGCACTCTCTGGACTCACTGCACTGCATCCCCAGTGGTGCCAGTGCACTCTCTGGACTCACTGCACTGCATCCCCAGTGGTGCCAGTGCACTCTCTGGACTCACTGCACTGCATCCCCAGTGGTGCCAGTGCACTCTCTGGACTCACTGCACTGCATCCCCAGTGGTGCCAGTGCACTCTCTGGACTCACTGCACTGCATCCCCAGTGGTGCCAGTGCACTCTCTGGACTCACTGCACTGCATCCCCAGTGGTGCCAGTGCACTCTCTGGACTCACTGCACTGCATCCCCAGTGGTGCCAGTGCACTCTCTGGACTCACTGCACTGCATCCCCAGTGGTGCCAGTGCACTCTCTGGACTCACTGCACTGCATCCCCACTGGTGCCAGTGCACTCTCTGGACTCACTGCACTGCATCCCCAGTGGTGCCAGTGCACTCTCTGGACTCACTGCACTGCATCCCCAGTGGTGCCAGTGCACTCTCTGGACTCACTGCACTGCATCCCCAGTGGTGCCAGTGCACTCTCTGGACTCTCACTGCACTGCATCCCCAGTGGTGCCAGTGCACTCTCTGGACTCACTGCACTGCATCCCCAGTGGTGCCAGTGCACTCTCTGGACTCACTGCACTGCATCCCCACTGGTGCCAGTGCACTCTCTGGACTCACTGCACTGCATCCCCAGTGGTGCCAGTGCACTCTCTGGACTCACTGCACTGCATCCCCAGTGGTGCCAGTGCACTCTCTGGACTCACTGCACTGCATCCCCAGTGGTGCCAGTGCACTCTCTGGACTCACTGCACTGCATCCCCAGTGGTGCCAGTGCACTCTCTGGACTCACTGCACTGCATCCCCAGTGGTGCCAGTGCACTCTCTGGACTCACTGCACTGCATCCCCAGTGGTGCCAGTGCACTCTCTGGACTCACTGCACTGCATCCCCAGTGGTGCCAGTGCACTCTCTGGACTCACTGCACTGCATCCCCAGTGGTGCCAGTGCACTCTCTGGACTCACTGCACTGCATCCCCAGTGGTGCCAGTGCACTCTCTGGACTCACTGCACTGCATCCCCAGTGGTGCCAGTGCACTCTCTGGACTCACTGCACTGCATCCCCAGTGGTGCCAGTGCACTCTCTGGACTCACTGCACTGCATCCCCAGTGGTGCCAGTGCACTCTCTGGACTCACTGCACTGCATCCCCAGTGGTGCCAGTGCACTCTCTGGACTCACTGCACTGCATCCCCAGTGGTGCCAGTGCACTCTCTGGACTCACTGCACTGCATCCCCAGTGGTGCCAGTGCACTCTCTGGACTCACTGCACTGCATCCCCAGTGGTGCCAGTGCACTCTCTGGACTCACTGCACTGCATCCCCAGTGGTGCCAGTGCACTCTCTGGACTCACTGCACTGCATCCCCAGTGGTGCCAGTGCACTCTCTGGACTCACTGCACTGCATCCCCAGTGGTGCCAGTGCACTCTCTGGACTCACTGCACTGCATCCCCAGTGGTGCCAGTGCACTCTCTGGACTCACTGCACTGCATCCCCAGTGGTGCCAGTGCACTCTCTGGACTCACTGCACTGCATCCCCAGTGGTGCCAGTGCACTCTCTGGACTCACTGCACTGCATCCCCAGTGGTGCCAGTGCACTCTCTGGACTCACTGCACTGCATCCCCAGTGGTGCCAGTGCACTCTCTGGACTCACTGCACTGCATCCCCACTGGTGCCAGTGCACTCTCTGGACTCACTGCACTGCATCCCCAGTGGTGCCAGTGCACTCTCTGGACTCACTGCACTGCATCCCCACTGGTGCCAGTGCACTCTCTGGACTCACTGCACTGCATCCCCAGTGGTGCCAGTGCACTCTCTGGACTCACTGCACTGCATCCCCAGTGGTGCCAGTGCACTCTCTGGACTCACTGCACTGCATCCCCAGTGGTGCCAGTGCACTCTCTGGACTCACTGCACTGCATCCCCAGTGGTGCCAGTGCACTCTCTGGACTCACTGCACTGCATCCCCAGTGGTGCCAGTGCACTCTCTGGACTCACTGCACTGCATCCCCAGTGGTGCCAGTGCACTCTCTGGACTCACTGCACTGCATCCCCAGTGGTGCCAGTGCACTCTCTGGACTCACTGCACTGCATCCCCACTGGTGCCAGTGCACTCTCTGGACTCACTGCACTGCATCCCCAGTGGTGCCAGTGCACTCTCTGGACTCACTGCACTGCATCCCCAGTGGTGCCAGTGCACTCTCTGGACTCACTGCACTGCATCCCCAGTGGTGCCAGTGCACTCTCTGGACTCACTGCACTGCATCCCCAGTGGTGCCAGTGCACTCTCTGGACTCACTGCACTGCATCCCCAGTGGTGCCAGTGCACTCTCTGGACTCACTGCACTGCATCCCCAGTGGTGCCAGTGCACTCTCTGGACTCACTGCACTGCATCCCCAGTGGTGCCAGTGCACTCTCTGGACTCACTGCACTGCATCCCCAGTGGTGCCAGTGCACTCTCTGGACTCACTGCACTGCATCCCCAGTGGTGCCAGTGCACTCTCTGGACTCACTGCACTGCATCCCCAGTGGTGCCAGTGCACTCTCTGGACTCACTGCACTGCATCCCCAGTGGTGCCAGTGCACTCTCTGGACTCACTGCACTGCATCCCCAGTGGTGCCAGTGCACTCTCTGGACTCACTGCACTGCATCCCCAGTGGTGCCAGTGCACTCTCTGGACTCACTGCACTGCATCCCCAGTGGTGCCAGTGCACTCTCTGGACTCACTGCACTGCATCCCCAGTGGTGCCAGTGCACTCTCTGGACTCACTGCACTGCATCCCCAGTGGTGCCAGTGCACTCTCTGGACTCACTGCACTGCATCCCCAGTGGTGCCAGTGCACTCTCTGGACTCACTGCACTGCATCCCCAGTGGTGCCAGTGCACTCTCTGGACTCACTGCACTGCATCCCCAGTGGTGCCAGTGCACTCTCTGGACTCACTGCACTGCATCCCCAGTGGTGCCAGTGCACTCTCTGGACTCACTGCACTGCATCCCCAGTGGTGCCAGTGCACTCTCTGGACTCACTGCACTGCATCCCCAGTGGTGCCAGTGCACTCTCTGGACTCACTGCACTGCATCCCCAGTGGTGCCAGTGCACTCTCTGGACTCACTGCACTGCATCCCCAGTGGTGCCAGTGCACTCTCTGGACTCACTGCACTGCATCCCCAGTGGTGCCAGTGCACTCTCTGGACTCACTGCACTGCATCCCCAGTGGTGCCAGTGCACTCTCTGGACTCACTGCACTGCATCCCCAGTGGTGCCAGTGCACTCTCTGGACTCACTGCACTGCATCCCCAGTGGTGCCAGTGCACTCTCTGGACTCACTGCACTGCATCCCCAGTGGTGCCAGTGCACTCTCTGGACTCACTGCACTGCATCCCCAGTGGTGCCAGTGCACTCTCTGGACTCACTGCACTGCATCCCCAGTGGTGCCAGTGCACTCTCTGGACTCACTGCACTGCATCCCCAGTGGTGCCAGTGCACTCTCTGGACTCACTGCACTGCATCCCCAGTGGTGCCAGTGCACTCTCTGGACTCACTGCACTGCATCCCCAGTGGTGCCAGTGCACTCTCTGGACTCACTGCACTGCATCCCCAGTGGTGCCAGTGCACTCTCTGGACTCACTGCACTGCATCCCCAGTGGTGCCAGTGCACTCTCTGGACTCACTGCACTGCATCCCCAGTGGTGCCAGTGCACTCTCTGGACTCACTGCACTGCATCCCCAGTGGTGCCAGTGCACTCTCTGGACTCACTGCACTGCATCCCCAGTGGTGCCAGTGCACTCTCTGGACTCACTGCACTGCATCCCCAGTGGTGCCAGTGCACTCTCTGGACTCACTGCACTGCATCCCCAGTGGTGCCAGTGCACTCTCTGGACTCACTGCACTGCATCCCCAGTGGTGCCAGTGCACTCTCTGGACTCACTGCACTGCATCCCCAGTGGTGCCAGTGCACTCTCTGGACTCACTGCACTGCATCCCCAGTGGTGCCAGTGCACTCTCTGGACTCACTGCACTGCATCCCCAGTGGTGCCAGTGCACTCTCTGGACTCACTGCACTGCATCCCCAGTGGTGCCAGTGCACTCTCTGGACTCACTGCACTGCATCCCCAGTGGTGCCAGTGCACTCTCTGGACTCACTGCACTGCATCCCCAGTGGTGCCAGTGCACTCTCTGGACTCACTGCACTGCATCCCCAGTGGTGCCAGTGCACTCTCTGGACTCACTGCACTGCATCCCCAGTGGTGCCAGTGCACTCTCTGGACTCACTGCACTGCATCCCCAGTGGTGCCAGTGCACTCTCTGGACTCACTGCACTGCATCCCCAGTGGTGCCAGTGCACTCTCTGGACTCACTGCACTGCATCCCCAGTGGTGCCAGTGCACTCTCTGGACTCACTGCACTGCATCCCCAGTGGTGCCAGTGCACTCTCTGGACTCACTGCACTGCATCCCCAGTGGTGCCAGTGCACTCTCTGGACTCACTGCACTGCATCCCCAGTGGTGCCAGTGCACTCTCTGGACTCACTGCACTGCATCCCCAGTGGTGCCAGTGCACTCTCTGGACTCACTGCACTGCATCCCCAGTGGTGCCAGTGCACTCTCTGGACTCACTGCACTGCATCCCCAGTGGTGCCAGTGCACTCTCTGGACTCACTGCACTGCATCCCCAGTGGTGCCAGTGCACTCTCTGGACTCACTGCACTGCATCCCCAGTGGTGCCAGTGCACTCTCTGGACTCACTGCACTGCATCCCCAGTGGTGCCAGTGCACTCTCTGGACTCACTGCACTGCATCCCCAGTGGTGCCAGTGCACTCTCTGGACTCACTGCACTGCATCCCCAGTGGTGCCAGTGCACTCTCTGGACTCACTGCACTGCATCCCCAGTGGTGCCAGTGCACTCTCTGGACTCACTGCACTGCATCCCCAGTGGTGCCAGTGCACTCTCTGGACTCACTGCACTGCATCCCCAGTGGTGCCAGTGCACTCTCTGGACTCACTGCACTGCATCCCCAGTGGTGCCAGTGCACTCTCTGGACTCACTGCACTGCATCCCCAGTGGTGCCAGTGCACTCTCTGGACTCACTGCACTGCATCCCCAGTGGTGCCAGTGCACTCTCTGGACTCACTGCACTGCATCCCCAGTGGTGCCAGTGCACTCTCTGGACTCACTGCACTGCATCCCCAGTGGTGCCAGTGCACTCTCTGGACTCACTGCACTGCATCCCCAGTGGTGCCAGTGCACTCTCTGGACTCACTGCACTGCATCCCCAGTGGTGCCAGTGCACTCTCTGGACTCACTGCACTGCATCCCCAGTGGTGCCAGTGCACTCTCTGGACTCACTGCACTGCATCCCCAGTGGTGCCAGTGCACTCTCTGGACTCACTGCACTGCATCCCCAGTGGTGCCAGTGCACTCTCTGGACTCACTGCACTGCATCCCCAGTGGTGCCAGTGCACTCTCTGGACTCACTGCACTGCATCCCCAGTGGTGCCAGTGCACTCTCTGGACTCACTGCACTGCATCCCCAGTGGTGCCAGTGCACTCTCTGGACTCACTGCACTGCATCCCCAGTGGTGCCAGTGCACTCTCTGGACTCACTGCACTGCATCCCCAGTGGTGCCAGTGCACTCTCTGGACTCACTGCACTGCATCCCCAGTGGTGCCAGTGCACTCTCTGGACTCACTGCACTGCATCCCCAGTGGTGCCAGTGCACTCTCTGGACTCACTGCACTGCATCCCCAGTGGTGCCAGTGCACTCTCTGGACTCACTGCACTGCATCCCCAGTGGTGCCAGTGCACTCTCTGGACTCACTGCACTGCATCCCCAGTGGTGCCAGTGCACTCTCTGGACTCACTGCACTGCATCCCCAGTGGTGCCAGTGCACTCTCTGGACTCACTGCACTGCATCCCCAGTGGTGCCAGTGCACTCTCTGGACTCACTGCACTGCATCCCCAGTGGTGCCAGTGCACTCTCTGGACTCACTGCACTGCATCCCCAGTGGTGCCAGTGCACTCTCTGGACTCACTGCACTGCATCCCCAGTGGTGCCAGTGCACTCTCTGGACTCACTGCACTGCATCCCCAGTGGTGCCAGTGCACTCTCTGGACTCACTGCACTGCATCCCCAGTGGTGCCAGTGCACTCTCTGGACTCACTGCACTGCATCCCCAGTGGTGCCAGTGCACTCTCTGGACTCACTGCACTGCATCCCCAGTGGTGCCAGTGCACTCTCTGGACTCACTGCACTGCATCCCCAGTGGTGCCAGTGCACTCTCTGGACTCACTGCACTGCATCCCCAGTGGTGCCAGTGCACTCTCTGGACTCACTGCACTGCATCCCCAGTGGTGCCAGTGCACTCTCTGGACTCACTGCACTGCATCCCCAGTGGTGCCAGTGCACTCTCTGGACTCACTGCACTGCATCCCCAGTGGTGCCAGTGCACTCTCTGGACTCACTGCACTGCATCCCCAGTGGTGCCAGTGCACTCTCTGGACTCACTGCACTGCATCCCCAGTGGTGCCAGTGCACTCTCTGGACTCACTGCACTGCATCCCCAGTGGTGCCAGTGCACTCTCTGGACTCACTGCACTGCATCCCCAGTGGTGCCAGTGCACTCTCTGGACTCACTGCACTGCATCCCCAGTGGTGCCAGTGCACTCTCTGGACTCACTGCACTGCATCCCCAGTGGTGCCAGTGCACTCTCTGGACTCACTGCACTGCATCCCCAGTGGTGCCAGTGCACTCTCTGGACTCACTGCACTGCATCCCCAGTGGTGCCAGTGCACTCTCTGGACTCACTGCACTGCATCCCCAGTGGTGCCAGTGCACTCTCTGGACTCACTGCACTGCATCCCCAGTGGTGCCAGTGCACTCTCTGGACTCACTGCACTGCATCCCCAGTGGTGCCAGTGCACTCTCTGGACTCACTGCACTGCATCCCCAGTGGTGCCAGTGCACTCTCTGGACTCACTGCACTGCATCCCCAGTGGTGCCAGTGCACTCTCTGGAGTCACTGCACTGCTTCCCCAGTGGTGCCAGTGCACTCTCTGGACTCACTGCACTGCTTCCCCAGTGGTGCCAGTGCACTCTCTGGACTCACTGCACTGCATCCCCAGTGGTGCCAGTGCACTCTCTGGACCCACTGCACTGCATCCCCAGTGGTGCCAGTGCACTCTCTGGACTCACTGCACTGCATCCCCAGTGGTGCCAGTGCACTCTCTGGACTCACTGCACTGCATCCCCAGTGGTGCCAGTGCACTCTCTGGACCCACTGCACTGCATCCCCAGTGGTGCCAGTGCACTCTCTGGACTCACTGCACTGCATCACCAGTGGTGCCAGTGCACAATCTGGAGTCACTGCACTGCATCCCCAGTGGTGCCAGTGAACGCTCTGGACTCACTGCACTGCTTCCCCAGTGGTGCCAGTGCACTCCCTGGACTCACTGCACTGCATCCCCAGTGGTGCCAGTGCACTCTCTGGACTCACTGCACTGCATCCCCAGTGGTGCCAGTGCACTCTCTGGACTCACTGCACTGCATCCCCAGTGGTGCCAGTGCACTCTCTGGACTCACTGCACTGCATCCCCAGTGGTGCCAGTGCACTCTCTGGACTCACTGCACTGCATCCCCAGTGGTGCCAGTGCACTCTCTGGACTCACTGCACTGCATCCCCAGTGGTGCCAGTGCACTCTCTGGACTCACTGCACTGCATCCCCACTGGTGCCAGTGCACTCTCTGGACTCACTGCACTGCATCCCCACTGGTGCCAGTGCACTCTCTGGACTCACTGCACTGCATCCCTACTGGTGCCAGTGCACTCTCTGGACTCACTGCACTGCATCCCCTCTGGTGCCAGTGCACTCTCTGGACTCACTGCACTGCATCCCCTCTGGTGCCAGTGCACTCTCTGGACTCACTGCACTGCATCCCCAGTGGTGCCAGTGCACTCTCTGGACTCACTGCACTGCATCCCCAGTGGTGCCAGTGCACTCTCTGGACTCACTGCACTGCATCCCCAGTGGTGCCAGTGCACTCTCTGGACTCACTGCACTGCATCCCCAGTGGTGCCAGTGCACTCTCTGGACTCACTGCACTGCATCCCCAGTGGTGCCAGTGCACTCTCTGGACTCACTGCACTGCATCCCCACTGGTGCCAGTGCACTCTCTGGACTCACTGCACTGCATCCCCAGTGGTGCCAGTGCACTCTCTGGACTCACTGCACTGCATCCCCACTGGTGCCAGTGCACTCTCTGGACTCACTGCACTGCATCCCCAGTGGTGCCAGTGCACTCTCTGGACTCACTGCACTGCATCCCCAGTGGTGCCAGTGCACTCTCTGGACTCACTGCACTGCATCCCCAGTGGTGCCAGTGCACTCTCTGGACTCACTGCACTGCATCCCCAGTGGTGCCAGTGCACTCTCTGGACTCACTGCACTGCATCCCCAGTGGTGCCAGTGCACTCTCTGGACTCACTGCACTGCATCCCCAGTGGTGCCAGTGCACTCTCTGGACTCACTGCACTGCATCCCCAGTGGTGCCAGTGCACTCTCTGGACTCACTGCACTGCATCCCCAGTGGTGCCAGTGCACTCTCTGGACTCACTGCACTGCATCCCCAGTGGTGCCAGTGCACTCTCTGGACTCACTGCACTGCATCCCCAGTGGTGCCAGTGCACTCTCTGGACTCACTGCACTGCATCCCCAGTGGTGCCAGTGCACTCTCTGGACTCACTGCACTGCATCCCCAGTGGTGCCAGTGCACTCTCTGGACTCACTGCACTGCATCCCCAGTGGTGCCAGTGCACTCTCTGGACTCACTGCACTGCATCCCCAGTGGTGCCAGTGCACTCTCTGGACTCACTGCACTGCATCCCCAGTGGTGCCAGTGCACTCTCTGGACTCACTGCACTGCATCCCCAGTGGTGCCAGTGCACTCTCTGGACTCACTGCACTGCATCCCCAGTGGTGCCAGTGCACTCTCTGGACTCACTGCACTGCATCCCCAGTGGTGCCAGTGCACTCTCTGGACTCACTGCACTGCATCCCCAGTGGTGCCAGTGCACTCTCTGGACTCACTGCACTGCATCCCCAGTGGTGCCAGTGCACTCTCTGGACTCACTGCACTGCATCCCCAGTGGTGCCAGTGCACTCTCTGGACTCACTGCACTGCATCCCCAGTGGTGCCAGTGCACTCTCTGGACTCACTGCACTGCATCCCCAGTGGTGCCAGTGCACTCTCTGGACTCACTGCACTGCATCCCCAGTGCTGCCAGTGCACTCTCTGGACTCACTGCACTGCATCCCCAGTGGTGCCAGTGCACTCTCTGGACTCACTGCACTGCATCCCCAGTGGTGCCAGTGCACTCTCTGGACTCACTGCACTGCATCCCCAGTGGTGCCAGTGCACTCTCTGGACTCACTGCACTGCATCCCCAGTGGTGCCAGTGCACTCTCTGGACTCACTGCACTGCATCCCCAGTGGTGCCAGTGCACTCTCTGGACTCACTGCACTGCATCCCCAGTGGTGCCAGTGCACTCTCTGGACTCACTGCACTGCATCCCCAGTGGTGCCAGTGCACTCTCTGGACTCACTGCACTGCATCCCCAGTGGTGCCAGTGCACTCTCTGGACTCACTGCACTGCATCCCCAGTGGTGCCAGTGCACTCTCTGGACTCACTGCACTGCATCCCCAGTGGTGCCAGTGCACTCTCTGGACTCACTGCACTGCATCCCCAGTGGTGCCAGTGCACTCTCTGGACTCACTGCACTGCATCCCCACTGGTGCCAGTGCACTCTCTGGACTCACTGCACTGCATCCCCAGTGGTGCCAGTGCACTCTCTGGACTCACTGCACTGCATCCCCAGTGGTGCCAGTGCACTCTCTGGACTCACTGCACTGCATCCCCAGTGGTGCCAGTGCACTCTCTGGACTCACTGCACTGCATCCCCAGTGGTGCCAGTGCACTCTCTGGACTCACTGCACTGCATCCCCACTGGTGCCAGTGCACTCTCTGGACTCACTGCACTGCATCCCCAGTGGTGCCAGTGCACTCTCTGGACTCACTGCACTGCATCCCCAGTGGTGCCAGTGCACTCTCTGGACTCACTGCACTGCATCCCCAGTGGTGCCAGTGCACTCTCTGGACTCACTGCACTGCATCCCCAGTGGTGCCAGTGCACTCTCTGGACTCACTGCACTGCATCCCCAGTGGTGCCAGTGCACTCTCTGGACTCACTGCACTGCATCCCCAGTGGTGCCAGTGCACTCTCTGGACTCACTGCACTGCATCCCCAGTGGTGCCAGTGCACTCTCTGGACTCACTGCACTGCATCCCCAGTGGTGCCAGTGCACTCTCTGGACTCACTGCACTGCATCCCCAGTGGTGCCAGTGCACTCTCTGGACTCACTGCACTGCATCCCCAGTGGTGCCAGTGCACTCTCTGGACTCACTGCACTGCATCCCCAGTGGTGCCAGTGCACTCTCTGGACTCACTGCACTGCATCCCCAGTGGTGCCAGTGCACTCTCTGGACTCACTGCACTGCATCCCCAGTGGTGCCAGTGCACTCTCTGGACTCACTGCACTGCATCCCCACTGGTGCCAGTGCACTCTCTGGACTCACTGCACTGCATCCCCAGTGGTGCCAGTGCACTCTCTGGACTCACTGCACTGCATCCCCACTGGTGCCAGTGCACTCTCTGGACTCACTGCACTGCATCCCCACTGGTGCCAGTGCACTCTCTGGACTCACTGCACTGCATCCCCACTGGTGCCAGTGCACTCTCTGGACTCACTGCACTGCATCCCCAGTGGTGCCAGTGCACTCTCTGGACTCACTGCACTGCATCCCCAGTGGTGCCAGTGCACTCTCTGGACTCACTGCACTGCATCCCCAGTGGTGCCAGTGCACTCTCTGGACTCACTGCACTGCATCCCCACTGGTGCCAGTGCACTCTCTGGACTCACTGCACTGCATCCCCAGTGGTGCCAGTGCACTCTCTGGACTCACTGCACTGCATCCCCAGTGGTGCCAGTGCACTCTCTGGACTCACTGCACTGCATCCCCAGTGGTGCCAGTGCACTCTCTGGACTCACTGCACTGCATCCCCAGTGGTGCCAGTGCACTCTCTGGACTCACTGCACTGCATCCCCACTGGTGCCAGTGCACTCTCTGGACTCACTGCACTGCATCCCCAGTGGTGCCAGTGCACTCTCTGGACTCACTGCACTGCATCCCCAGTGGTGCCAGTGCACTCTCTGGACTCACTGCACTGCATCCCCAGTGGTGCCAGTGCACTCTCTGGACTCACTGCACTGCATCCCCAGTGGTGCCAGTGCACTCTCTGGACTCACTGCACTGCATCCCCAGTGGTGCCAGTGCACTCTCTGGACTCACTGCACTGCATCCCCAGTGGTGCCAGTGCACTCTCTGGACTCACTGCACTGCATCCCCACTGGTGCCAGTGCACTCTCTGGACTCACTGCACTGCATCCCCGCTGGTGCCAGTGCACTCTCTGGACTCACTGCACTGCATCCCCAGTGGTGCCAGTGCACTCTCTGGACTCACTGCACTGCATCCCCAGTGGTGCCAGTGCACTCTCTGGACTCACTGCACTGCATCCCCAGTGGTGCCAGTGCACTCTCTGGACTCACTGCACTGCATCCCCAGTGGTGCCAGTGCACTCTCTGGACTCACTGCACTGCATCCCCAGTGGTGCCAGTGCACTCTCTGGACTCACTGCACTGCATCCCCACTGGTGCCAGTGCACTCTCTGGACTCACTGCACTGCATCCCCAGTGGTGCCAGTGCACTCTCTGGACTCACTGCACTGCATCCCCAGTGGTGCCAGTGCACTCTCTGGACTCACTGCACTGCATCCCCAGTGGTGCCAGTGCACTCTCTGGACTCACTGCACTGCATCCCCAGTGGTGCCAGTGCACTCTCTGGACTCACTGCACTGCATCCCCAGTGGTGCCAGTGCACTCTCTGGACTCACTGCACTGCATCCCCAGTGGTGCCAGTGCACTCTCTGGACTCACTGCACTGCATCCCCAGTGGTGCCAGTGCACTCTCTGGACTCACTGCACTGCATCCCCAGTGGTGCCAGTGCACTCTGGACTCACTGCACTGCATCCCCAGTGGTGCCAGTGCACTCTCTGGACTCACTGCACTGCATCCCCAGTGGTGCCAGTGCACTCTCTGGACTCACTGCACTGCATCCCCAGTGGTGCCAGTGCACTCTCTGGACTCACTGCACTGCATCCCCAGTGGTGCCAGTGCACTCTCTGGACTCACTGCACTGCATCCCCAGTGGTGCCAGTGCACTCTCTGGACTCACTGCACTGCATCCCCAGTGGTGCCAGTGCACTCTCTGGACTCACTGCACTGCATCCCCAGTGGTGCCAGTGCACTCTCTGGACTCACTGCACTGCATCCCCAGTGGTGCCAGTGCACTCTCTGGACTCACTGCACTGCATCCCCAGTGGTGCCAGTGCACTCTCTGGACTCACTGCACTGCATCCCCAGTGGTGCCAGTGCACTCTCTGGACTCACTGCACTGCATCCCCAGTGGTGCCAGTGCACTCTCTGGACTCACTGCACTGCATCCCCAGTGGTGCCAGTGCACTCTCTGGACTCACTGCACTGCATCCCCAGTGGTGCCAGTGCACTCTCTGGACTCACTGCACTGCATCCCCAGTGGTGCCAGTGCACTCTCTGGACTCACTGCACTGCATCCCCAGTGGTGCCAGTGCACTCTCTGGACTCACTGCACTGCATCCCCAGTGGTGCCAGTGCACTCTCTGGACTCACTGCACTGCATCCCCAGTGGTGCCAGTGCACTCTCTGGACTCACTGCACTGCATCCCCAGTGGTGCCAGTGCACTCTCTGGACTCACTGCACTGCATCCCCAGTGGTGCCAGTGCACTCTCTGGACTCACTGCACTGCATCCCCAGTGGTGCCAGTGCACTCTCTGGAGTCACTGCACTGCATCCCCAGTGCTGCCAGTGCACTCTCTGGACTCACTGCACTGCATCCCCACTGGTGCCAGTGCACTCTCTGGACTCACTGCACTGCATCCCCACTGGTGCCAGTGCACTCTCTGGACTCACTGCACTGCATCCCCACTGGTGCCAGTGCACTCTATGGACTCACTGCACTGCATCCCCACTGGTGCCAGTGCACTCTCTGGAGTCACTGCACTGCATCCCCAGTGGTGCCAGTGCACTCTCTGGACTCACTGCACTGCATCCCCAGTGGTGCCAGTGCACTCTCTGGACTCACTGCACTGCATCCCCACTGGTGCCAGTGCACTCTCTGGACTCACTGCACTGCATCCCCTCTGGTGCCAGTGCACTCTCTGGACTCACTGCAGTGCATCCCCAGTGGTGCCAGTGCACTCTCTGGACTCACTGCACTGCATCCCCAGTGGTGCCAGTGCACTCTCTGGACTCACTGCACTGCATCCCCAGTGGTGCCAGTGCACTCTCTGGACTCACTGCACTGCATCCCCACTGGTGCCAGTGCACTCTCTGGACTCACTGCACTGCATCCCCAGTGGTGCCAGTGCACTCTCTGGAGTCACTGTACTGCATCCCCACTGGTGCCAGTGCACTCTCTGGACCCACTGCACTGCATCCCCACTGCTGCCAGTGCATTCTCTGGACTGACTGCACTGCATCCCCAGTGGTGCCAGTGCACTCTCTGGACTCACTGCACTGCATCCCCAGTGGTGCCAGTGCACTCTCTGGACTCACTGCACTGCATCCCCAGTGGTGCCAGTGCACTCTCTGGACTCACTGCAGTGCATCCCCAGTGGTGCCAGTGCACTCTCTGGACTCACTGCACTGCATCCCCAGTGGTGCCAGTGCACTCTCTGGACTCACTGCACTGCATCCCCAGTGGTGCCAGTGCACTCTCTGGACTCACTGCACTGCATCCCCAGTGGTGCCAGTGCACTCTCTGGACTCACTGCACTGCATCCCCAGTGGTGCCAGTGCACTCTCTGGACTCACTGCACTGCATCCCCAGTGGTGCCAGTGCACTCTCTGGACTCACTGCACTGCATCCCCAGTGGTGCCAGTGCACTCTCTGGACTCACTGCACTGCATCCCCAGTGGTGCCAGTGCACTCTCTGGACTCACTGCACTGCATCCCCAGTGGTGCCAGTGCACTCTCTGGACTCACTGCACTGCATCCCCAGTGGTGCCAGTGCACTCTCTGGACTCACTGCACTGCATCCCCAGTGGTGCCAGTGCACTCTCTGGACTCACTGCACTGCATCCCCAGTGGTGCCAGTGCACTCTCTGGACTCACTGCACTGCATCCCCTCTGGTGCCAGTGCACTCTCTGGACTCACTGCACTGCATCCCCAGTGGTGCCAGTGCACTCTCTGGACTCACTGCACTGCATCCCCAGTGGTGCCAGTGCACTCTCTGGACTCACTGCACTGCATCCCCACTGGTGCCAGTGCACTCTCTGGACTCACTGCACTGCATCCCCAGTGGTGCCAGTGCACTCTCTGGACTCACTGCACTGCATCCCCAGTGGTGCCAGTGCACTCTCTGGACTCACTGCACTGCATCCCCAGTGGTGCCAGTGCACTCTCTGGACTCACTGCACTGCATCCCCAGTGGTGCCAGTGCACTCTCTGGACTCACTGCACTGCATCCCCAGTGGTGCCAGTGCACTCTCTGGACTCACTGCACTGCATCCCCAGTGGTGCCAGTGCACTCTCTGGACTCACTGCACTGCATCCCCAGTGGTGCCAGTGCACTCTCTGGACTCACTGCACTGCATCCCCAGTGGTGCCAGTGCACTCTCTGGACTCACTGCACTGCATCCCCACTGGTGCCAGTGCACTCTCTGGACTCACTGCACTGCATCCCCACTGGTGCCAGTGCACTCTCTGGACTCACTGCACTGCATCCCCAGTGGTGCCAGTGCACTCTCTGGACTCACTGCACTGCATCCCCAGTGGTGCCAGTGCACTCTCTGGACTCACTGCACTGCATCCCCAGTGGTGCCAGTGCACTCTCTGGACTCACTGCACTGCATCCCCAGTGGTGCCAGTGCACTCTCTGGACTCACTGCACTGCATCCCCAGTGGTGCCAGTGCACTCTCTGGACTCACTGCACTGCATCCCCAGTGGTGCCAGTGCACTCTCTGGACTCACTGCACTGCATCCCCAGTGGTGCCAGTGCACTCTCTGGACTCACTGCACTGCATCCCCAGTGGTGCCAGTGCACTCTCTGGACTCACTGCACTGCATCCCCAGTGGTGCCAGTGCACTCTCTGGACTCACTGCACTGCATCCCCAGTGGTGCCAGTGCACTCTCTGGACTCACTGCACTGCATCCCCAGTGGTGCCAGTGCACTCTCTGGACTCACTGCACTGCATCCCCAGTGGTGCCAGTGCACTCTCTGGACTCACTGCACTGCATCCCCAGTGGTGCCAGTGCACTCTCTGGACTCACTGCACTGCATCCCCAGTGGTGCCAGTGCACTCTCTGGACTCACTGCACTGCATCCCCAGTGGTGCCAGTGCACTCTCTGGACTCACTGCACTGCATCCCCAGTGGTGCCAGTGCACTCTCTGGACTCACTGCACTGCATCCCCAGTGGTGCCAGTGCACTCTCTGGACTCACTGCACTGCATCCCCAGTGGTGCCAGTGCACTCTCTGGACTCACTGCACTGCATCCCCAGTGGTGCCAGTGCACTCTCTGGACTCACTGCACTGCATCCCCAGTGGTGCCAGTGCACTCTCTGGACTCACTGCACTGCATCCCCAGTGGTGCCAGTGCACTCTCTGGACTCACTGCACTGCATCCCCAGTGGTGCCAGTGCACTCTCTGGACTCACTGCACTGCATCCCCAGTGGTGCCAGTGCACTCTCTGGACTCACTGCACTGCATCCCCAGTGGTGCCAGTGCACTCTCTGGACTCACTGCACTGCATCCCAGTGGTGCCAGTGCACTCTCTGGACTCACTGCACTGCATCCCCAGTGGTGCCAGTGCACTCTCTGGACTCACTGCACTGCATCCCCAGTGGTGCCAGTGCACTCTCTGGACTCACTGCACTGCATCCCCAGTGGTGCCAGTGCACTCTCTGGACTCACTGCACTGCATCCCCAGTGGTGCCAGTGCACTCTCTGGACTCACTGCACTGCATCCCCAGTGGTGCCAGTGCACTCTCTGGACTCACTGCACTGCATCCCCAGTGGTGCCAGTGCACTCTCTGGACTCACTGCACTGCATCCCCAGTGGTGCCAGTGCACTCTCTGGACTCACTGCACTGCATCCCCAGTGGTGCCAGTGCACTCTCTGGACTCACTGCACTGCATCCCCAGTGGTGCCAGTGCACTCTCTGGACTCACTGCACTGCATCCCCAGTGGTGCCAGTGCACTCTCTGGACTCACTGCACTGCATCCCCAGTGGTGCCAGTGCACTCTCTGGACTCACTGCACTGCATCCCCAGTGGTGCCAGTGCACTCTCTGGACTCACTGCACTGCATCCCCAGTGGTGCCAGTGCACTCTCTGGACTCACTGCACTGCATCCCCAGTGGTGCCAGTGCACTCTCTGGACTCACTGCACTGCATCCCCAGTGGTGCCAGTGCACTCTCTGGACTCACTGCACTGCATCCCCTGGTGCCAGTGCACTCTCTGGACTCACTGCACTGCATCCCCAGTGGTGCCAGTGCACTCTCTGGACTCACTGCACTGCATCCCCAGTGGTGCCAGTGCACTCTCTGGACTCACTGCACTGCATCCCCTCTGGTGCCAGTGCACTCTCTGGACTCACTGCACTGCATCCCCAGTGGTGCCAGTGCACTCTCTGGACCCACTGCACTGCATCCCCAGTGGTGCCAGTGCACTCTCTGGACTCACTGCACTGCATCCCCAGTGGTGCCAGTGCACTCTCTGGACTCACTGCACTGCATCCCCAGTGGTGCCAGTGCACTCTCTGGACTCACTGCACTGCATCCCCAGTGGTGCCAGTGCACTCTCTGGACTCACTGCACTGCATCCCCAGTGGTGCCAGTGCACTCTCTGGACTCACTGCACTGCATCCCCAGTGGTGCCAGTGCACTCTCTGGACTCACTGCACTGCATCCCCAGTGGTGCCAGTGCACTCTCTGGACTCACTGCACTGCATCCCCAGTGGTGCCAGTGCACTCTCTGGACTCACTGCACTGCATCCCCAGTGGTGCCAGTGCACTCTCTGGACTCACTGCACTGCATCCCCAGTGGTGCCAGTGCACTCTCTGGACTCACTGCACTGCATCCCCACTGGTGCCAGTGCACTCTCTGGACTCACTGCACTGCATCCCCAGTGGTGCCAGTGCACTCTCTGGACTCACTGCACTGCATCCCCAGTGGTGCCAGTGCACTCTCTGGACTCACTGCACTGCATCCCCAGTGGTGCCAGTGCACTCTCTGGACTCACTGCACTGCATCCCCACTGGTGCCAGTGCACTCTCTGGACTCACTGCACTGCATCCCCACTGGTGCCAGTGCACTCTCTGGACTCACTGCAGTGCATCCCCAGTGGTGCCAGTGCACTCTCTGGACTCACTGCACTGCATCCCCAGTGGTGCCAGTGCACTCTCTGGACTCACTGCACTGCATCCCCAGTGGTGCCAGTGCACTCTCTGGACTCACTGCACTGCATCCCCAGTGGTGCCAGTGCACTCTCTGGACTCACTGCACTGCATCCCCAGTGGTGCCAGTGCACTCTCTGGACTCACTGCACTGCATCCCCAGTGGTGCCAGTGCACTCTCTGGACTCACTGCACTGCATCCCCAGTGGTGCCAGTGCACTCTCTGGACTCACTGCACTGCATCCCCAGTGGTGCCAGTGCACTCTCTGGACTCACTGCACTGCATCCCCAGTGGTGCCAGTGCACTCTCTGGACTCACTGCACTGCATCCCCACTGGTGCCAGTGCACTCTCTGGACTCACTGCACTGCATCCCCAGTGGTGCCAGTGCACTCTCTGGACTCACTGCACTGCATCCCCAGTGGTGCCAGTGCACTCTCTGGACTCACTGCACTGCATCCCCACTGGTGCCAGTGCACTCTCTGGACTCACTGCACTGCATCCCCAGTGGTGCCAGTGCACTCTCTGGACTCACTGCACTGCATCCCCAGTGGTGCCAGTGCACTCTCTGGACTCACTGCACTGCATCCCCAGTGGTGCCAGTGCACTCTCTGGAGTCACTGCACTGCATCCCCAGTGGTGCCAGTGCACTCTCTGGACTCACTGCACTGCATCCCCAGTGGTGCCAGTGCACTCTCTGGACTCACTGCACTGCATCCCCAGTGGTGCCAGTGCACTCTCTGGACTCACTGCACTGCATCCCCACTGGTGCCAGTGCACTCTCTGGACTCACTGCACTGCATCCCCAGTGGTGCCAGTGCACTCTCTGGACTCACTGCACTGCATCCCCAGTGGTGCCAGTGCACTCTCTGGACTCACTGCACTGCATCCCCAGTGGTGCCAGTGCACTCTCTGGACTCACTGCACTGCATCCCCAGTGGTGCCAGTGCACTCTCTGGACTCACTGCACTGCATCCCCAGTGGTGCCAGTGCACTCTCTGGACTCACTGCACTGCATCCCCAGTGGTGCCAGTGCACTCTCTGGACTCACTGCACTGCATCCCCAGTGGTGCCAGTGCACTCTCTGGACTCACTGCACTGCATCCCCAGTGGTGCCAGTGCACTCTCTGGACTCACTGCACTGCATCCCCAGTGGTGCCAGTGCACTCTCTGGACTCACTGCACTGCATCCCCAGTGGTGCCAGTGCACTCTCTGGACTCACTGCACTGCATCCCCAGTGGTGCCAGTGCACTCTCTGGACTCACTGCACTGCATCCCCACTGGTGCCAGTGCACTCTCTGGACTCACTGCACTGCATCCCCACTGGTGCCAGTGCACTCTCTGGACTCACTGCACTGCATCCCCAGTGGTGCCAGTGCACTCTCTGGACTCACTGCACTGCATCCCCAGTGGTGCCAGTGCACTCTCTGGACTCACTGCACTGCATCCCCAGTGGTGCCAGTGCACTCTCTGGACTCACTGCACTGCATCCCCAGTGGTGCCAGTGCACTCTCTGGAGTCACTGCACTGCATCCCCAGTGGTGCCAGTGCACTCTCTGGACTCACTGCACTGCATCCCCAGTGGTGCCAGTGCACTCTCTGGACTCACTGCACTGCATCCCCTCTGGTGCCAGTGCACTCTCTGGACTCACTGCACTGCATCCCCAGTGGTGCCAGTGCACTCTCTGGACTCACTGCACTGCATCCCCAGTGGTGCCAGTGCACTCTCTGGACTCACTGCACTGCATCCCCAGTGGTGCCAGTGCACTCTCTGGACTCACTGCACTGCATCCCCACTGGTGCCAGTGCACTCTCTGGACTCACTGCACTGCATCCCCAGTGGTGCCAGTGCACTCTCTGGACTCACTGCACTGCATCCCCAGTGGTGCCAGTGCACTCTCTGGACTCACTGCACTGCATCCCCAGTGGTGCCAGTGCACTCTCTGGACTCACTGCACTGCATCCCCAGTGGTGCCAGTGCACTCTCTGGACTCACTGCACTGCATCCCCAGTGGTGCCAGTGCACTCTCTGGACTCACTGCACTGCATCCCCAGTGGTGCCAGTGCACTCTCTGGACTCACTGCACTGCATCCCCAGTGGTGCCAGTGCACTCTCTGGACTCACTGCACTGCATCCCCAGTGGTGCCAGTGCACTCTCTGGACTCACTGCACTGCATCCCCAGTGGTGCCAGTGCACTCTCTGGACTCACTGCACTGCATCCCCACTGGTGCCAGTGCACTCTCTGGACCCACTGCACTGCATCCCCAGTGGTGCCAGTGCACTCTCTGGACTCACTGCACTGCATCCCCAGTGGTGCCAGTGCACTCTCTGGACTCACTGCACTGCATCCCCAGTGGTGCCAGTGCACTCTCTGGACTCACTGCACTGCATCCCCAGTGGTGCCAGTGCACTCTCTGGACTCACTGCACTGCATCCCCAGTGGTGCCAGTGCACTCTCTGGACTCACTGCAGTGCATCCCCAGTGGTGCCAGTGCACTCTCTGGACTCACTGCACTGCATCCCCAGTGGTGCCAGTGCACTCTCTGGACTCACTGCACTGCATCCCCAGTGGTGCCAGTGCACTCTCTGGACTCACTGCACTGCATCCCCACTGGTGCCAGTGCACTCTCTGGACTCACTGCACTGCATCCCCAGTGGTGCCAGTGCACTCTCTGGAGTCACTGCACTGCATCCCCAGTGGTGCCAGTGCACTCTCTGGACTCACTGCACTGCATCCCCACTGGTGCCAGTGCACTCTCTGGACTCACTGCACTGCATCCCCAGTGGTGCCAGTGCACTCTCTGGACTCACTGCACTGCATCCCCAGTGGTGCCAGTGCACTCTCTGGACTCACTGCACTGCATCCCCAGTGGTGCCAGTGCACTCTCTGGACTCACTGCACTGCATCCCCACTGGTGCCAGTGCACTCTCTGGACTCACTGCACTGCATCCCCAGTGGTGCCAGTGCACTCTCTGGACTCACTGCAGTGCATCCCAGTGGTGCCAGTGCACTCTCTGGACTCACTGCACTGCATCCCCAGTGGTGCCAGTGCACTCTCTGGACTCACTGCACTGCATCCCCAGTGGTGCCAGTGCACTCTCTGGAGTCACTGCACTGCATCCCCAGTGGTGCCAGTGCACTCTCTGGACTCACTGCACTGCATCCCCAGTGGTGCCAGTGCACTCTCTGGACTCACTGCACTGCATCCCCAGTGGTGCCAGTGCACTCTCTGGACTCACTGCAGTGCATCCCCACTGGTGCCAGTGCACTCTCTGGACTCACTGCACTGCATCCCCAGTGGTGCCAGTGCACTCTCTGGACTCACTGCACTGCATCCCCAGTGGTGCCAGTGCACTCTCTGGACTCACTGCACTGCATCCCCAGTGGTGCCAGTGCACTCTCTGGACTCACTGCACTGCATCCCCAGTGGTGCCAGTGCACTCTCTGGACTCACTGCACTGCATCCCCAGTGGTGCCAGTGCACTCTCTGGACTCACTGCACTGCATCCCCTGGTGCCAGTGCTCTCTCTGGACTCACTGCACTGCATCCCCAGTGGTGCCAGTGCACTCTCTGGACTCACTGCACTGCATCCCCACTGGTGCCAGTGCACTCTCTGGACTCACTGCACTGCATCCCCAGTGGTGCCAGTGCACTCTCTGGACTCACTGCACTGCATCCCCACTGGTGCCAGTGCACTCTCTGGACTCACTGCACTGCATCCCCAGTGGTGCCAGTGCACTCTCTGGACTCACTGCACTGCATCCCCAGTGGTGCCAGTGCACTCTCTGGACTCACTGCACTGCATCCCCTCTGGTGCCAGTGCACTCTCTGGACTCACTGCACTGCATCCCCAGTGGTGCCAGTGCACTCTCTGGACCCACTGCACTGCATCCCCAGTGGTGCCAGTGCACTCTCTGGAGTCACTGCACTGCATCCCCAGTGGTGCCAGTGCACTCTCTGGACTCACTGCAGTGCATCCCCAGTGGTGCCAGTGCACTCTCTGGACTCACTGCACTGCATCCCCACTGCTGCCAGTGCAGTCTCTGGACTCACTGCACTGCATACCCACTGGTGCCAGTGCACTCTCTGGAGTCACTGCACTGCATCCCCAGTGGTGCCAGTGCACTCTCTGGACTCACTGCACTGCATCCCCAGTGGTGCCAGTGCACTCTCTGGACTCACTGCACTGCATCCCCAGTGGTGCCAGTGCACTCTCTGGAGTCACTGCACTGCATCCCCAGTGCTGCCAGTGCACTCTCTGGTCTCACTGCAGTGCATCCCCACTGGTGCCAGTGCACTCTCTGGATTCACTGCACTGCATCCCCAGTGGTGCCAGTGCACTCTCTGGACCCACTGCACTGCATCCCCAGTGGTGCCAGTGCACTCTCTGGACTCACTGCACTGCATCCCCAGTGGTGCCAGTGCACTCTCTGGACTCACTGCACTGCATCCCCAGTGGTGCCAGTGCACTCTCTGGAGTCACTGCACTGCATCCCCAGTGGTGCCAGTGCACTCTCTGGTGTCACTGCACTGCATCCCCAGTGGTGCCAGTGCACTCTCTGGACTCACTGCACTGCATCCCCAGTGGTGCCAGTGCACTCTCTGGAGTCTCTGCACTGCATAACTAGTGGTGCCAGTGCACTCTCTGGACCCACTGCACTGCATCCCCACTGGTGCCAGTGCACTCTGTGGACTCACTGCACTGCATCCCCAGTGGTGCCAGTGCACTCTCTGGACTCACTACACTGCATCCCCAGTGGTGCCACTGCACTCTCTGGACTCACTGCACTGCATCCCCAGTGGTGCCAGTGCACTCTCTGGACCCACTGCACTGCATCCCCAGTGCTGCCAGTGCACTCTCTGGACTCACTGCAGTGCGTCCCCAGTGGTTCCAGTGCACTCTCTGGACCCACAGCACTGCATCCCCAGTGGTGCCAGTGCACTCTCTAGACTCACTGCACTGCATCCCCAGTGGTGCCAGTGCACTCTCTGGACTCACTGCTCTGCATCCCCAGTCGTGCCAGTGCACTCTCTGGACTCACTGCACTGCTTCCCCAGTGGTGCCAGTGCACTCTCTGGACTCACCTGGGGTGCATCCCCAGTGGTGCCAGTGCACTCTCTGGACCCACTGCACTGCATCCCCAGTGGTGCCAGTGCACTCTCTGGACTCAGTGCACTGCATCCCCAGTGGTGCCAGTGCACTCTCTGGACTCACTGCACTGCATCCCCAGTGGTGCCAGTGCACTCTCTGGACCCCACTGCACTGCATCCCCACTGGTGCCAGTGCACTCTCTGGACTCACTGCACTGCATCCCCAGTGGGGCCAGTGCACTCTCTGGAGTCACTGCACTGCATCCACATTAGTGCCAGTGCACTCTCTGGACTCACTGCAGTGCATCCCCAGTGGTGCCAGTGCACTCTCTGGACTCACTGCACTGCATCCCCAGTGGTGCCAGTGCACTCTCTGGAGTCACTGCACTGCATCCACATTAGTGCCAGTGCACTCTCTGGACTCACTGCAGTGCATCCCCAGTGGTGCCAGTGCACTCTCTGGACCCACAGCACTGCATCCCCAGTGGTGCCAGTGCACTCTCTGGACTCACTGCACTGCATCCCCAGTGGTGACAGTGCACCCTCTGGACTCACTGCACTGCATCCCCAGTGGTGCCAGTGCACTCTCTGGACTCACTGCACTGCATCCCCACTGGTGCCAGTGCACTCTCTGGAGTCACTGCACTGCATCCCCAGGGGGCCAGTGCACTCTCTGGAGTCACTTCACTGCATCCCCAGTGGTGCCAGTGCACTCTCTGGACTCACTGCAGTGCATCCCCAGTGGTGCCAGTGCACTCTCTGGACCCACTGCACTGCATCACCACTGGTGCCAGTGCACTCTCTGGAGTCACTGAACTGCATCCCAAGTGGTGCCAGTGCACACTGTGGACTCACAGCAGTGCATCACCAGTGGTGCCAGTGCACTCTCTGGACTCACTGCACTGCATCCCCAGTGGTGCCAGTGCACTCTCTGGACTCACAGCACTGCATCCCCAGTGGTGCCAGTGCACTCTCTGGAGTCACTGCACTGCATCCCCAGTGGTGCCAGTGCACTCTCTGGACTCACTGCACTGCATCCCCAGTGGTGCCAGTGCACTCTCTGGACTCACTGCACTGCATCCCCAGTGGTGCCAGTGCACTCTGTGGACTCACTGCAGTACAACTCCACTGGTGCCAGTGCACTCTCTGGACTCACTGCACTGCATCCCCACTGGTGCCAGTGCACTCTCTGGACTCACTGCAGTGCATCCCCAGTGGTGCCAGTGCACTCTCTGGACTCACTGCACTGCATCCCCAGTGGTGCCAGTGCACTCTCTGGACTCACTGCACTGCATCCCCAGTGGGGCCAGTGCACTCTCTGGACTCACTGCACTGCATCCCCAGTGGTGCCAGTGCACACTCTGGAGTCACTGCACTGCTTCCCCACTGGTGCCAGTGCACGCTCTGGACTCAATGCACTGCTAACCCAGTGGTGCCAGTGCACTCTCTGGACTCACTGCACTGCATCCCCAGTGGTGCCAGTGCACTCTCTGGACTCACTGCACTGCATCCCCAGTGGGGCCAGTGCACTCTCTTGACTCACCGGGGTGCATCCCCAGTGGTGCCAGTGCACTCTCTGGACTCACTGCACTGCATCCCCAGTGGTGCCAGTGCACTCTCTGGACTCAATGCACTGCATCCCCAGTGGTGACAGTGCACTCTCTGGACTCACTGCACTGCATCTCCACTGGTGCCAGTGCACTCTCTGGACACACTGCACTGCATCCCCAGTGGTGCCAGTGCACTCTCTGGAGTCACTGCACTGCATCCCCAGTGCTGCCAGTGCACTCTCTGGACTCACTGCACTGCATCCCCACTGGTGCCAGTGCAGTCTCTGGACTCACTGCACTGCATCCCCACTGGTGCCAGTGCACTCTCTGGTGTCACTGCACTGCATCCCCAGTAGTGCCAGTGTACTCTCTGGACTCACTGCACTGCATCCCCACTGGTGCCAGTGCACTCTCTGGACTCACTGCACTGCATCCCCGCTGGTGCCAGTGCACTTTCTGGACTCACTGCACTGCATCTCCAGTGGTGCCAAGAAACTCTCTGGACTCACTGCACTGCATCCCCAGTGGTGCCAGTGCACTCTCTGGACCCACTGCACTGCATCCCCAGTGGTGCCAGTGCACTCTCTGGAGTCACTGCTCTGCATCCCCAGTGGTGCCAGTGCACTCTCTGGACTCACTGCACTGCATCACCAGTGGTGCCAGTGCACTCTCTGGACTCATTGCACTGCATCCCCAGTGGTGCCAGTGCACTCTCTGGACTCACTGCACTGCATTCCCAGTGGTACCAGTGCACTCTCTGGACTCACTGCACTGCATCCCCAGTGGTGCCAGTGCACACTCTGGAGTCACTGCACTGCTTCCCCACTGGTGCCAGTGCACGCTCTGGACTCAATGCACTGCTAACCCAGTGGTGCCAGTGCACTCTCTGGACTCACTGCAGTGCATCCCCAGTGGTGCCAGTGCACTCTCTGGACTCACTGCACTGCATCCCCAGTGGGGCCAGTGCACTCTCTTGACTCACCGGGGTGCATCCCCAGTGGTGCCAGTGCACTCTCTGGACTCACCGGGGTGCATCCCCAGTGGTGCCAGTGCACTCTCTGGACTCACTGCACTGCATCCCCAGTGCTGCCAGTGCACTCTCTGGACCCACTGCACTGCATCCCCAGTGGTGCCAGTGCACTCTATGGACTCACTGCACTGCATCCCCACTGGTGCCAGTGCACTCTCTGGAGTCACTTCACTGCATCCCCAGTGGTGCCAGTGCACTCTCTGGACTCACTGCACTGCATCCCCAGTGGTGCCAGTGCACTCTCTGGACTCACTGCACTGCATCCCCAGTGGGGCCAGTGCACTCTCTGGACTCACTACACTGCTTCCCCAGTGGTGCCAGTGCACACTCTGGAGTCACTGCACTGCTTCCCCACTGGTGCCAGTGCAATCTCGGGACTCACTGCACTGCATCCCCAGTGGTGCCAGTGCTCTCTCTGGACTCACTGCACTGCTTCACCACTGGTGCCAGTGCACTCTATGGACTCACTGCACTGCATCCCCACTGGTGCCAGTGCACTCTCTGGACTCACTGCACTGCATCCTCAGTGGTGCCAGTGCACTCTCTGGACTCACAGCACTGCATCCCCAGTGGTGTCAGCGCACTCTCTGGACTCACTGCACTGCACCCCACTGGTGCCAGTGCACTCTCTGGACCCACTGCACTGCATCCCCTCTGGTGCCAGTGCACTCTCTGGACTCACTGCAGTGCATCCCCAGTGGTGCCAGTGCACTCTCTGGACTCACTGCACTGCATCCCCAGTGGTGCCAGTGCACTCTCTGGACTCACTGCACTGCATCCCCAGTGGTGACAGTGCACTCTCTGGACTCACTGCACTGCATCCCCAGTGCTGCCAGTGCACTCTCTGGACTCACTGTACTGCATCCCGACTGGTGCCACTGCACTCTCTGGACTCACTGCACTGCATTCCCAGTGGTGCCAGTGCACTCTCTGGACCCACTCCACTGCATCCCCACTGGTGCCAGTGCATTCTCTGGACTGACTGCACTGCATCCCCAGTGGTTCCAGTGCACTCTCTGGACTCACTGCACTGCATCCCCATTGGTGCCAGTGCACTCTCTGGACCCACTGCACTGCATCCCCTGTGGTGCCAGTGCACTCTCTGGACTCACTGCACTGCATCCCCAGTGGTGCCAGTGCACTCTCTGGACTCACTGTACTGCATCCCCACTGGTGCCAGTGCATTCTCTGGACCCACTGCACTGCATCCCCACTGGTGCCAGTGCATTCTCTGGACTGACTGCACTGCATCCCCAGTGGTTCCAGTGCACTCTCTGGACTCACTGCACTGCATCCCCATTGGTGCCAGTGCACTCTCTGGACCCACTGCACTGCATCCACTCTGGTGCCAGTGCACTCCCTGGAGTCACTGCAGTGCATCCCCAGTGGTGCCAGTGCACTCTCTGGACTCACTGCACTGCATCCCCAGTGGTGCCAGTGCACTCTCTGGACTCACTGCACTGCATCTCCACTGGTGCCAGTGCACTCTCTGGACTCACTGCACTGCATCCCCAGTGGTGCCAGTGCACTCTCTGGACTCACTGTACTGCATCCCGACTGGTGCCACTGCACTCTCTGGACTCACTGCAGTGCATCCCCAGTGGTGCCAGTGCACTCTCTGGACTCACTGCACTGCATCCCCACTGGTGCCCGTGCACTCTCTGGACCCACTGCACTGCATCCCCAGTGGTGCCAGTGCACTCTCTGGACCCACTGCACTGCATCCCCAGTGGTGCCAGTGCATTCTCTGGACTGACTGCACTGCATCCCCAGTGGTTCCAGTGCACTCTCTGGACTCACTGCACTGCATCCCCTGTGGTGCCAGTGCACTCTCTGGACCCACTGCACTGCATCCCCAGTGGTGCCAGTGCACTCTCTGAACTCACTGCACTGAATCCCCAGTGGTGCCAGTGCACTCCCTGGACTCACTGTACTGCATCCCCACTGGTGCCAGTGCACTCTCTGGACCCACTGCACTGCATCCCCACTGGTGCCAGTGCATTCTCTGGACTGACTGCACTGCATCCCCAGTGGTTCCAGTGCACTCTCTGGACTTACTGCACTGCATCCCCATTGGTGCCAGTGCACTCTCTGGACCCACTGCACTGCATCCCCTGTGGTGCCAGTGCACTCTCTGGACTCACTGCACTGCATCCCCAGTGGTGCCAGTGCACTCTCTGGACTCACTGCACTGCATCCCCACTGGTGCCAGTGCACTCTCTGGACTCACTGCACTGCATCCCCACTGGTGCCAGTGCACTCTCTGGGCTCAACGGGGTGCATCCCCACTGGTGCCAGTGCACTCTATGGACCCACTGTACTGCATCCCCAGTGGTGCCAGTGCACTCTCTGGACTCACTGCACTGCATCACCAGTGGTGACAGTGCACTCTCTGGACTCACCGGGGTGCATCCCCAGTGGTGCCAGTGCACTCTCTGGACTCAGTGCACTGCATCCCCACTGGTGCCAGTGCACTCTCTGGACTCACTGCACTGCATCCCCAGTGGTGCCACTGCACTCTCTGGACTCACTGCACTGCATCCCCAGTGGTGCCAGTGCACTCTCTGGATTCACCGCAGTGCATCTCCAGTGGTGCCGGTGCACTCTCTGGACTCACTGCACTTCATCCCCACTGGTGCCAGTGCACTCTCTGGTGTCACTGCACTGCATCCCCAGTGGTGCCAGTGCACTCTCTGGACTCACTGCACTGCATCCCCAGTGGTGCCAGTGCACTCTCTGGACTCACGGGGGTGCATCCCCAGTGGTGCCACTGCACTCTCTGGACTCACTGCACTGCATCCCCAGTGGTGCCAGTGTACTCTCTGGAGTCACTGCATTGCATCCGCACTGGTGCCAGTGCACTCTCTGGACTCACTGCACTGCATCCCCAGTGGTGCCACTGCACTCTCTGGACTCACTGCACTGCATCCCCAGTGGTGCCAGTGCACTCTCTGGATTCACCGCAGTGCATCTCCAGTGGTGCCGGTGCACTCTCTGGACTCACTGCACTTCATCCCCACTGGTGCCAGTGCACTCTCTGGTGTCACTGCACTGCATCCCCAGTGGTGCCAGTGCACTCTCTGGACTCACTGCACTGCATCCCCACTGCTGCCAGTGCACTCTCTGGACTCACTGCACTGCATCCCCAGTGGTGCCAGTGCACTCTCTGGACTCACGGGGGTGCATCCCCAGTGGTGCCACTGCACTCTCTGGACTCACTGCACTGCATCCCCAGTGGTGCCAGTGTACTCTCTGGAGTCACTGCATTGCATCCGCACTGGTGCCAGTGCACTCTCTGGACTCACTGCACTGCATCCCCAGTGGTGCCAGTGCACTCTCTGCACTCACTGAACTGCATCCCCAATTGGGCCAGTGTACTCTCTGTAGTCACTGCACTGCATCCCCAATGGTGCCAGTGCACTCTCTGAACTCACTGCACTGCATCCCCAGTGGTGCCAGTGCACTCTCTGGACTCACTGCACTGCATCCCATTGGTGCCAGTACACTCTCTGGACTCACCGGGGTGCATCCCCAGTGGTGCCAGTGCACTCTCTGGACCCACTGCACTGCATCCCCAGTGGTGCCAGTGCACTCTCTGGACTCACTGCTCTGCATCCCCAGTGGTGCCAGTGCACTCTCTGGAGTCACTGCACTGCATCCCCAGTGGGGCCAGTGCACTCTCTGGACTCACTGCACTGCATCCCCAGTGGTGCCAGTGCACTCTCTGGACTCACTGCACTGCATCACCAGTGGTGCCAGTGCACTCTCAGAACTCACCGGGGTGCATCCCCAGTGGTGCCAGTGCACTCTCTGAACCCACTGCACTGCATCCCCAGTGGTGCCAGTGCACTCTCTGGTGTCACTGCACTGCATCCCCAGTGGTGCCAGTGCACTCTCTGGACTCACTGCACTGCATCCCCAGTGGTGCCAGTGCACTCTCTGGACTCACCGGAGTGCATCCCCAGTGGTGCCATTGCACTCTCTGGACTCACTGCACTGCATCCCCAGTGGTGCCAGTGCACTCTCTGGACTCACTGCAGTGCATCACCAGTGGCGCCAGTGCACTCTCTGGACTCACTGCACTGCATCCCCACTGGTGCCAGTGCACTCTCTGGTGTCACTGCACTGCATCCCCAGTGGTGCCACTGCACTCTCTGGACTCACTGCACTGCATCCCCAGTGGTGCCAGTGCACTCTCTGGACTCACTGCACTGCATCCCCAGTGGTGCCAGTGCACAATCTGGAGTCAATGCACTGCTTCCCTAGTGCTTCCAGTGCATGCTCTGGACTCACTGCACTGCTTCCCCAGTGGTGCCAGTGCACTCCTTAGACTCACTGCACTGCATCCCCTCTATTGCCAGTGCTCTCTCTGGACTCACTGCACTGCATACCCAGTGGGGCCAGTGCACTCTCTGGACTCACTGCACTGCATCCCCACTGGTGCCAGTGCACTCTCTGAACTCACTGCACTGCATCACCAGTGCTGCCAGTGCACTCTCTGGACTCACTGCACTGCATCCCCACTGGTGCCAGTGCACTGTCTGAACTCACTGAACTGCATCCCCACTGGTGCCAGTGCACTCTCTGGAGTCACTGCACTGCATCCCCAGTGGTGCCAGTGCACTCTCTGGACTCACTGCACTGCATCCCCAGTGGGGCCAGTGCACTCTCTGGACCCACTGCACTGCATCCCCAGTGGTGCCAGTGCACTCTCTGGACTCACTGCAGTGCATCCCCAGTGTTGCCAGTGCACTCTCTGGACCCACAGCACTGCATCCCCAGTGGTGCCAGTGCACTCTCTAGACTCACTGCACTGCATCCCCAGTGGTGCCAGTGCACTCTCTGGACTCACTGCTCTGCATCCCCAGTGGTGCCAGTGCACTCTCTGGACTCACTGCACTGCTTCCCCAGTGGTGCCAGTGCACTCTCTGGACTCACTGCAGTGCATCCCCAGTAGTGCCAGTGCACTCTCTGGACTCACTGCACTGCATCCCCACTGGTGCCAGTGCACTCTCTGGACCCACTGCACTGCATCCCCACTGGTGCCAGTGCACTCTCTGGACTCACTGCACTGCATCCCCAGTGGTGCCAGTGCACTCTCTGGACTCACTGCACTGCATCCCCAGTGGTGCCAGTGCACTCTCTGGACTCACTGCACTGCATCCCCCGTGGGGCCAGTGCACTCTCTGGAGTCACTGAAGTGCATCCACAGTAGTGCCAGTGCACTCTCTGGACTCACTGCAGTGCATCCCCAGTGGTGCCAGTGCACTCTCTGGACCCACAGCACTGCATCCCCAGTGGTGACAGTGCACTCTCTGGACTCACTGCACTGCATCCCCAGTGGTGCCAGTGCACTCTCTGGAGTCACTGCACTGCATCCCCAGGGGGCCAGTGCACTCTCTGGACCCACTGCACTGCATCCCCAGTGGTGCCAGTGCACTCTCTGGACTCACTGCACTGCATCCCCAGTGGTGCCAGTGCACTCTCTGGAGTCTCTGCACTGCATAACTAGTGGTGCCAGTGCACTCTCTGGACCCACTGCACTGCATCCCCACTGGTGCCAGTGCACTCTCTGGACTCACTGCACTGCATCCCCAGTGGTGCCAGTGCACTCTCTGGACTCACTGCACTGCATCCCCAGTGGTGCCACTGCACTCTCTGGACTCACTGCACTGCATCCCCAGGGTGGCCAGTGCACTCTCTGGACCCACTGCACTGCATCCCCAGTGGTGCCAGTGCACTCTCTGGACTCACTGCACTGCATCCCCAGTGGTGCCAGTGCACTCTCTGGACCCACAGCACTGCATCCCCTGTGGTGCCAGTGCACTCTCTAGACTCACTGCACTGCATCCCCAGTGGTGCCACTGCACTCTCTGGACTCACTGCTCTGCATCCCCAGTGGTGCCAGTGCACTCTCTGGACTCACTGCACTGCATCCCCAGTGGTGCCAGTGCACTCTCTGGACTCACTGCACTGCATCCCCAGTGGTGCCTGTGCACTCTCTGAACTCACTGCAGTGCATCCCCAGTGGTGCCAGTGCACTCTCTGGACTCACTGCACTGCATCCCCAGTGGTGCCAGTGCACTCTCTGGACTCACTGCACTGCATCCCAACTGGTGCCAGTGCACTCTCTGGACCCCACTGCACTGCATCCCCAGTGGTACCAGTGCACTCTCTGGTCTCACTGCACTGCATCCCCAGTGGTGCCAGTGCACTCTCTGGACTCACTGCACTGCATCCCCAGTGGTGCCAGTGCACTCTCTCTACTCACTGCACTGCATCCCCAGTGGGGCCAGTGCACTCTCTGGAGTCACTGCACTGCATCCACATTAGTGCCAGTGCACTCTCTGGACTCACTGCAGTGCATCCCCAGTGGTGCCAGTGCACTCTCTGGACCCACAGCACTGCATCCCCAGTGGTGCCAGTGCACTCTCTGGACTCACTGCACTGCATCCCCAGTGGTGACAGTGCACTCTCTGGACTCACTGCACTGCATCCCCAGTGGTGCCAGTGCACTCTCTGGACTCACTGCACTGCATCCCCACTGGTGCCAGTGCACTCTCTGGAGTCACTGCACTGCATCCCCAGGGGGCCAGTGCACTCTCTGGAGTCACTGCACTGCATCCCCAGTGGTGCCAGTGCACTCTCTGGACTCACTGCACTGCATCCCCACTGGGGCCAGTGCACTCTCTGGACTCACTGCACTGCATCCCCAGTGGTGCCAGTGCACTCTCTGGACTCACTGCACTGCATCCCCAGTGGTGCCAGTGCACTCTCTGGACTCACTGCACTGCATCCCCAGTGGTGCCAGTGCACTCTCTGGACCCACTGCACTGCATCACCACTGGTGCCAGTGCACTCTCTGGAGTCACTGAACTGCATCCCAAGTGGTGCCAGTGCACACTGTGGACTCACAGCAGTGCATCACCAGTGGTGCCAGTGCACTCTCTGGACTCACTGCACTGCATCCCCAGTGGTGCCAGTGCACTCTCTGGACTCACAGCACTGTATCCCCAGTGGTGCCAGTGCACTCTCTGGAGTCACTGCTCTGCATCCCCAGTAGTGCCAGTGCACTCTCTGGACTCACTGCACTGCATCCCCTCTGGTGCCAGTGCACTCTCTGGACTCACTGCACTGCATCACCAGTGGTGCCAGTGCACTCTCTGGACCCACTGCACTGCATCCCCAGTGGTGCCAGTGCACTCTCTGGACTCACTGCACTGCATCCCCAGTGGTGCCACTGCACTCTCTGGACTCACTGCACTGCATCCCCAGTGGGGCCAGTGCACTCTCTGGACCCACTGCACTGCATCCCCAGTGGTGCCAGTGCACTCTCTGGACTCACTGCACTGCATCCCCAGTGGTGCCAGTGCACTCTCTGGACCCACAGCACTGCATCCCCAGTGGTGCCAGTGCACTCTCTAGACTCACTGCACTGCATCCCCAGTGGTGCCAGTGCACTCTCTGGACTCACTGCTCTGCATCCCCAGTGGTGCCAGTGCACTCTCTGGACTCACTGCACTGCTTCCCCAGTGGTGCCAGTGCACTCTCTGGACTCACTGCACTGCATCCCCAGTGGTGCCTGTGCACTCTCTGAACTCACTGCAGTGCATCCCCAGTGGTGCCAGTGCACTCTCTGGACTCACTGCACTGCATCCCCAGTGGTGCCAGTGCACTCTCTGGACTCACTGCACTGCATCCCAACTGGTGCCAGTGCACTCTCTGGACCCCACTGCACTGCATCCCCAGTGGTACCAGTGCACGCTCTGGTCTCACTGCACTGCATCCCCAGTGGTGCCAGTGCACTCTCTGGACTCACTGCACTGCATCCCCAGTGGGGCCAGTGCACTCTCTGGACCCACAGCACTGCATCCCCAGTGGTGCCAGTGCACTCTCTAGACTCACTGCACTGCATCCCCAGTGGTGCCTGTGCACTCTCTGGACTCACTGCTCTGCATCCCCAGTGGTGCCAGTGCACTCTCTGGACTCACTGCACTGCTTCCCAGTGGTGCCAGTGCACTCTCTGGACTCACTGCACTGCATCCCCAGTGGTGCCAGTGCACTCTCTGGACTCACTGCAGTGCATCCCCAGTGGTGCCAGTGCACTCTCTGGACTCACTGCACTGCATCCCCACTGGTGCCAGTGCACTCTCTGGACCCACTGCACTGCATCCCCACTGGTGCCAGTGCACTCTCTGGACTCACTGCACTGCATCCCCAGTGGTGCCAGTGCACTCTCTGGACTCACTGCACTGCATCCCCAGTGGTGCCAGTGCACTCTCTGGAGTCACTGCACTGCATCCCCAGGGGGCCAGTGCACTCTCTGGACCCACTGCACTGCATCCCCAGTGCTGCCAGTGCACTCTCTGGACTCACTGCACTGCATCCCCAGTGGTGCCAGTGCACTCTCTGGAGTCTCTGCACTGCATAACTAGTGGTGCCAGTGCACTCTCTGGACCCACTGCACTGCATCCCCACTGGTGCCAGTGCACTCTCTGGACTCACTGCACTGCATCCCCAGTGGTGCCAGTGCACTCTCTGGACTCACTGCACTGCATCCCCAGTGGTGCCACTGCACTCTCTGGACTCACTGCACTGCATCCCCATTGGGGCCAGTGCACTCTCTGGACCCACTGCACTGCATCCCCAGTGGTGCCAGTGCACTCTCTGGACTCACTGCAGTGCATCCCCAGTGGTGCCAGTGCACTCTCTGGACCCACAGCACTGCATCCCCAGTGGTGCCAGTGCACTCTCTGGACTCACTGCACTGCATCCCCAGTGGTGACAGTGCACTCTCTGGACTCACTGCACTGCATCCCCAGTGGTGCCAGTGCACTCTCTGGACTCACTGCACTGCATCCCCACTGGTGCCAGTGCACTCTCTGGACTCACTGCACTGCATCCCCAGGGGGCCAGCGCATTCTCTGGAGTCACTTCACTGCATCCCCAGTGGTGCCAGTGCACTCTCTGGACTCACTGCACTGCATCCCCACTGGGGCCAGTGCACTCTCTGGACTCACTGCACTGCATCCCCAGTGGGGCCAGTGCACTCTCTGGACTCACTGCACTGCATCCCCAGTGGTGCCAGTGCACTCTCTGGACTCACTGCACTGCATCCCCAGTGGTGCCAGTGCACTCTCTGGACCCACTGCACTGCATCACCACTGGTGCCAGTGCACTCTCTGGAGTCACTGAACTGCATCCCAAGTGGTGCCAGTGCACACTGTGGACTCACAGCAGTGCATCACCAGTGGTGCCAGTGCACTCTCTGGACTCACTGCACTGCATCCCCAGTGGTGCCAGTGCACTCTCTGGACTCACAGCACTGTATCCCCAGTGGTGCCAGTGCACTCTGTGGTCTCACTGCAGTGCATCTCCACTGGTGCCAGTGCACTCTCTGGAGTCACTGCTCTGCATCCCCAGTAGTGCCAGTGCACTCTCTGGACTCACAGCAGTGCATCACCAGTGGTGCCAGTGCACTCTCTGGACTCACTGCACTGCATCCCCAGTGGTGCCAGTGCACTCTCTGGACTCACAGCACTGTATCCCAAGTGGTGCCAGTGCACACTGTGGACTCACAGCAGTGCATCACCAGTGGTGCCAGTGCACTCTCTGGAGTCACTGCTCTGCATCCCCAGTAGTGCCAGTGCACTCTCTGGACTCACTGCACTGCATCCCCAGTGGTGCCAGTGCACTCTGTGGACTCACTGCAGTGCATCTCCACTGGTGCCAGTGCACTCTCTGGACTCACTGCACTGCATCCCCACTGGTGCCAGTGCACTCTCTGGACTCACTGCAGTGCATCCCCAGTGGTGCCAGTGCACTCTCTGGACTCACTGCACTGCATCCCCAGTGGTGCCAGTGCACTCTCTGGACTCACTGCACTGCATCCCCAGTGGGGCCAGTGCACTCTCTGGACTCACTGCACTGCATCCCCAGTGGTGCCAGTGCACAATATGGAGTCACTGCACTGCTTCCCCAGTGCTTCCAGTGAACGCTCTGGACTCACTGCACTGCTTCCCCAGTGGTGCCAGTGCACTCCCTGGACTCACTGCACTGCATCCCCACTGGTGCCAGTGCACTCTCTGGACTCACTGCACTGCATCCCCAGTGGTGCCAGTGCACTGTCTGGACTCACTGCACTGTATCCTCTCTGTTGCCAGTGCTCTCTCTGGACTCACTGCACTGCATCCCCAGTGATGCCAGTGCACTCTCTGGACTCACTGCACTGCATCCCCACTGGTGCCAGTGCACTCTCTGGACTCACTGCACTGCATCTCCTGTGGTGCTAGTGCACTGTCTGGACTCACTGCACTTTATCACCACTGGTGCCAGTGCACTCTCTGGACTCACTGCACTGCATCACCAGTGGTGCCAGTGCACTCTCTGGACTCACTGCACTGCATCCCCAGTGGTGCCGGTGCACTCTCTGGACTCACTGCACTGCATCCCCTCTGGTGCCAGTGCACTCTCTGGACTCACTGCACTGCATCCCCTGTGGTGCCAGTGCACTCTCTGGACCCACTGCACTGCATCCCCAGTGGTGCCAGTGCACTCTCTGGACTCACTGCACTGCATCCCCAGTGGTGCCAGTGCACTCTCTGGACTCACTGCAGTGCATCCCCAGTGGTGCCAGTGCACTCTCTGGACCCACAGCACTGCATCCCCAGTGGTGCCAGTGCACTCTCTGGACTCACTGCACTGCATCCCCACTGCTGCCAGTGCAGTCTCTGGACTCACTGCACTTCATCCCCACTGGTGCCAGTGAACTCTCTGGAGTCACTGCACTGCATCCCCAGTGGTGCCAGTGCACTCTCTGGACTCACTGCACTGCATCCCCAGTGGGGCCAGTGCACTCTCTGGACTCACTGCACTGCATCCCCAGTGGTGCCAGTGCACTCTCTGGAGTCACTGCACTGCATACCCAGTGGTGCCAGTGCACTCTCTGGACTCACTGCACTGCATCCCCAGTGATGCCAGTGCACTCTATGGTCTCACTGCAGTGCATCCCCACTGGTGCCAGAGCACTCTCTGGATTCACTGGACTGCATCCCCAGTGGTGCCAGTGCACTCTCTGGACTCACTGAACTGCATCCCCAGTGGTGCCAGTGCACTCTCTGGACTCACTGCACTGCATCCCCAGTGGTGCCAGTGCACTCTCTGGAGTCACTGCACTGCATCCCCAGGGGGCCAGTGCACTCTCTGGACCCACTGCACTGCATCCCCAGTGGTGCCAGTGCACTCTCTGGACTCACTGCACTGCATCCCCAGTGGTGCCAGTGCACTCTCTGGAGTCTCTGCACTGCATAACTAGTGGTGCCAGTGCACTCTCTGGACCCACTGCACTGCATCCCCAGTGGTGCCAGTGCACTCTCTGGACTCACTGCACTGCATCCCCAGTGGTGCCAGTGCACTTTCTGGACTCACTGCACTGCATCCCCAGTGGTGCCACTGCACTCTCTGGACTCACTGCACTGCATCCCCAGTGGGGCCAGTGCACTCTCTGGACCCACTGCACTGCATCCCCAGTGGTGCCAGTGCACTCTCTGGACTCACTGCACTGCATCCCCAGTGGTGCCAGTGCACTCTCTGGACCCACAGCACTGCATCCCCAGTGGTGCCAGTGCACTCTCTAGACTCACTGCACTGCATCCCCAGTGGTGCCAGTGCACTCTCTGGACTCACTGCACTGCATCCCCAGTGGTGCCAGTGCACTCTCTGGACTCACTGCACTGCATCCCCAGTGGTGCCAGTGCACTCTCTGGACCCCACTGCACTGCATCCCCAGTGGTGCCAGTGCACTCTCTGGACTCACTGCACTGCATCCCCAGTGGTGCCAGTGCACTCTCTGGACTCACTGCACTGCATCCCCAGTGGTGCCAGTGCACTCTCTGGACTCACTGCACTGCATCCCCAGTGGTGCCAGTGCACTCTCTGGACTCACTGCACTGCATCCACATTAGTGCCAGTGCACTCTCTGGACTCACTGCAGTGCATCCCCAGTGGTGCCAGTGCACTCTCTGGACCCACAGCACTGCATCCCCAGTGGTGCCAGTGCACTCTCTGGACTCACTGCACTGCATCCCCAGTGGTGACAGTGCACCCTCTGGACTCACTGCACTGCATCCCCAGTGGTGCCAGTGCACTCTCTGGACTCACTGCACTGCATCCCCACTGGTGCCAGTGCACTCTCTGGAGTCACTGCACTGCATCCCCAGGGGGCCAGTGCACTCTCTGGAGTAACTTCACTGCATCCCCAGTGGTGCCACTACACTCTCTGGACTCACTGCACTGCATCCCCAGTGGTGCCAGTGCACTCTCTGGACTCACTGCACTGCATCCCCAGTGGTGCCAGTGCACTCTCTGGACCCACTGCACTGCATCACCACTGGTGCCAGTGCACTCTCTGGAGTCAATGAACTGCATCCCAAGTGGTGCCAGTGCACACTGTGGACTCACAGCAGTGCATCACCAGTGGTGCCAGTGCACTCTCTGGACTCACTGCACTGCATCCCCAGTGGTGCCAGTGCACTCTCTGGACTCACAGCACTGCATCCCCAGTGGTGCCAGTGCACTCTCTGGAGTCACTGCTCTGCATCCCCAGTGGTGCCAGTGCACTCTCTGGACTCACTGCACTGCATCCCCAGTGTTGCCAGTGCACTCTCTGGACTCACTGCACTGCATCCCCAGTGGTGCCAGTGCACTCTGTGGACTCACTGCAGTACATCTCCACTGGTGCCAGTGCACTCTCTGGACTCACTGCACTGCATCCCCACTGGTGCCAGTGCACTCTCTGGACTCACTGCAGTGCATCCCCAGTGGTGCCAGTGCACTCTCTGGACTCACTGCACTGCATCCCCAGTGGTGCCAGTGCACTCTCTGGACTCACTGCACTGCATCCCCAGTGGGGCCAGTGCACTCTCTGGACTCACTGCACTGCATCCCCAGTGGTGCCAGTGCACAATCTGGAGTCACTGCACTGCTTCACCAGTGCTTCCAGTGACCGCTCTGGACTCACTGCACTGCTTCCCCAGTGGTGCCAGTGCACTCCCTGGACTCACTGCACTGTATCCTCTCTGTTACCAGTGCTCTCTCTGGACTCACTGCACTGCATCCCCAGTGATGCCAGTGCACTCTCTGGACTCACTGCACTGCATCCCCAGTGGTGCCAGTGCACTCTCTGGACTCACTGCACTGCATCCCCAGTGGTGCTAGTGCACTGTCTGGACTCACTGCACTTTATCACCACTGGTGCCAGTGCACTCTCTGGACTCACTGCACTGCATCACCAGTGGTGCCAGTGCACTCTCTGGACTCACTGCACTGCATCCCCAGTGGTGCCGGTGCACTCTCTGGACTCACTGCACTGCATCCCCTCTGGTGCCAGTGCACTCTCTGGACTCACTGCACTGCATCCCCAGTGGTGCCAGTGCACTCTCTGGACCCACTGCACTGCATCCCCAGTGGTGCCAGTGCACTCCCTGGACTCACTGCACTGCTTCCCCAGTGGTGCCGGTGCACTCTCTGGACTCACTGCACTGCATCCCCAGTGGTGCCAGTGCACTCTCTGAACTCACTGCACTGCATCCACATTAGTGCCAGTGCACTCTCTGGACTCACTGCAGTGCATCCCCAGTGGTGCCAGTGCACTCTCTGGACCCACAGCACTGCATCCCCAGTGGTGCAAGTGCACTCTCTGAACTCACTGCACTGCATCCCCAGTGGTGACAGTGCACTCTCTGGACTCACTGCACTGCATCCCCGGTGGTGCCAGTGCACTCTCTGGACTCACTGCACTGCATCCCCAGGGGTGCCAGTGCACTCTCTGGACCCACTGCACTGCATCCCCAGTGGTGCCAGTGCACTCTCTGGACTCACTGCACTGCATCCCCAGTGGTGCCAGTGCACTCTCTGGACCCACTGCACTGCATCCCCAGTGGTGCCAGTGCACTCTCTGGACTCACTGCACTGCATCCCCAGTGGTGCCAGTGCACTCTCTGGACCCACAGCACTGCATCCCCAGTGGTGCCAGTGCACTCTCTAGACTCACTGCACTGCATCCCCAGTGGTGCCAGTGCACTCTCTGGACTCACTGCTCTGCATCCCCAGTGGTGCCAGTGCACTCTCTGGACTCACTGCACTGCTTCCCCAGTGGTGCCAGTGCACTCTCTGGACTCACTGCACTGCATCCCCAGTGGTGCCTGTGCACTCTCTGAACTCACTGCAGTGCATCCCCAGTGGTGCCAGTGCACTCTCTGGACTCACTGCACTGCATCCCCAGTGGTGCCAGTGCACTCTCTGGACTCACTGCACTGCATCCCCACTGGTGCCAGTGCACTCTCTGGACCCCACTGCACTGCATCCCCAGTGGTACCAGTGCACTCTCTGGACTCACTGCACTGCATCCCCAGTGGTGCCAGTGCACTCTCTGGACTCACTGCACTGCATCCCCAGTGGTGCCAGTGCACTCTCTCTACTCACTGCACTGCATCCCCAGTGGGGCCAGTGCACTCTCTGGAGTCACTGCACTGCAGCCACATTAGTGCCAGTGCACTCTCTGGACTCACTGCAGTGCATCCCCAGTGGTGCCAGTGCACTCTCTGGACCCACTGCACTGTATCCCCAGTGGTGCAAGTGCACTCTCTGGAGTCACTGCTCTGTATCCCCAGTGGTGCCAGTGCACTCTCTGGACTCACTGCACTGCATCCCCAGTGGTGCCAGTGCACTCTCTGGACTCACTGCACTGCATCCCCACTGGTGCCAGTGCACTCTCTGGAGTCACTGCACTGCATACCCAGGGGGCCAGTGCACTCTCTGGAGTCACTTCACTGCATCCCCAGTGGTGCCAGTGCACTCTCAGGACTCACTGCACTGCATCCCCACTGGGGCCAGTGCACTCTCTGGACTCACTGCACTGCATCCCCAGTGGGGCCAGTGCACTCTCTGGACTCACTGCACTGCATCCCCAGTGGTGCCAGTGCACTCTCTGGACTCACTACACTGCATCCCCAGTGGTGCCAGTGCACTCTCTGGACCCACTGCACTGCATCCCCACTGGTGCCAGTGCACTCTCTGGAGTCACTGCACTGCATCCCCACTGGTGCCAGTGCACACTGTGGACTCACAGCAGTGCATCACCAGTGGTGCCAGTGCACTCTCTGGACTCACTGCACTGCATCCCCAGTGGTGCCACTGCACTCTCTGGACTCACTGCACTGCATCCCCAGTGGTGCCAGTGCACTCTCTGGAGTCACTGCTCTGCATCCCCAGTGGTGCCAGTGCACTCTCTGGACTCACTGCACTGCATCCCCAGTGGTGCCAGTGCACTCTCTGGACTCACTGCACTGCATCCCCAGTGGTGCCAGTGCACTCTGTGGACTCACTGCAGTGCATCTCCACTGGTGCCAGTGCACTCTCTGGACTCACTGCACTGCATCCCCACTGGTGCCAGTGCACTCTCTGGACTCACTGCAGTGCATCCCCAGTGGTGCCAGTGTACTCTCTGGACTCACTGCACTGCATCCCCAGTGGTGCCAGTGCACTCTCTGGACTCACTGCACTGCATCCCCACTGGGGCCAGTGCACTCTCTGGACTCACTGCACTGCATCCCCAGTGGTGCCAGTGCACAATATGGAGTCACTGCACTGCTTCCCCAGTGCTTCCAGTGAACGCTCTGGACTCACTGCACTGCTTCCCCAGTGGTGCCAGTGCACTCCCTGGACTCACTGCACTGTATCCTCTCTGTTGCCAGTGCTCTCTCTGGACTCACTGCACTGCATCCCCAGTGATGCCAGTGCACTCTCTGGACTCACTGCACTGCATCCCCACTGGTGCCAGTGCACTCTCTGGACTCACTGCACTGCATCCCCAGTGGTGCTAGTGCACTGTCTGGACTCACTGCACTTTATCACCACTGGTGCCAGTGCACTCTCTGGACTCACTGCACTGCATCACCAGTGGTGCCAGTGCACTCTCTGGACTCACTGCACTGCATCCCCAGTGGTGCCGGTGCACTCTCTGGACTCACTGCACTGCATCCCCTCTGGTGCCAGTGCACTCTCTGGACTCACTGCACTGCATCCCCAGTGGTGCCAGTGCACTCTCTGGACCCACTGCACTGCATCCCCAGTGCTGCCAGTGCACTCTCTGGAGTCACTGCACTGCATCCCCAGTGGTGCCAGTGCACTCTCTGGACTCACTGCAGTGCATCCCCAGTGGTGCCAGTGCACTCTCTGGACCCACAGCACTGCATCCCCAGTGGTGCCAGTGGACTCTCTGGACTCACTGCACTGCATCCCCACTGCTGCCAGTGCACTCTCTGGACTCACTGCATTTCATCCCCACTGGTGCCAGTGAACTCTCTGGAGTCACTACACTGCATCCCCAGTGGTGCCAGTGCACTCTCTGGACTCACTGCACTGCATCCCCAGTGGGGCCAGTGCACTCTCTGGACTCACTGCACTGCATCCCCAGTGGTGCCAGTGCACTCTCTGGAGTCACTGCACTGCATACCCAGTGGTGCCAGTGCACTCTCTGGAGTCACTGCACTGCATCCCCAGGGGGCCAGTGCACTCTCTGGACCCACTGCACTGCATCCCCAGTGGTGCCAGTGCACTCTCTGGACTCACTGCACTGCATCCCCAGTGGTGCCAGTGCACTCTCTGGACTCACTGCACTGCATCCCCAGTGGTGCCAGTGCACTCTCTGGAGTCTCTGCACTGCATAACTAGTGGTGCCAGTGCACTCTCTGGACCCACTGCACTGCATCCCCACTGGTGCCAGTGCACTCTCTGGACTCACTGCACTGCATCCCCAGTGGTGCCAGTGCACTTTCTGGACTCACTGCACTGCATCCCCAGTGGTGCCACTGCACTCTCTGGACTCACTGCACTGCATCCCCACTGGTGCCAGTGCACTCTCTGGACTCACTGCACTGCATACCCAGGGGGCCAGTGCACTCTCTGGAGTCACTTCACTGCATCCCCAGTGGTGCCAGTGCACTCTCTGGACTCACTGCACTGCATCCCCACTGGGGCCAGTGCACTCTCTGGACTCACTGCACTGCATCCCCAGTGGGGCCAGTGCACTCTCTGGACTCACTGCACTGCATCCCCAGTGGTGCCAGTGCACTCTCTGGACTCACTGCACTGCATCCCCAGTGGTGCCAGTGCACTCTCTGGACCCACTGCACTGCATCACCACTGGTGCCAGTGCACTCTCTGGAGTCACTGAACTGCATCCCAAGTGGTGCCAGTGCACACTGTGGACTCACAGCAGTGCATCACCAGTGGTGCCAGTGCACTCTCTGGACTCACTGCACTGCATCCCCAGTGGTGCCAGTGCACTCTCTGGACTCACAGCACTGCATCCCCAGTGGTGCCAGTGCACTCTCTGGAGTCACTGCTCTGCATCCCCAGTGGTGCCAGTGCACTCTCTGGACTCACTGCACTGCATCCCCAGTGGTGCCAGTGCACTCTCTGGACTCACTGCACTGCATCCCCAGTGGTGCCAGTGCACTCTGTGGACTCACTGCAGTGCATCTCCACTGGTGCCAGTGCACTCTCTGGACTCACTGCACTGCATCCCCACTGGTGCCAGTGCACTCTCTGGACTCACTGCAGTGCATCCCCAGTGGTGCCAGTGCACTCTCTGGACTCACTGCACTGCATCCCCAGTGGTGCCAGTGCACTCTCTGGACTCACTGCACTGCATCCCCACTGGGGCCAGTGCACTCTCTGGACTCACTGCACTGCATCCCCAGTGGTGCCAGTGCACAATATGGAGTCACTGCACTGCTTCCCCAGTGCTTCCAGTGAACGCTCTGGACTCACTGCACTGCTTCCCCAGTGGTGCCAGTGCACTCCCTGGACTCACTGCACTGTATCCTCTCTGTTGCCAGTGCTCTCTCTGGACTCACTGCACTGCATCCCCAGTGATAGCAGTGCACTCTCTGGACTCACTGCACTGCATCCCCAGTGGTGCTAGTGCACTGTCTGGACTCACTGCACTTTATCACCACTGGTGCCAGTGCACTCTCTGGACTCACTGCACTGCATCACCAGTGGTGCCAGTGCACTCTCTGGACTCACTGCACTGCATCCCCAGTGGTGCCGGTGCACTCTCTGGACTCACTGCACTGCATCCCCTCTGGTGCCAGTGCACTCTCTGGACTCACTGCACTGCATCCCCAGTGGTGCCAGTGCACTCTCTGGACCCACTGCACTGCATCCCCAGTGGTGCCAGTGCACTCTCTGGAGTCACTGCACTGCATCCCCAGTGGTGCCAGTGCACTCTCTGGACTCACTGCACTGCATCCCCAGTGGTGCCAGTGCACTCTCTGGACCCACAGCACTGCATCCCCAGTGGTGCCAGTGGACTCTCTGGACTCACTGCACTGCATCCTCACTGCTGCCAGTGCAGTCTCTGGACTCACTGCATTTCATCCCCACTGGTGCCAGTGAACTCTCTGGAGTCACTACACTGCATCCCCAGTGGTGCCAGTGCACTCTCTGGACTCACTGCACTGCATCCCCAGTGGGGCCAGTGCACTCTCTGGACTCACTGCACTGCATCCCCAGTGGTGCCAGTGCACTCTCTGGATTCACTGCACTGCATACCCAGTGGTGCCAGTGCACTCTCTGGAGTCACTGCACTGCATCCCCAGGGGGCCAGTGCACTCTCTGGACCCACTGCACTGCATCCCCAGTGGTGCCAGTGCACTCTCTGGACTCACTGCACTGCATCCCCAGTGGTGCCAGTGCACTCTCTGGACTCACTGCACTGCATCCCCAGTGGTGCCAGTGCACTCTCTGGACTCACTGCACTGCATCCCCAGTGGTGCCAGTGCACTCTCTGGAGTCTCTGCACTGCATAACTAGTGGTGCCAGTGCACTCTCTGGACCCACTGCACTGCATCCCCACTGGTGCCAGTGCACTCTCTGGACTCACTGCACTGCATCCCCAGTGGTGCCAGTGCACTTTCTGGACTCACTGCACTGCATCCCCAGTGGTGCCAGTGCACTCTCTGGACTCACTGCACTGCATCCCCAGTGGGGCCAGTGCACTCTCTGGACCCACTGCACTGCATCCCCAGTGGTGCCAGTGCACTCTCTGGACTCACTGCAGTGCATCCCCAGTGGTGCCAGTGCACTCTCTGGACCCACAGCACTGCATCCCCAGTGGTGCCAGTGCACTCTCTAGACTCACTGCACTGCATCCCCACTGGGGCCAGTGCACTCTCTGGACTCACTGCACTGCATCCCCAGTGGTGCCAGTGCACTCTCTGGACTCACTGCACTGCATCCCCAGTGGTGCCAGTGCACTCTCTGGACCCCACTGCACTGCATCCCCAGTGGTGCCAGTGCACTCTCTGGACTCACTGCACTGCATCCCCAGTGGTGCCAGTGCACTCTCTGGACTCACTGCACTGCATCCCCAGTGGTGCCAGTGCATTCTCTGGACTGACTGCACTGCATCCCCAGTGGTGCCAGTGCACTCTCTGGACTCACTGCACTGCATCCCCAGTGGTGCCAGTGCACTCTCTGGACTCACTGCACTGCATCCCCAGTGGTGCCAGTGCACTCTCTGGACTCACTGCACTGCATCCCCAGTGGTGACAGTGCACCCTCTGGACTCACTGCACTGCATCCCCAGTGGTGCCAGTGCACTCTCTGGACTCACTGCACTGCATCCCCACTGGTGCCAGTGCACTCTCTGGACTCACTGCACTGCATCCCCAGGGGGCCAGTGCACTCTCTGGACTCACTGCACTGCATCCCCAGTGGTGCCAGTGCACTCTCTGGACCCACTGCACTGCATCACCACTGGTGCCAGTGCACTCTCTGGAGTCACTGAACTGCATCCCAAGTGGTGCCAGTGCACACTGTGGACTCACAGCAGTGCATCACCAGTGGTGCCAGTGCACTCTCTGGACTCACTGCACTGCATCCCCATTGGTGCCAGTGCACTCTCTGGACTCACTGCACTGCATCCCCACTGGTGCCAGTGCACTCTCTGGAGTCACTGCTCTGCATCCCCAGTGGTGCCAGTGCACTCTCTGGACTCACTGCACTGCATCCCCAGTGGTGCCAGTGCACTCTCTGGACTCACTGCACTGCATCCCCAGTGGTGCCAGTGCACTCTGTGGACTCACTGCAGTACATCTCCACTGGTGCCAGTGCACTCTCTGGACTCACTGCACTGCATCCCCACTGGTGCCAGTGCACTCTCTGGACTCACTGCAGTGCATCCCCAGTGCTGCCAGTGCACTCTCTGGACTCACTGCACTGCATCCCCAGTGGTGCCAGTGCACTCTCTGGACTCACTGCACTGCATCCCCAGTCGTGCCAGTGCACTCTCTGGACTCACTGCACTGCATCCCCAGTGGTGCCAGTGCACAATCTGGAGTCACTGCACTGCTTCCCCAGTGCTTCCAGTGAACGCTCTGGACTCACTGCACTGCTTCCCCAGTGGTGCCAGTGCACTCCCTGGACTCACTGCACTGTATCCTCTCTGTTACCAGTGCTCTCTCTGGACTCACTGCACTGCATCCCCAGTGATGCCAGTGCACTCTCTGGACTCACTGCACTGCATCCCCAGTGGTGCCAGTGCACTCTCTGGACTCACTGCACTGCATCCCCAGTGGTGCTAGTGCACTGTCTGGACTCACTGCACTTTATCACCACTGGTGCCAGTGCACTCTCTGGACTCACTGCACTGCATCCCCAGTGGTGCCACTGCACTCTCTGGACTCACTGCACTGCATCCCCAGTGGGGCCAGTGCACTCTCTGGACCCACTGCACTGCATCCCCAGTGGTGCCAGTGCACTCTCTGGACTCACTGCAGTGCATCCCCAGTGGTGCCAGTGCACTCTCTGGACCCACAGCACTGCATCCCCAGTGGTGCCAGTGCACTCTCTAGACTCACTGCACTGCATCCCCACTGGGGCCAGTGCACTCTCTGGACTCACTGCACTGCATCCCCAGTGGTGCCAGTGCACTCTCTGGACTCACTGCACTGCATCCCCAGTGGTGCCAGTGCACTCTCTGGACCCCACTGCACTGCATCCCCAGTGGTGCCAGTGCACTCTCTGGACTCACTGCACTGCATCCCCAGTGGTGCCAGTGCACTCTCTGGACTCACTGCACTGCATCCCCAGTGGGGCCAGTGCACTCTCTGGAGTCACTGCACTGCATCCACATTAGTGCCAGTGCACTCTCTGGACTCACTGCAGTGCATCCCCACTGGTGCCAGTGCACTCTCTGGACCCACAGCACTGCATCCCCAGTGGTGCCAGTGCACTCTCTGGACTCACTGCACTGCATCCCCAGTGGTGACAGTGCACCCTCTGGACTCACTGCACTGCATCCCCAGTGGTGCCAGTGCACTCTCTGGACTCACTGCACTGCATCCCCACTGGTGCCAGTGCACTCTCTGGAGTCACTGCACTGCATCCCCAGGGGGCCAGTGCACTCTCTGGACTCACTGCACTGCATCCCCAGTGGTGCCAGTGCACTCTCTGGACCCACTGCACTGCATCACCACTGGTGCCAGTGCACTCTCTGGAGTCACTGAACTGCATCCCAAGTGGTGCCAGTGCACACTGTGGACTCACAGCAGTGCATCACCAGTGGTGCCAGTGCACTCTCTGGACTCACTGCACTGCATCCCCAGTGGTGCCAGTGCACTCTCTGGACTCACTGCACTGCATCCCCACTGGTGCCAGTGCACTCTCTGGAGTCACTGCTCTGCATCCCCAGTGGTGCCAGTGCACTCTCTGGACTCACTGCACTGCATCCCCAGTGGTGCCAGTGCACTCTCTGGACTCACTGCACTGCATCCCCAGTGGTGCCAGTGCACTCTGTGGACTCACTGCAGTACATCTCCACTGGTGCCAGTGCACTCTCTGGACTCACTGCACTGCATCCCCACTGGTGCCAGTGCACTCTCTGGACTCACTGCAGTGCATCCCCAGTGCTGCCAGTGCACTCTCTGGACTCACTGCACTGCATCCCCAGTGGTGCCAGTGCACTCTCTGGACTCACTGCACTGCATCCCCAGTCGTGCCAGTGCACTCTCTGGACTCACTGCACTGCATCCCCAGTGGTGCCAGTGCACAATCTGGAGTCACTGCACTGCTTCCCCAGTGCTTCCAGTGAACGCTCTGGACTCACTGCACTGCTTCCCCAGTGGTGCCAGTGCACTCCCTGGACTCACTGCACTGTATCCTCTCTGTTACCAGTGCTCTCTCTGGACTCACTGCACTGCATCCCCAGTGATGCCAGTGCACTCTCTGGACTCACTGCACTGCATCCCCAGTGGTGCCAGTGCACTCTCTGGACTCACTGCACTGCATCCCCAGTGGTGCTAGTGCACTGTCTGGACTCACTGCACTTTATCACCACTGGTGCCAGTGCACTCTCTGGACTCACTGCACTGCATCCCCAGTGGTGCCGGTGCACTCTCTGGACTCACTGCACTGCATCCCCTCTGGTGCCAGTGCACTCTCTGGACTCACTGCACTGCATCCCCAGTGGTGCCAGTGCACTCTCTGGACCCACTGCACGGCATCCCCAGTGGTGCCAGTGCACTCTCTGGACTCACTGCACTGCTTCCCCAGTGGTGCCAGTGCACTCTCTGGACTCACTGCACTGCACCCCCAGTGGTGCCTGTGCACTCTCTGAACTCCCTGCAGTGCATCCCCAGTGGTGCCAGTGCACTCTCTGGACTCACTGCACTGCATCCCCAGTGGTGCCAGTGCACTCTCTGGACTCACTGCACTGCATCCCCACTGGTGCCAGTGCACTCTCTGGACCCCACTGCACTGCATCACCAGTGGTACCAGTGCACTCTCTGGACTCACTGCACTGCATCCCCAGTGGTGCCAGTGCACTCTCTGGACTCACTGCACTGCATCCCCAGTGGGGCCAGTGCACTCTCTGGACTCACTGCACTGCATCCACATTAGTGCCAGTGCACTCTCTGGACTCACTGCAGTGCATCCCCAGTGGTGCCAGTGCACTCTCTGGACCCACAGCACTGCATCCCCAGTGGTGCCAGTGCACTCTCTGGACTCACTGCACTGCATCCCCAGTGGTGACAGTGCACTCTCTGGACTCACAGCACTGCATCCCCAGTGGTGCCAGTGCACTCTCTGGACTCACAGCACTGCATCCCCAGTGGTGCCAGTGCACTCTGTGGAGTCACTGCTCTGCATCCCCAGTGGTGCCAGTGCACTCTCTGGACTCACTGCACTGCATCCCCAGTGGTGCCAGTGCACTCTCTGGACTCACTGCACTGCATCCCCAGTGGTGCCAGTGCACTCTGTGGACTCACTGCAGTACATCTCCACTGGTGCCAGTGCACTCTCTGGACTCACTGCACTGCATGCCCACTGGTGCCAGTGCACTCTCTGGACTCACTGCAGTGCATCCCCAGTGGTGCCAGTGCACTCTCTGGACTCACTGCACTGCATCCCCAGTGGTGCCAGTGCACTCTCTGGACTCACTGCACTGCATCCCCAGTGGGGCCAGTGCACTCTCTGGACTCACTGCACTGCATCCCCAGTGGTGCCAGTGCACAATCTGGAGTCACTGCACTGCTTCCCCAGTGCTTCCAGTGAACGCTCTGGACTCACTGCACTGCTTCCCCAGTGGTGCCAGTGCACTCCCTGGACTCTCTGCACTGTATCCTCTCTGTTACCAGTGCTCTCTCTGGACTCACTGCACTGCATCCCCAGTGATGCCAGTGCACTCTCTGGACTCACTGCACTGCATCCCCAGTGGTGCCAGTGCACTCTCTGGACTCACTGCACTGCATCCCCAGTGGTGCTAGTGCACTGTCTGGACTCACTGCACTTTATCACCACTGGTGCCAGTGCACTCTCTGGACTCACTGCACTGCATCACCAGTGGTGCCAGTGCACTCTCTGGACTCACTGCACTGCATCCCCAGTGGTGCCGGTGCACTCTCTGGACTCACTGCACTGCATCCCCTCTGGTGCCAGTGCACTCTCTGGACTCACTGCACTGCATCCCCAGTGGTGCCAGTGCACTCTCTGGACCCACTGCACTGCATCCCCAGTGGTGCCAGTGCACTCTCTGGACTCACTGCACTGCTTCCCCAGTGGTGCCAGTGCACTCTCTGGACTCACTGCACTGCATCCCCAGTGGTGCCTGTGCACTCTCTGAACTCACTGCAGTGCATCCCCAGTGGTGCCAGTGCACTCTCTGGACTCACTGCACTGCATCCCCAGTGGTGCCAGTGCACTCTCTGGACTCACTGCACTGCATCCCCACTGGTGCCAGTGCACTCTCTGGACCCCACTGCACTGCATCCCCAGTGGTACCAGTGCACTCTCTGGACTCACTGCACTGCATCCCCAGTGGTGCCAGTGCACTCTCTGGACTCACTGCACTGCATCCCCAGTGGTGCCAGTGCACTCTCTGGACTCACTGCACTGCATCCCCAGTGGGGCCAGTGCACTCTCTGGACTCACTGCACTGCATCCACATTAGTGCCAGTGCACTCTCTGGACTCACTGCAGTGCATCCCCAGTGGTGCCAGTGCACTCTCTGGACCCACAGCACTGCATCCCCAGTGGTGCCAGTGCACTCTCTGGACTCACTGCACTGCATCCCCAGTGTTGACAGTGCACTCTCTGGACTCACTGCACTGCATCCCCAGTGGTGCCAGTGCACTCTCTGGACTCACTGCACTGCATCCCCACTGGTGCCAGTGCACTCTCTGGAGTCACTGCACTGCATCCCCAGGGGGCCAGTGCACTCTCTGGAGTCACTTCACTGCATCCCCAGTGGTGCCAGTGCACTCTCTGGACTCACTGCACTGCATCCCCACTGGGGCCAGTGCACTCTCTGGACTCACTGCACTGCATCCCCAGTGGGGCCAGTGCACTCTCTGGACTCACTGCAGTGCATCCCCAGTGGTGCCAGTGCACTCTCTGGACTCACTGCACTGCATCCCCAGTGGTGCCAGTGCACTCTCTGGACTCACTGCACTGCATCCCCACTGGGGCCAGTGCACTCTCTGGACTCACTGCACTGCATCCCCAGTGGTGCCAGTGCACAATATGGAGTCACTGCACTGCTTCCCCAGTGCTTCCAGTGAACGCTCTGGACTCACTGCACTGCTTCCCCAGTGGTGCCAGTGCACTCCCTGGACTCACTGCACTGTATCCTCTCTGTTGCCAGTGCTCTCTCTGGACTCACTGCACTGCATCCCCAGTGATGCCAGTGCACTCTCTGGACTCACTGCACTGCATCCCCACTGGTGCCAGTGCACTCTCTGGACTCACTGCACTGCATCCCCAGTGGTGCTAGTGCACTGTCTGGACTCACTGCACTTTATCACCACTGGTGCCAGTGCACTCTCTGGACTCACTGCACTGCATCACCAGTGGTGCCAGTGCACTCTCTGGACTCACTGCACTGCATCCCCAGTGGTGCCGGTGCACTCTCTGGACTCACTGCACTGCATCCCCTCTGGTGCCAGTGCACTCTCTGGACTCACTGCACTGCATCCCCAGTGGTGCCAGTGCACTCTCTGGACCCACTGCACTGCATCCCCAGTGCTGCCAGTGCACTCTCTGGAGTCACTGCACTGCATCCCCAGTGGTGCCAGTGCACTCTCTGGACTCACTGCAGTGCATCCCCAGTGGTGCCAGTGCACTCTCTGGACCCACAGCACTGCATCCCCAGTGGTGCCAGTGGACTCTCTGGACTCACTGCACTGCATCCCCACTGCTGCCAGTGCACTCTCTGGACTCACTGCATTTCATCCCCACTGGTGCCAGTGAACTCTCTGGAGTCACTACACTGCATCCCCAGTGGTGCCAGTGCACTCTCTGGACTCACTGCACTGCATCCCCAGTGGGGCCAGTGCACTCTCTGGACTCACTGCACTGCATCCCCAGTGGTGCCAGTGCACTCTCTGGAGTCACTGCACTGCATACCCAGTGGTGCCAGTGCACTCTCTGGACTCACTGCACTGCATCCCCAGGGGGCCAGTGCACTCTCTGGACCCACTGCACTGCATCCCCAGTGGTGCCAGTGCACTCTCTGGACTCACTGCACTGCATCCCCAGTGGTGCCAGTGCACTCTCTGGACTCACTGCACTGCATCCCCAGTGGTGCCAGTGCACTCTCTGGAGTCTCTGCACTGCATAACTAGTGGTGCCAGTGCACTCTCTGGACCCACTGCACTGCATCCCCACTGGTGCCAGTGCACTCTCTGGACTCACTGCACTGCATCCCCAGTGGTGCCAGTGCACTTTCTGGACTCACTGCACTGCATCCCCAGTGGTGCCACTGCACTCTCTGGACTCACTGCACTGCATCCCCACTGGTGCCAGTGCACTCTCTGGACTCACTGCACTGCATACCCAGGGGGCCAGTGCACTCTCTGGAGTCACTTCACTGCATCCCCAGTGGTGCCAGTGCACTCTCTGGACTCACTGCACTGCATCCCCACTGGGGCCAGTGCACTCTCTGGACTCACTGCACTGCATCCCCAGTGGGGCCAGTGCACTCTCTGGACTCACTGCACTGCATCCCCAGTGGTGCCAGTGCACTCTCTGGACCCACTGCACTGCATCACCACTGGTGCCAGTGCACTCTCTGGAGTCACTGAACTGCATCCCAAGTGGTGCCAGTGCACACTGTGGACTCACAGCAGTGCATCACCAGTGGTGCCAGTGCACTCTCTGGACTCACTGCACTGCATCCCCAGTGGTGCCAGTGCACTCTCTGGACTCACAGCACTGCATCCCCAGTGGTGCCAGTGCACTCTCTGGAGTCACTGCTCTGCATCCCCAGTGGTGCCAGTGCACTCTCTGGACTCACTGCACTGCATCCCCAGTGGTGCCAGTGCACTCTCTGGACTCACTGCACTGCATCCCCAGTGGTGCCAGTGCACTCTGTGGACTCACTGCAGTGCATCTCCACTGGTGCCAGTGCACTCTCTGGACTCACTGCACTGCATCCCCACTGGTGCCAGTGCACTCTCTGGACTCACTGCAGTGCATCCCCAGTGGTGCCAGTGCACTCTCTGGACTCACTGCACTGCATCCCCAGTGGTGCCAGTGCACTCTCTGGACTCACTGCACTGCATCCCCACTGGGGCCAGTGCACTCTCTGGACTCACTGCACTGCATCCCCAGTGGTGCCAGTGCACAATATGGAGTCACTGCACTGCTTCCCCAGTGCTTCCAGTGAACGCTCTGGACTCACTGCACTGCTTCCCCAGTGGTGCCAGTGCACTCCCTGGACTCACTGCACTGTATCCTCTCTGTTGCCAGTGCTCTCTCTGGACTCACTGCACTGCATCCCCAGTGATGCCAGTGCACTCTCTGGACTCACTGCACTGCATCCCCAGTGGTGCTAGTGCACTGTCTGGACTCACTGCACTTTATCACCACTGGTGCCAGTGCACTCTCTGGACTCACTGCACTGCATCACCAGTGGTGCCAGTGCACTCTCTGGACTCACTGCACTGCATCCCCAGTGGTGCCGGTGCACTCTCTGGACTCACTGCACTGCATCCCCTCTGGTGCCAGTGCACTCTCTGGACTCACTGCACTGCATCCCCAGTGGTGCCAGTGCACTCTCTGGACCCACTGCACTGCATCCCCAGTGGTGCCAGTGCACTCTCTGGAGTCACTGCACTGCATCCCCAGTGGTGCCAGTGCACTCTCTGGACTCACTGCACTGCATCCCCAGTGGTGCCAGTGCACTCTCTGGACCCACAGCACTGCATCCCCAGTGGTGCCAGTGGACTCTCTGGACTCACTGCACTGCATCCTCACTGCTGCCAGTGCAGTCTCTGGACTCACTGCATTTCATCCCCACTGGTGCCAGTGAACTCTCTGGAGTCACTACACTGCATCCCCAGTGGTGCCAGTGCACTCTCTGGACTCACTGCACTGCATCCCCAGTGGGGCCAGTGCACTCTCTGGACTCACTGCACTGCATCCCCAGTGGTGCCAGTGCACTCTCTGGAGTCACTGCACTGCATACCCAGTGGTGCCAGTGCACTCTCTGGAGTCACTGCACTGCATCCCCAGGGGGCCAGTGCACTCTCTGGACCCACTGCACTGCATCCCCAGTGGTGCCAGTGCACTCTCTGGACTCACTGCACTGCATCCCCAGTGGTGCCAGTGCACTCTCTGGACTCACTGCACTGCATCCCCAGTGGTGCCAGTGCACTCTCTGGACTCACTGCACTGCATCCCCAGTGGTGCCAGTGCACTCTCTGGAGTCTCTGCACTGCATAACTAGTGGTGCCAGTGCACTCTCTGGACCCACTGCACTGCATCCCCACTGGTGCCAGTGCACTCTCTGGACTCACTGCACTGCATCCCCAGTGGTGCCAGTGCACTTTCTGGACTCACTGCACTGCATCCCCAGTGGTGCCACTGCACTCTCTGGACTCACTGCACTGCATCCCCAGTGGGGCCAGTGCACTCTCTGGACCCACTGCACTGCATCCCCAGTGGTGCCAGTGCACTCTCTGGACTCACTGCAGTGCATCCCCAGTGGTGCCAGTGCACTCTCTGGACCCACAGCACTGCATCCCCAGTGGTGCCAGTGCACTCTCTAGACTCACTGCACTGCATCCCCACTGGGGCCAGTGCACTCTCTGGACTCACTGCACTGCATCCCCAGTGGTGCCAGTGCACTCTCTGGACTCACTGCACTGCATCCCCAGTGGTGCCAGTGCACTCTCTGGACCCCACTGCACTGCATCCCCAGTGGTGCCAGTGCACTCTCTGGACTCACTGCACTGCATCCCTAGTGGTGCCAGTGCACTCTCTGGACTCACTGCACTGCATCCCCAGTGGGGCCAGTGCACTCTCTGGAGTCACTGCACTGCATCCCCAGTGGTGCCAGTGCACTCTCTGGACTCACTGCAGTGCATCCCCAGTGGTGCCAGTGCACTCTCTGGACCCACAGCACTGCATCCCCAGTGGTGCCAGTGCACTCTCTGGACTCACTGCACTGCATCCCCAGTGGTGACAGTGCACCCTCTGGACTCACTGCACTGCATCCCCAGTGGTGCCAGTGCACTCTCTGGACTCACTGCACTGCATCCCCACTGGTGCCAGTGCACTCTCTGGAGTCACTGCACTGCATCCCCAGGGGGCCAGTGCACTCTCTGGACTCACTGCACTGCATCCCCAGTGGTGCCAGTGCACTCTCTGGACCCACTGCACTGCATCACCACTGGTGCCAGTGCACTCTCTGGAGTCACTGAACTGCATCCCAAGTGGTGCCAGTGCACACTGTGGACTCACAGCAGTGCATCACCAGTGGTGCCAGTGCACTCTCTGGACTCACTGCACTGCATCCCCAGTGGTGCCAGTGCACTCTCTGGACTCACTGCACTGCATCCCCACTGGTGCCAGTGCACTCTCTGGAGTCACTGCTCTGCATCCCCAGTGGTGCCAGTGCACTCTCTGGACTCACTGCACTGCATCCCCAGTGGTGCCAGTGCACTCTCTGGACTCACTGCACTGCATCCCCAGTGGTGCCAGTGCACTCTGTGGACTCACTGCAGTACATCTCCACTGGTGCCAGTGCACTCTCTGGACTCACTGCACTACATCCCCACTGGTGCCAGTGCACTCTCTGGACTCACTGCAGTGCATCCCCAGTGCTGCCAGTGCACTCTCTGGACTCACTGCACTGCATCCCCAGTGGTGCCAGTGCACTCTCTGGACTCACTGCACTGCATCCCCAGTCGTGCCAGTGCACTCTCTGGACTCACTGCACTGCATCCCCAGTGGTGCCAGTGCACAATCTGGAGTCACTGCACTGCTTCCCCAGTGCTTCCAGTGAACGCTCTGGACTCACTGCACTGCTTCCCCAGTGGTGCCAGTGCACTCCCTGGACTCACTGCACTGTATCCTCTCTGTTACCAGTGCTCTCTCTGGACTCACTGCACTGCATCCCCAGTGATGCCAGTGCACTCTCTGGACTCACTGCACTGCATCCCCAGTGGTGCCAGTGCACTCTCTGGACTCACTGCACTGCATCCCCAGTGGTGCTAGTGCACTGTCTGGACTCACTGCACTTTATCACCACTGGTGCCAGTGCACTCTCTGGACTCACTGCACTGCATCCCCAGTGGTGCCACTGCACTCTCTGGACTCACTGCACTGCATCCCCAGTGGGGCCAGTGCACTCTCTGGACCCACTGCACTGCATCCCCAGTGGTGCCAGTGCACTCTCTGGACTCACTGCAGTGCATCCCCAGTGGTGCCAGTGCACTCTCTGGACCCACAGCACTGCATCCCCAGTGGTGCCAGTGCACTCTCTAGACTCACTGCACTGCATCCCCACTGGGGCCAGTGCACTCTCTGGACTCACTGCACTGCATCCCCAGTGGTGCCAGTGCACTCTCTGGACTCACTGCACTGCATCCCCAGTGGTGCCAGTGCACTCTCTGGACCCCACTGCACTGCATCCCCAGTGGTGCCAGTGCACTCTCTGGACTCACTGCACTGCATCCCCAGTGGTGCCAGTGCACTCTCTGGACTCACTGCACTGCATCCCCAGTGGGGCCAGTGCACTCTCTGGAGTCACTGCACTGCATCCACATTAGTGCCAGTGCACTCTCTGGACTCACTGCAGTGCATCCCCACTGGTGCCAGTGCACTCTCTGGACCCACAGCACTGCATCCCCAGTGGTGCCAGTGCACTCTCTGGACTCACTGCACTGCATCCCCAGTGGTGACAGTGCACCCTCTGGACTCACTGCACTGCATCCCCAGTGGTGCCAGTGCACTCTCTGGACTCACTGCACTGCATCCCCACTGGTGCCAGTGCACTCTCTGGAGTCACTGCACTGCATCCCCAGGGGGCCAGTGCACTCTCTGGACTCACTGCACTGCATCCCCAGTGGTGCCAGTGCACTCTCTGGACCCACTGCACTGCATCACCACTGGTGCCAGTGCACTCTCTGGAGTCACTGAACTGCATCCCAAGTGGTGCCAGTGCACACTGTGGACTCACAGCAGTGCATCCCCAGTGGTGCCAGTGCACTCTCTGGACTCACTGCACTGCATCCCCACTGGTGCCAGTGCACTCTCTGGAGTCACTGCTCTGCATCCCCAGTGGTGCCAGTGCACTCTCTGGACTCACTGCACTGCATCCCCAGTGGTGCCAGTGCACTCTCTGGACTCACTGCACTGCATCCCCAGTGGTGCCAGTGCACTCTGTGGACTCACTGCAGTACATCTCCACTGGTGCCAGTGCACTCTCTGGACTCACTGCACTGCATCCCCACTGGTGCCAGTGCACTCTCTGGACTCACTGCAGTGCATCCCCAGTGCTGCCAGTGCACTCTCTGGACTCACTGCACTGCATCCCCAGTGGTGCCAGTGCACTCTCTGGACTCACTGCACTGCATCCCCAGTCGTGCCAGTGCACTCTCTGGACTCACTGCACTGCATCCCCAGTGGTGCCAGTGCACAATCTGGAGTCACTGCACTGCTTCCCCAGTGCTTCCAGTGAACGCTCTGGACTCACTGCACTGCTTCCCCAGTGGTGCCAGTGCACTCCCTGGACTCACTGCACTGTATCCTCTCTGTTACCAGTGCTCTCTCTGGACTCACTGCACTGCATCCCCAGTGATGCCAGTGCACTCTCTGGACTCACTGCACTGCATCCCCAGTGGTGCCAGTGCACTCTCTGGACTCACTGCACTGCATCCCCAGTGGTGCTAGTGCACTGTCTGGACTCACTGCACTTTATCACCACTGGTGCCAGTGCACTCTCTGGACTCACTGCACTGCATCCCCAGTGGTGCCAGTGCACTCTCTGGACTCACTGCACTGCATCCCCTCTGGTGCCAGTGCACTCTCTGGACTCACTGCACTGCATCCCCAGTGGTGCCAGTGCACTCTCTGGACCCACTGCACTGCATCCCCAGTGGTGCCAGTGCACTCTCTGGACTCACTGCACTGCTTCCCCAGTGGTGCCAGTGCACTCTCTGGACTCACTGCACTGCACCCCCAGTGGTGCCTGTGCACTCTCTGAACTCACTGCAGTGCATCCCCAGTGGTGCCAGTGCACTCTCTGGACTCACTGCACTGCATCCCCAGTGGTGCCAGTGCACTCTCTGGACTCACTGCACTGCATCCCCACTGGTGCCAGTGCACTCTCTGGACCCCACTGCACTGCATCACCAGTGGTACCAGTGCACTCTCTGGACTCACTGCACTGCATCCCCAGTGGTGCCAGTGCACTCTCTGGACTCACTGCACTGCATCCCCAGTGGGGCCAGTGCACTCTCTGGACTCACTGCACTGCATCCACATTAGTGCCAGTGCACTCTCTGGACTCACTGCAGTGCATCCCCAGTGGTGCCAGTGCACTCTCTGGACCCACAGCACTGCATCCCCAGTGGTGCCAGTGCACTCTCTGGACTCACTGCACTGCATCCCCAGTGGTGACAGTGCACTCTCTGGACTCACAGCACTGCATCCCCAGTGGTGCCAGTGCACTCTCTGGACTCACAGCACTGCATCCCCAGTGGTGCCAGTGCACTCTGTGGAGTCACTGCTCTGCATCCCCAGTGGTGCCAGTGCACTCTCTGGACTCACTGCACTGCATCCCCAGTGGTGCCAGTGCACTCTCTGGACTCACTGCACTGCATCCCCAGTGGTGCCAGTGCACTCTGTGGACTCACTGCAGTACATCTCCACTGGTGCCAGTGCACTCTCTGGACTCACTGCACTGCATGCCCACTGGTGCCAGTGCACTCTCTGGACTCACTGCAGTGCATCCCCAGTGGTGCCAGTGCACTCTCTGGACTCACTGCACTGCATCCCCAGTGGTGCCAGTGCACTCTCTGGACTCACTGCACTGCATCCCCAGTGGGGCCAGTGCACTCTCTGGACTCACTGCACTGCATCCCCAGTGGTGCCAGTGCACAATCTGGAGTCACTGCACTGCTTCCCCAGTGCTTCCAGTGAACGCTCTGGACTCACTGCACTGCTTCCCCAGTGGTGCCAGTGCACTCCCTGGACTCACTGCACTGTATCCTCTCTGTTACCAGTGCTCTCTCTGGACTCACTGCACTGCATCCCCAGTGATGCCAGTGCACTCTCTGGACTCACTGCACTGCATCCCCAGTGGTGCCAGTGCACTCTCTGGACTCACTGCACTGCATCCCCAGTGGTGCTAGTGCACTGTCTGGACTCACTGCACTTTATCACCACTGGTGCCAGTGCACTCTCTGGACTCACTGCACTGCATCCCCAGTGGTGCCAGTGCACTCTCTGGACTCACTGCACTGCATCCCCAGTGGTGCCGGTGCACTCTCTGGACTCACTGCACTGCATCCCCTCTGGTGCCAGTGCACTCTCTGGACTCACTGCACTGCATCCCCAGTGGTGCCAGTGCACTCTCTGGACCCACTGCACTGCATCCCCAGTGGTGCCAGTGCACTCTCTGGACTCACTGCACTGCTTCCCCAGTGGTGCCAGTGCACTCTCTGGACTCACTGCACTGCATCCCCAGTGGTGCCTGTGCACTCTCTGAACTCACTGCAGTGCATCCCCAGTGGTGCCAGTGCACTCTCTGGACTCACTGCACTGCATCCCCAGTGGTGCCAGTGCACTCTCTGGACTCACTGCACTGCATCCCCACTGGTGCCAGTGCACTCTCTGGACCCCACTGCACTGCATCCCCAGTGGTACCAGTGCACTCTCTGGACTCACTGCACTGCATCCCCAGTGGTGCCAGTGCACTCTCTGGACTCACTGCACTGCATCCCCAGTGGTGCCAGTGCACTCTCTGGACTCACTGCACTGCATCCCCAGTGGGGCCAGTGCACTCTCTGGACTCACTGCACTGCATCCACATTAGTGCCAGTGCACTCTCTGGACTCACTGCAGTGCATCCCCAGTGGTGCCAGTGCACTCTCTGGACCCACAGCACTGCATCCCCAGTGGTGCCAGTGCACTCTCTGGACTCACTGCACTGCATCCCCAGTGTTGACAGTGCACTCTCTGGACTCACTGCACTGCATCCCCAGTGGTGCCAGTGCACTCTCTGGACTCACTGCACTGCATCCCCACTGGTGCCAGTGCACTCTCTGGAGTCACTGCACTGCATCCCCAGGGGGCCAGTGCACTCTCTGGAGTCACTTCACTGCATCCCCAGTGGTGCCAGTGCACTCTCTGGACTCACTGCACTGCATCCCCACTGGGGCCAGTGCACTCTCTGGACTCACTGCACTGCATCCCCAGTGGGGCCAGTGCACTCTCTGGACTCACTGCACTGCATCCCCAGTGGTGCCAGTGCACTCTCTGGACTCACTGCACTGCATCCCCAGTGGTGCCAGTGCACTCTCTTGACCCACTGCACTGCATCACCACTGGTGCCAGTGCACTCTCTGGAGTCACTGAACTGCATCCCAAGTGGTGCCAGTGCACACTGTGGACTCACAGCAGTGCATCACCAGTGGTGCCAGTGCACTCTCTGGACTCACTGCACTGCATACCCAGTGGTGCCAGTGCACTCTCTGGACTCACAGCACTGCATCCCCAGTGGTGCCAGTGCACTCTCTGGAGTCACTGCTCTGCATCCCCAGTGGTGCCAGTGCACTCTCTGGACTCACTGCACTGCATCCCCAGTGGTGCCAGTGCACTCTCTGGACTCACTGCACTGCATCCCCAGTGGTGCCAGTGCACTCTCTGGAGTCACTGCTCTGCATCCCCAGTGGTGCCAGTGCCCTCTCTGGACTCACTGCACTGCATCCCCAGTGGTGCCAGTGCACTCTCTGGACTCACTGCACTGCATCCCCACTGGTGCCAGTGCACTCTCTGGACTCACTGCAGTGCATCCCCAGTGGTGCCAGTGCACTCTCTGGACTCACTGCACTGCATCCCCAGTGGTGCCAGTGCACTCTCTGGACTCACTGCACTGCATCCCCAGTGGGGCCAGTGCACTCTCTGGACTCACTGCACTGCATCCCCAGTGGTGCCAGTGCACAATCTGGACTCACTGCACTGCTTCCCCAGTGGTGCCAGTGCACTCCCTGGACTCACTGCACTGTATCCTCTCTGTTGCCAGTGCTCTCTCTGGACTCACTGCACTGCATCCCCACTGGTGCCAGTGCACTCTCTGGACTCACTGCACTGCATCCCCAGTGGTGCTAGTGCACTGTCTGGACTCACTGCACTTTATCACCACTGGTGCCAGTGCACTCTCTGGACTCACTGCACTGCATCACCAGTGGTGCCAGTGCACTCTCTGGACTCACTGCAGTGCATCCCCAGTGGTGCCAGTGCACTCTCTGGACCCACAGCACTGCATCCCCAGTGGTGCCAGTGGACTCTCTGGACTCACTGCACTGCATCCCCACTGCTGCCAGTGCAGTCTCTGGACTCACTGCATTTCATCCCCACTGGTGCCAGTGAACTCTCTGGAGTCACTACACTGCATCCCCAGTGGTGCCAGTGCACTCTCTGGACTCACTGCACTGCATCCCCAGTGGGGCCAGTGCACTCTCTGGACTCACTGCACTGCATCCCCAGTGGTGCCAGTGCACTCTCTGGAGTCACTGCACTGCATACCCAGTGGTGCCAGTGCACTCTCTGGAGTCACTGCACTGCATCCCCAGGGGGCCAGTGCACTCTCTGGACCCACTGCACTGCATCCCCAGTGGTGCCAGTGCACTCTCTGGACTCACTGCACTGCATCCCCAGTGGTGCCAGTGCACTCTCTGGACTCACTGCACTGCATCCCCAGTGGTGCCAGTGCACTCTCTGGACTCACTGCACTGCATCCCCAGTGGTGCCAGTGCACTCTCTGGAGTCTCTGCACTGCATAACTAGTGGTGCCAGTGCACTCTCTGGACCCACTGCACTGCATCCCCACTGGTGCCAGTGCACTCTCTGGACTCACTGCACTGCATCCCCAGTGGTGCCAGTGCACTTTCTGGACTCACTGCACTGCATCACCAGTGGTGCCAGTGCACTCTCTGGACTCACTGCACTGCATCCCCACTGGTGCCAGTGCACTCTCTGGAGTCACTGCACTGCATACCCAGGGTGCCAGTGCACTCTCTGGAGTCACTTCACTGCATCCCCAGTGGTGCCAGTGCACTCTCTGGACTCACTGCACTGCATCCCCACTGGGGCCAGTGCACTCTCTGGACTCACTGCACTGCATCCCCAGTGGGGCCAGTGCACTCTCTGGACTCACTGCACTGCATCCCCAGTGGTGCCAGTGCACTCTCTGGACTCACTGCACTGCATCCCCAGTGGTGCCAGTGCACTCTCTGGACCCACTGCACTGCATCACCACTGGTGCCAGTGCACTCTCTGGAGTCACTGAACTGCATCCCAAGTGGTGCCAGTGCACACTGTGGACTCACAGCAGTGCATCACCAGTGGTGCCAGTGCACTCTCTGGACTCACTGCACTGCATCCCCAGTGGTGCCAGTGCACTCTCTGGACTCACAGCACTGCATCCCCAGTGGTGCCAGTGCACTCTCTGGAGTCACTGCTCTGCATCCCCAGTGGTGCCAGTGCACTCTCTGGACTCACTGCAGTGCATCCCCAGTGGTGCCAGTGCACTCTCTGGACTCACTGCACTGCATCCCCAGTGGTGCCAGTGCACTCTGTGGACTCACTGCAGTGCATCTCCACTGGTGCCAGTGCACTCTCTGGACTCACTGCACTGCATCCCCACTGGTGCCAGTGCACTCTCTGGACTCACTGCAGTGCATCCCCAGTGGTGCCAGTGCACTCTCTGGACTCACTGCACTGCATCCCCAGTGGTGCCAGTGCACTCTCTGGACTCACTGCACTGCATCCCCACTGGGGCCAGTGCACTCTCTGGACTCACTGCACTGCATCCCCAGTGGTGCCAGTGCACAATATGGAGTCACTGCACTGCTTCCCCAGTGCTTCCAGTGAACGCTCTGGACTCACTGCACTGCTTCCCCAGTGGTGCCAGTGCACTCCCTGGACTCACTGCACTGTATCCTCTCTGTTGCCAGTGCTCTCTCTGGACTCACTGCACTGCATCCCCAGTGATGCCAGTGCACTCTCTGGACTCACTGCACTGCATCCCCACTGGTGCCAGTGCACTCTCTGGACTCACTGCACTGCATCCCCAGTGGTGCTAGTGCACTGTCTGGACTCACTGCACTTTATCACCACTGGTGCCAGTGCACTCTCTGGACTCACTGCACTGCATCACCAGTGGTGCCAGTGCACTCTCTGGACTCACTGCACTGCATCCCCAGTGGTGCCGGTGCACTCTCTGGACTCACTGCACTGCATCCCCTCTGGTGCCAGTGCACTCTCTGGACTCACTGCACTGCATCCCCAGTGGTGCCAGTGCACTCTCTGGACCCACTGCACTGCATCCCCAGTGGTGCCAGTGCACTCTCTGGAGTCACTGCACTGCATCCCCAGTGGTGCCAGTGCACTCTCTGGACTCACTGCACTGCATCCCCAGTCGTGCCAGTGCACTCTCTGGACCCACAGCACTGCATCCCCAGTGGTGCCAGTGGACTCTCTGGACTCACTGCACTGCATCCCCACTGCTGCCAGTGCAGTCTCTGGACTCACTGCATTTCATCCCCACTGGTGCCAGTGAACTCTCTGGAGTCACTACACTGCATCCCCAGTGGTGCCAGTGCACTCTCTGGACTCACTGCACTGCATCCCCAGTGGGGCCAGTGCACTCTCTGGACTCACTGCACTGCATCCCCAGTGGTGCCAGTGCACTCTCTGGAGTCACTGCACTGCATACCCAGTGGTGCCAGTGCACTCTCTGGAGTCACTGCACTGCATCCCCAGGGGGCCAGTGCACTCTCTGGACCCACTGCACTGCATCCCCAGTGGTGCCAGTGCACTCTCTGGACTCACTGCACTGCATCCCCAGTGGTGCCAGTGCACTCTCTGGACTCACTGCACTGCATCCCCAGTGGTGCCAGTGCACTCTCTGGACTCACTGCACTGCATCCCCAGTGGTGCCAGTGCACTCTCTGGAGTCTCTGCACTGCATAACTAGTGGTGCCAGTGCACTCTCTGGACCCACTGCACTGCATCCCCACTGGTGCCAGTGCACTCTCTGGACTCACTGCACTGCATCCCCAGTGGTGCCAGTGCACTTTCTGGACTCACTGCACTGCATCCCCAGTGGTGCCACTGCACTCTCTGGACTCACTGCACTGCATCCCCAGTGGGGCCAGTGCACTCTCTGGACCCACTGCACTGCATCCCCAGTGGTGCCAGTGCACTCTCTGGACTCACTGCACTGCATCCCCAGTGGTGCCAGTGCACTCTCTGGACCCACAGCACTGCATCCCCAGTGGTGCCAGTGCACTCTCTAGACTCACTGCACTGCATCCCCACTGGGGCCAGTGCACTCTCTGGACTCACTGCACTGCATCCCCAGTGGTGCCAGTGCACTCTCTGGACTCACTGCACTGCATCCCCAGTGGTGCCAGTGCACTCTCTGGACCCCACTGCACTGCATCCCCAGTGGTGCCAGTGCACTCTCTGGACTCACTGCACTGCATCCCCAGTGGTGCCAGTGCACTCTCTGGACTCACTGCACTGCATCCCCAGTGGGGCCAGTGCACTCTCTGGAGTCACTGCACTGCATCCACATTAGTGCCAGTGCACTCTCTGGACTCACTGCAGTGCATCCCCAGTGGTGCCAGTGCACTCTCTGGACCCACAGCACTGCATCCCCAGTGGTGCCAGTGCACTCTCTGGACTCACTGCACTGCATCCCCAGTGGTGACAGTGCACCCTCTGGACTCACTGAACTGCATCCCCACTGGTGCCAGTGCACTCTCTGGACTCACTGCACTGCATCCCCACTGGTGCCAGTGCACTCTCTGGAGTCACTGCACTGCATCCCCAGGGGGCCAGTGCACTCTCTGGACTCACTGCACTGCATCCCCAGTGGTGCCAGTGCACTCTCTGGACCCACTGCACTGCATCACCACTGGTGCCAGTGCACTCTCTGGAGTCACTGAACTGCATCCCAAGTGGTGCCAGTGCACACTGTGGACTCACAGCAGTGCATCACCAGTGGTGCCAGTGCACTCTCTGGACTCACTGCACTGCATCCCCAGTGGTGCCAGTGCACTCTCTGGACTCACTGCACTGCATCCCCACTGGTGCCAGTGCACTCTCTGGAGTCACTGCTCTGCATCCCCAGTGGTGCCAGTGCACTCTCTGGACTCACTGCACTGCATCCCCAGTGGTGCCAGTGCACTCTGTGGACTCACTGCAGTACATCTCCACTGGTGCCAGTGCACTCTCTGGACTCACTGCTCTGCATCACCACTGGTGCCAGTGCACTCTCTGGACTCACTGCAGTGCATCCCCAGTGGTGCCAGTGCACTCTCTGGACTCACTGCACTGCATCCCCAGTGGTGCCAGTGCACTCTCTGGACTCACTGCACTGCATCCCCAGTGGTGCCAGTGCACTCTGTGGACTCACTGCAGTACATCTCCACTGGTGCCAGTGCACTCTCTGGACTCACTGCACTGCATCCCCAGTGGGGCCAGTGCACTCTCTGGACTCACTGCACTGCATCCCCAGTGGGGCCAGTGCACAATCTGGAGTCACTGCACTGCTTCCCCAGTGCTTCCAGTGAACGCTCTGGACTCACTGCACTGCTTCCCCAGTGGTGCCAGTGCACTCCCTGGACTCACTGCACTGTATCCTCTCTGTTACCAGTGCTCTCTCTGGACTCACTGCACTGCATCCCCAGTGATGCCAGTGCACTCTCTGGACTCACTGCACTGCATCCCCAGTGGTGCCAGTGCACTCTCTGGACTCACTGCACTGCATCCCCAGTGGTGCTAGTGCACTGTCTGGACTCACTGCACTTTATCACCACTGGTGCCAGTGCACTCTCTGGACTCACTGCACTGCATCCCCAGTGGTGCCGGTGCACTCTCTGGACTCACTGCACTGCATCCCCTCTGGTGCCAGTGCACTCTCTGGACTCACTGCACTGCATCCCCAGTGGTGCCAGTGCACTCTCTGGACCCACTGCACTGCATCCCCAGTGGTGCCAGTGCACTCTCTGGACTCACTGCACTGCTTCCCCAGTGGTGCCAGTGCACTCTCTGGACTCACTGCACTGCACCCCCAGTGGTGCCTGTGCACTCTCTGAACTCACTGCAGTGCATCCCCAGTGGTGCCAGTGCACTCTCTGGACTCACTGCACTGCATCCCCAGTGGTGCCAGTGCACTCTCTGGACTCACTGCACTGCATCCCCACTGGTGCCAGTGCACTCTCTGGACCCCACTGCACTGCATCACCAGTGGTACCAGTGCACTCTCTGGACTCACTGCACTGCATCCCCAGTGGTGCCAGTGCACTCTCTGGACTCACTGCACTGCATCCCCAGTGGGGCCAGTGCACTCTCTGGACTCACTGCACTGCATCCACATTAGTGCCAGTGCACTCTCTGGACTCACTGCAGTGCATCCCCAGTGGTGCCAGTGCACTCTCTGGACCCACAGCACTGCATCCCCAGTGGTGCCAGTGCACTCTCTGGACTCACTGCACTGCATCCCCAGTGGTGACAGTGCACTCTCTGGACTCACAGCACTGCATCCCCAGTGGTGCCAGTGCACTCTCTGGACTCACAGCACTGCATCCCCAGTGGTGCCAGTGCACTCTGTGGAGTCACTGCTCTGCATCCCCAGTGGTGCCAGTGCACTCTCTGGACTCACTGCACTGCATCCCCAGTGGTGCCAGTGCACTCTCTGGACTCACTGCACTGCATCCCCAGTGGTGCCAGTGCACTCTGTGGACTCACTGCAGTACATCTCCACTGGTGCCAGTGCACTCTCTGGACTCACTGCACTGCATCCCCACTGGGGCCAGTGCACTCTCTGGACTCACTGCACTGCATCCCCAGTGGGGCCAGTGCACTCTCTGGACTCACTGCACTGCATCCCCAGTGGTGCCAGTGCACTCTCTGGACTCACTGCACTGCATCCCCAGTGGGGCCAGTGCACTCTCTGGACTCACTGCACTGCATCCCCAGTGGTGCCAGTGCACAATCTGGAGTCACTGCACTGCTTCCCCAGTGCTTCCAGTGAACGCTCTGGACTCACTGCACTGCATCCCCAGTGGTGCCAGTGCACTCCCTGGACTCACTGCACTGTATCCTCTCTGTTACCAGTGCTCTCTCTGGACTCACTGCACTGCATCCCCAGTGATGCCAGTGCACTCTCTGGACTCACTGCACTGCATCCCCAGTGGTGCCAGTGCACTCTCTGGACTCACTGCACTGCATCCCCAGTGGTGCTAGTGCACTGTCTGGACTCACTGCACTTTATCACCACTGGTGCCAGTGCACTCTCTGGACTCACTGCACTGCATCACCAGTGGTGCCAGTGCACTCTCTGGACTCACTGCACTGCATCCCCAGTGGTGCCGGTGCACTCTCTGGACTCACTGCACTGCATCCCCTCTGGTGGCAGTGCACTCTCTGGACTCACTGCACTGCATCCCCAGTGGTGCCAGTGCACTCTCTGGACCCACTGCACTGCATCCCCAGTGGTGCCAGTGCACTCTCTGGACTCACTGCACTGCTTCCCCAGTGGTGCGAGTGCACTCTCTGGACTCACTGCACTGCATCCCCAGTGGTGCCTGTGCACTCTCTGAACTCACTGCAGTGCATCCCCAGTGGTGCCAGTGCACTCTCTGGACTCACTGCACTGCATCCCCAGTGGTGCCAGTGCACTCTCTGGACTCACTGCACTGCATCCCCACTGGTGCCAGTGCACTCTCTGGACCCCACTGCACTGCATCCCCAGTGGTACCAGTGCACTCTCTGGACTCACTGCACTGCATCCCCAGTGGTGCCAGTGCACTCTCTGGACTCACTGCACTGCATCCCCAGTGGTGCCAGTGCACTCTCTGGACTCACTGCACTGCATCCCCAGTGGTGCCAGTGCACTCTCTGGACTCACTGCACTGCATCCACATTAGTGCCAGTGCACTCTCTGGACTCACTGCAGTGCATCCCCAGTGGTGCCAGTGCACTCTCTGGACCCACAGCACTGCATCCCCAGTGGTGCCAGTGCACTCTCTGGACTCACTGCACTGCATCCCCAGTGGTGCCAGTGCACTCTCTGGACTCACTGCACTGCATCCCCAGTGGTGCCAGTGCACTCTCTGGACTCACTGCACTGCATCCCCACTGGTGCCAGTGCACTCTCTGGAGTCACTGCACTGCATCCCCAGGGGGCCAGTGCACTCTCTGGAGTCACTTCACTGCATCCCCAGTGGTGCCAGTGCACTCTCTGGACTCACTGCACTGCATCCCCAGTGGTGCCAGTGCACTCTCTGGACTCACTGCACTGCATCCCCAGTGGGGCCAGTGCACTCTCTGGACTCACTGCACTGCATCCCCAGTGGTGCCAGTGCACTCTCTGGACTCACTGCACTGCATCCCCAGTGGTGCCAGTGCACTCTCTGGACCCACTGCACTGCATCACCACTGGTGCCAGTGCACTCTCTGGAGTCACTGAACTGCATCCCAAGTGGTGCCAGTGCACACTGTGGACTCACAGCAGTGCATCACCAGTGGTGCCAGTGCACTCTCTGGACTCACTGCACTGCATACCCAGTGGTGCCAGTGCACTCTCTGGACTCACAGCACTGCATCCCCAGTGGTGCCAGTGCACTCTCTGGAGTCACTGCTCTGCATCCCCAGTGGTGCCAGTGCACTCTCTGGACTCACTGCACTGCATCCCCAGTGGTGCCAGTGCACTCTCTGGACTCACGGCACTGCATCCCCAGTGGTGCCAGTGCACTCTCTGGAGTCACTGCTCTGCATCCCCAGTGGTGCCAGTGCACTCTCTGGACTCACTGCACTGCATCCCCAGTGGTGCCAGTGCACTCTCTGGACTCACTGCACTGCATCCCCACTGGTGCCAGTGCACTCTCTGGACTCACTGCAGTGCATCCCCAGTGGTGCCAGTGCACTCTCTGGACTCACTGCACTGCATCCCCAGTGGTGCCAGTGCACTCTCTGGACTCACTGCACTGCATCCCCAGTGGGGCCAGTGCACTCTCTGGACTCACTGCACTGCATCCCCAGTGGTGCCAGTGCACAATCTGGACTCACTGCACTGCTTCCCCAGTGGTGCCAGTGCACTCCCTGGACTCACTGCACTGTATCCTCTCTGTTGCCAGTGCTCTCTCTGGACTCACTGCACTGCATCCCCACTGGTGCCAGTGCACTCTCTGGACTCACTGCACTGCATCCCCAGTGGTGCTAGTGCACTGTCTGGACTCACTGCACTTTATCACCACTGGTGCCAGTGCACTCTCTGGACTCACTGCACTGCATCACCAGTGGTGCCAGTGCACTCTCTGGACTCACTGCACTGCATCCCCAGTGGTGCCGGTGCACTCTCTGGACTCACTGCACTGCATCCCCTCTGGTGCCAGTGCACTCTCTGGACTCACTGCACTGCATCCCCAGTGGAGCCAGTGCACTCTCTGGACCCACTGCACTGCATCCCCAGTGGTGCCAGTGCACTCTCTGGAGTCACTGCACTGCATCCCCACTGGTGCCAGTGCACTCTCTGGACTCACTGCAGTGCATCCCCAGTGGTGCCAGTGCACTCTCTGGACCCACAGCACTGCATCCCCAGTGGTGCCAGTGCACTCTCTGGACTCACTGCACTGCATCCCCACTGCTGCCAGTGCAGTCTCTGGACTCACTGCACTTCATCCCCACTGGTGCCAGTGAACTCTCTGGAGTCACTGCACTGCATCCCCAGTGGTGCCAGTGCACTCTCTGGACTCACTGCACTGCATCCCCAGTGGTGCCAGTGCACTCTCTGTAGTCACTGCACTGCATACCCAGTGGTGCCAGTGCACTCTCTGGACTCACTGCACTGCATCCCCAGTGCTGCCAGTGCACTCTATGGTCTCACTGCAGTGCATCCCCACTGGTGCCAGAGCACTCTCTGGATTCACTGGACTGCATCCCCAGTGGGGCCAGTGCACTCTCTGGACTCACTGCACTGCATCCACATTAGTGCCAGTGCACTCTCTGGACTCACTGCAGTGCATCCCCAGTGGTGCCAGTGCACTCTCTGGACCCACAGCACTGCATCCCCAGTGGTGCCAGTGCACTCTCTGGACTCACTGCACTGCATCCCCAGTGTTGACAGTGCACTCTCTGGACTCACTGCACTGCATCCCCAGTGGTGCCAGTGCACTCTCTGGACTCACTGCACTGCATCCCCACTGGTGCCAGTGCACTCTCTGGAGTCACTGCACTGCATCCCCAGGGGGCCAGTGCACTCTCTGGAGTCACTTCACTGCATCCCCAGTGGTGCCAGTGCACTCTCTGGACTCACTGCACTGCATCCCCACTGGGGCCAGTGCACTCTCTGGACTCACTGCACTGCATCCCCAGTGGGGCCAGTGCACTCTCTGGACTCACTGCACTGCATCCCCAGTGGTGCCAGTGCACTCTCTGGACTCACTGCACTGCATCCCCAGTGGTGCCAGTGCACTCTCTTGACCCACTGCACTGCATCACCACTGGTGCCAGTGCACTCTCTGGAGTCACTGAACTGCATCCCAAGTGGTGCCAGTGCACACTGTGGACTCACAGCAGTGCATCACCAGTGGTGCCAGTGCACTCTCTGGACTCACTGCACTGCATACCCAGTGGTGCCAGTGCACTCTCTGGACTCACAGCACTGCATCCCCAGTGGTGCCAGTGCACTCTCTGGAGTCACTGCTCTGCATCCCCAGTGGTGCCAGTGCACTCTCTGGACTCACTGCACTGCATCCCCAGTGGTGCCAGTGCACTCTCTGGACTCACTGCACTGCATCCCCAGTGGTGCCAGTGCACTCTCTGGAGTCACTGCTCTGCATCCCCAGTGGTGCCAGTGCCCTCTCTGGACTCACTGCACTGCATCCCCAGTGGTGCCAGTGCACTCTCTGGACTCACTGCACTGCATCCCCACTGGTGCCAGTGCACTCTCTGGACTCACTGCAGTGCATCCCCAGTGGTGCCAGTGCACTCTCTGGACTCACTGCACTGCATCCCCAGTGGTGCCAGTGCACTCTCTGGACTCACTGCACTGCATCCCCAGTGGGGCCAGTGCACTCTCTGGACTCACTGCACTGCATCCCCAGTGGTGCCAGTGCACAATCTGGACTCACTGCACTGCTTCCCCAGTGGTGCCAGTGCACTCCCTGGACTCACTGCACTGTATCCTCTCTATTGCCAGTGCTCTCTCTGGACTCACTGCACTGCATCCCCACTGGTGCCAGTGCACTCTCTGGACTCACTGCACTGCATCCCCAGTGGTGCTAGTGCACTGTCTGGACTCACTGCACTTTATCACCACTGGTGCCAGTGCACTCTCTGGACTCACTGCACTGCATCACCAGTGGTGCCAGTGCACTCTCTGGACTCACTGCAGTGCATCCCCAGTGGTGCCAGTGCACTCTCTGGACCCACAGCACTGCATCCCCAGTGGTGCCAGTGGACTCTCTGGACTCACTGCACTGCATCCCCACTGCTGCCAGTGCAGTCTCTGGACTCACTGCATTTCATCCCCACTGGTGCCAGTGAACTCTCTGGAGTCACTACACTGCATCCCCAGTGGTGCCAGTGCACTCTCTGGACTCACTGCACTGCATCCCCAGTGGGGCCAGTGCACTCTCTGGACTCACTGCACTGCATCCCCAGTGGTGCCAGTGCACTCTCTGGAGTCACTGCACTGCATACCCAGTGGTGCCAGTGCACTCTCTGGAGTCACTGCACTGCATCCCCAGGGGGCCAGTGCACTCTCTGGACCCACTGCACTGCATCCCCAGTGGTGCCAGTGCACTCTCTGGACTCACTGCACTGCATCCCCAGTGGTGCCAGTGCACTCTCTGGACTCACTGCACTGCATCCCCAGTGGTGCCAGTGCACTCTCTGGACTCACTGCACTGCATCCCCAGTGGTGCCAGTGCACTCTCTGGAGTCTCTGCACTGCATAACTAGTGGTGCCAGTGCACTCTCTGGACCCACTGCACTGCATCCCCACTGGTGCCAGTGCACTCTCTGGACTCACTGCACTGCATCCCCAGTGGTGCCAGTGCACTTTCTGGACTCACTGCACTGCATCACCAGTGGTGCCAGTGCACTCTCTGGACTCACTGCACTGCATCCCCACTGGTGCCAGTGCACTCTCTGGAGTCACTGCACTGCATACCCAGGGTGCCAGTGCACTCTCTGGAGTCACTTCACTGCATCCCCAGTGGTGCCAGTGCACTCTCTGGACTCACTGCACTGCATCCCCACTGGGGCCAGTGCACTCTCTGGACTCACTGCACTGCATCCCCAGTGGGGCCAGTGCACTCTCTGGACTCACTGCACTGCATCCCCAGTGGTGCCAGTGCACTCTCTGGACTCACTGCACTGCATCCCCAGTGGTGCCAGTGCACTCTCTGGACCCACTGCACTGCATCACCACTGGTGCCAGTGCACTCTCTGGAGTCACTGAACTGCATCCCAAGTGGTGCCAGTGCACACTGTGGACTCACAGCAGTGCATCACCAGTGGTGCCAGTGCACTCTCTGGACTCACTGCACTGCATCCCCAGTGGTGCCAGTGCACTCTCTGGACTCACAGCACTGCATCCCCAGTGGTGCCAGTGCACTCTCTGGAGTCACTGCTCTGCATCCCCAGTGGTGCCAGTGCACTCTCTGGACTCACTGCAGTGCATCCCCAGTGGTGCCAGTGCACTCTCTGGACTCACTGCACTGCATCCCCAGTGGTGCCAGTGCACTCTGTGGACTCACTGCAGTGCATCTCCACTGGTGCCAGTGCACTCTCTGGACTCACTGCACTGCATCCCCACTGGTGCCAGTGCACTCTCTGGACTCACTGCAGTGCATCCCCAGTGGTGCCAGTGCACTCTCTGGACTCACTGCACTGCATCCCCAGTGGTGCCAGTGCACTCTCTGGACTCACTGCACTGCATCCCCACTGGGGCCAGTGCACTCTCTGGACTCACTGCACTGCATCCCCAGTGGTGCCAGTGCACAATATGGAGTCACTGCACTGCTTCCCCAGTGCTTCCAGTGAACGCTCTGGACTCACTGCACTGCTTCCCCAGTGGTGCCAGTGCACTCCCTGGACTCACTGCACTGTATCCTCTCTGTTGCCAGTGCTCTCTCTGGACTCACTGCACTGCATCCCCAGTGATGCCAGTGCACTCTCTGGACTCACTGCACTGCATCCCCACTGGTGCCAGTGCACTCTCTGGACTCACTGCACTGCATCCCCAGTGGTGCTAGTGCACTGTCTGGACTCACTGCACTTTATCACCACTGGTGCCAGTGCACTCTCTGGACTCACTGCACTGCATCACCAGTGGTGCCAGTGCACTCTCTGGACTCACTGCACTGCATCCCCAGTGGTGCCGGTGCACTCTCTGGACTCACTGCACTGCATCCCCTCTGGTGCCAGTGCACTCTCTGGACTCACTGCACTGCATCCCCAGTGGTGCCAGTGCACTCTCTGGACCCACTGCACTGCATCCCCAGTGGTGCCAGTGCACTCTCTGGAGTCACTGCACTGCATCCCCAGTGGTGCCAGTGCACTCTCTGGACTCACTGCACTGCATCCCCAGTCGTGCCAGTGCACTCTCTGGACCCACAGCACTGCATCCCCAGTGGTGCCAGTGGACTCTCTGGACTCACTGCACTGCATCCCCACTGCTGCCAGTGCAGTCTCTGGACTCACTGCATTTCATCCCCACTGGTGCCAGTGAACTCTCTGGAGTCACTACACTGCATCCCCAGTGGTGCCAGTGCACTCTCTGGACTCACTGCACTGCATCCCCAGTGGGGCCAGTGCACTCTCTGGACTCACTGCACTGCATCCCCAGTGGTGCCAGTGCACTCTCTGGAGTCACTGCACTGCATACCCAGTGGTGCCAGTGCACTCTCTGGAGTCACTGCACTGCATCCCCAGGGGGCCAGTGCACTCTCTGGACCCACTGCACTGCATCCCCAGTGGTGCCAGTGCACTCTCTGGACTCACTGCACTGCATCCCCAGTGGTGCCAGTGCACTCTCTGGACTCACTGCACTGCATCCCCAGTGGTGCCAGTGCACTCTCTGGACTCACTGCACTGCATCCCCAGTGGTGCCAGTGCACTCTCTGGAGTCTCTGCACTGCATAACTAGTGGTGCCAGTGCACTCTCTGGACCCACTGCACTGCATCCCCACTGGTGCCAGTGCACTCTCTGGACTCACTGCACTGCATCCCCAGTGGTGCCAGTGCACTTTCTGGACTCACTGCACTGCATCCCCAGTGGTGCCACTGCACTCTCTGGACTCACTGCACTGCATCCCCAGTGGGGCCAGTGCACTCTCTGGACCCACTGCACTGCATCCCCAGTGGTGCCAGTGCACTCTCTGGACTCACTGCACTGCATCCCCAGTGGTGCCAGTGCACTCTCTGGACCCACAGCACTGCATCCCCAGTGGTGCCAGTGCACTCTCTAGACTCACTGCACTGCATCCCCACTGGGGCCAGTGCACTCTCTGGACTCACTGCACTGCATCCCCAGTGGTGCCAGTGCACTCTCTGGACTCACTGCACTGCATCCCCAGTGGTGCCAGTGCACTCTCTGGACCCCACTGCACTGCATCCCCAGTGGTGCCAGTGCACTCTCTGGACTCACTGCACTGCATCCCCAGTGGTGCCAGTGCACTCTCTGGACTCACTGCACTGCATCCCCAGTGGGGCCAGTGCACTCTCTGGAGTCACTGCACTGCATCCACATTAGTGCCAGTGCACTCTCTGGACTCACTGCAGTGCATCCCCAGTGGTGCCAGTGCACTCTCTGGACCCACAGCACTGCATCCCCAGTGGTGCCAGTGCACTCTCTGGACTCACTGCACTGCATCCCCAGTGGTGACAGTGCACCCTCTGGACTCACTGAACTGCATCCCCACTGGTGCCAGTGCACTCTCTGGACTCACTGCACTGCATCCCCACTGGTGCCAGTGCACTCTCTGGAGTCACTGCACTGCATCCCCAGGGGGCCAGTGCACTCTCTGGACTCACTGCACTGCATCCCCAGTGGTGCCAGTGCACTCTCTGGACCCACTGCACTGCATCACCACTGGTGCCAGTGCACTCTCTGGAGTCACTGAACTGCATCCCAAGTGGTGCCAGTGCACACTGTGGACTCACAGCAGTGCATCACCAGTGGTGCCAGTGCACTCTCTGGACTCACTGCACTGCATCCCCAGTGGTGCCAGTGCACTCTCTGGACTCACTGCACTGCATCCCCACTGGTGCCAGTGCACTCTCTGGAGTCACTGCTCTGCATCCCCAGTGGTGCCAGTGCACTCTCTGGACTCACTGCACTGCATCCCCAGTGGTGCCAGTGCACTCTGTGGACTCACTGCAGTACATCTCCACTGGTGCCAGTGCACTCTCTGGACTCACTGCTCTGCATCACCACTGGTGCCAGTGCACTCTCTGGACTCACTGCAGTGCATCCCCAGTGGTGCCAGTGCACTCTCTGGACTCACTGCACTGCATCCCCAGTGGTGCCAGTGCACTCTCTGGACTCACTGCACTGCATCCCCAGTGGTGCCAGTGCACTCTGTGGACTCACTGCAGTACATCTCCACTGGTGCCAGTGCACTCTCTGGACTCACTGCACTGCATCCCCAGTGGGGCCAGTGCACTCTCTGGACTCACTGCACTGCATCCCCAGTGGGGCCAGTGCACAATCTGGAGTCACTGCACTGCTTCCCCAGTGCTTCCAGTGAACGCTCTGGACTCACTGCACTGCTTCCCCAGTGGTGCCAGTGCACTCCCTGGACTCACTGCACTGTATCCTCTCTGTTACCAGTGCTCTCTCTGGACTCACTGCACTGCATCCCCAGTGATGCCAGTGCACTCTCTGGACTCACTGCACTGCATCCCCAGTGGTGCCAGTGCACTCTCTGGACTCACTGCACTGCATCCCCAGTGGTGCTAGTGCACTGTCTGGACTCACTGCACTTTATCACCACTGGTGCCAGTGCACTCTCTGGACTCACTGCACTGCATCCCCAGTGGTGCCGGTGCACTCTCTGGACTCACTGCACTGCATCCCCTCTGGTGCCAGTGCACTCTCTGGACTCACTGCACTGCATCCCCAGTGGTGCCAGTGCACTCTCTGGACCCACTGCACTGCATCCCCAGTGGTGCCAGTGCACTCTCTGGACTCACTGCACTGCTTCCCCAGTGGTGCCAGTGCACTCTCTGGACTCACTGCACTGCACCCCCAGTGGTGCCTGTGCACTCTCTGAACTCACTGCAGTGCATCCCCAGTGGTGCCAGTGCACTCTCTGGACTCACTGCACTGCATCCCCAGTGGTGCCAGTGCACTCTCTGGACTCACTGCACTGCATCCCCACTGGTGCCAGTGCACTCTCTGGACCCCACTGCACTGCATCACCAGTGGTACCAGTGCACTCTCTGGACTCACTGCACTGCATCCCCAGTGGTGCCAGTGCACTCTCTGGACTCACTGCACTGCATCCCCAGTGGGGCCAGTGCACTCTCTGGACTCACTGCACTGCATCCACATTAGTGCCAGTGCACTCTCTGGACTCACTGCAGTGCATCCCCAGTGGTGCCAGTGCACTCTCTGGACCCACAGCACTGCATCCCCAGTGGTGCCAGTGCACTCTCTGGACTCACTGCACTGCATCCCCAGTGGTGACAGTGCACTCTCTGGACTCACAGCACTGCATCCCCAGTGGTGCCAGTGCACTCTCTGGACTCACAGCACTGCATCCCCAGTGGTGCCAGTGCACTCTGTGGAGTCACTGCTCTGCATCCCCAGTGGTGCCAGTGCACTCTCTGGACTCACTGCACTGCATCCCCAGTGGTGCCAGTGCACTCTCTGGACTCACTGCACTGCATCCCCAGTGGTGCCAGTGCACTCTGTGGACTCACTGCAGTACATCTCCACTGGTGCCAGTGCACTCTCTGGACTCACTGCACTGCATCCCCACTGGGGCCAGTGCACTCTCTGGACTCACTGCACTGCATCCCCAGTGGGGCCAGTGCACTCTCTGGACTCACTGCACTGCATCCCCAGTGGTGCCAGTGCACTCTCTGGACTCACTGCACTGCATCCCCAGTGGGGCCAGTGCACTCTCTGGACTCACTGCACTGCATCCCCAGTGGTGCCAGTGCACTCCCTGGACTCACTGCACTGTATCCTCTCTGTTACCAGTGCTCTCTCTGGACTCACTGCACTGCATCCCCAGTGATGCCAGTGCACTCTCTGGACTCACTGCACTGCATCCCCAGTGGTGCCAGTGCACTCTCTGGACTCACTGCACTGCATCCCCAGTGGTGCTAGTGCACTGTCTGGACTCACTGCACTTTATCACCACTGGTGCCAGTGCACTCTCTGGACTCACTGCACTGCATCACCAGTGGTGCCAGTGCACTCTCTGGACTCACTGCACTGCATCCCCAGTGGTGCCGGTGCACTCTCTGGACTCACTGCACTGCATCCCCTCTGGTGGCAGTGCACTCTCTGGACTCACTGCACTGCATCCCCAGTGGTGCCAGTGCACTCTCTGGACCCACTGCACTGCATCCCCAGTGGTGCCAGTGCACTCTCTGGACTCACTGCACTGCTTCCCCAGTGGTGCGAGTGCACTCTCTGGACTCACTGCACTGCATCCCCAGTGGTGCCTGTGCACTCTCTGAACTCACTGCAGTGCATCCCCAGTGGTGCCAGTGCACTCTCTGGACTCACTGCACTGCATCCCCAGTGGTGCCAGTGCACTCTCTGGACTCACTGCACTGCATCCCCACTGGTGCCAGTGCACTCTCTGGACCCCACTGCACTGCATCCCCAGTGGTACCAGTGCACTCTCTGGACTCACTGCACTGCATCCCCAGTGGTGCCAGTGCACTCTCTGGACTCACTGCACTGCATCCCCAGTGGTGCCAGTGCACTCTCTGGACTCACTGCACTGCATCCCCAGTGGTGCCAGTGCACTCTCTGGACTCACTGCACTGCATCCACATTAGTGCCAGTGCACTCTCTGGACTCACTGCAGTGCATCCCCAGTGGTGCCAGTGCACTCTCTGGACCCACAGCACTGCATCCCCAGTGGTGCCAGTGCACTCTCTGGACTCACTGCACTGCATCCCCAGTGGTGCCAGTGCACTCTCTGGACTCACTGCACTGCATCCCCAGTGGTGCCAGTGCACTCTCTGGACTCACTGCACTGCATCCCCACTGGTGCCAGTGCACTCTCTGGAGTCACTGCACTGCATCCCCAGGGGGCCAGTGCACTCTCTGGAGTCACTTCACTGCATCCCCAGTGGTGCCAGTGCACTCTCTGGACTCACTGCACTGCATCCCCAGTGGTGCCAGTGCACTCTCTGGACTCACTGCACTGCATCCCCAGTGGGGCCAGTGCACTCTCTGGACTCACTGCACTGCATCCCCAGTGGTGCCAGTGCACTCTCTGGACTCACTGCACTGCATCCCCAGTGGTGCCAGTGCACTCTCTGGACCCACTGCACTGCATCACCACTGGTGCCAGTGCACTCTCTGGAGTCACTGAACTGCATCCCAAGTGGTGCCAGTGCACACTGTGGACTCACAGCAGTGCATCACCAGTGGTGCCAGTGCACTCTCTGGACTCACTGCACTGCATACCCAGTGGTGCCAGTGCACTCTCTGGACTCACAGCACTGCATCCCCAGTGGTGCCAGTGCACTCTCTGGAGTCACTGCTCTGCATCCCCAGTGGTGCCAGTGCACTCTCTGGACTCACTGCACTGCATCCCCAGTGGTGCCAGTGCACTCTCTGGACTCACGGCACTGCATCCCCAGTGGTGCCAGTGCACTCTCTGGAGTCACTGCTCTGCATCCCCAGTGGTGCCAGTGCACTCTCTGGACTCACTGCACTGCATCCCCAGTGGTGCCAGTGCACTCTCTGGACTCACTGCACTGCATCCCCACTGGTGCCAGTGCACTCTCTGGACTCACTGCAGTGCATCCCCAGTGGTGCCAGTGCACTCTCTGGACTCACTGCACTGCATCCCCAGTGGTGCCAGTGCACTCTCTGGACTCACTGCACTGCATCCCCAGTGGGGCCAGTGCACTCTCTGGACTCACTGCACTGCATCCCCAGTGGTGCCAGTGCACAATCTGGACTCACTGCACTGCTTCCCCAGTGGTGCCAGTGCACTCCCTGGACTCACTGCACTGTATCCTCTCTGTTGCCAGTGCTCTCTCTGGACTCACTGCACTGCATCCCCACTGGTGCCAGTGCACTCTCTGGACTCACTGCACTGCATCCCCAGTGGTGCTAGTGCACTGTCTGGACTCACTGCACTTTATCACCACTGGTGCCAGTGCACTCTCTGGACTCACTGCACTGCATCACCAGTGGTGCCAGTGCACTCTCTGGACTCACTGCACTGCATCCCCAGTGGTGCCGGTGCACTCTCTGGACTCACTGCACTGCATCCCCTCTGGTGCCAGTGCACTCTCTGGACTCACTGCACTGCATCCCCAGTGGAGCCAGTGCACTCTGTGGACCCACTGCACTGCATCCCCAGTGGTGCCAGTGCACTCTCTGGAGTCACTGCACTGCATCCCCACTGGTGCCAGTGCACTCTCTGGACTCACTGCAGTGCATCCCCAGTGGTGCCAGTGCACTCTCTGGACCCACAGCACTGCATCCCCAGTGGTGCCAGTGCACTCTCTGGACTCACTGCACTGCATCCCCACTGCTGCCAGTGCAGTCTCTGGACTCACTGCACTTCATCCCCACTGGTGCCAGTGAACTCTCTGGAGTCACTGCACTGCATCCCCAGTGGTGCCAGTGCACTCTCTGGACTCACTGCACTGCATCCCCAGTGGTGCCAGTGCACTCTCTGTAGTCACTGCACTGCATACCCAGTGGTGCCAGTGCACTCTCTGGACTCACTGCACTGCATCCCCAGTGCTGCCAGTGCACTCTATGGTCTCACTGCAGTGCATCCCCACTGGTGCCAGAGCACTCTCTGGATTCACTGGACTGCATCCCCAGTGGTGACAGTGCACTCTCTGGACTCACTGCACTGCATCCCCAGTGGTGCCAGTGCACTCTCTGGACTCACTGCACTGCATCCCCAGTGGTGCCAGTGCACTCTCTGGACTCACTGCACTGCATCCCAAGTGGTGCCAGTGCACTCTCTGGACCCACTGCACTGCATCCCCAGTGGTGCCAGTGCACTCTCTGGACTCACTGCACTGCATCCCCAGTGGTGCCAGTGCACTCTCTGGAGTCTCTGCACTGCATAACTAGTGGTGCCAGTGCACTCTCTGGACCCACTGCACTGCATCCCCACTGGTGCCAGTGCACTCTCTGGACTCACTGCACTGCATCCCCAGTGGTGCCAGTGCACTCTCTGGACTCACTACACTGAATCCCCAGTGGTGCCACTGCACTCTCTGGACTCACTGCACTGCATCCCCAGTGGTGCCAGTGCACTCTCTGGACCCACTGCACTGCATCCCCAGTGCTGCCAGTGCACTCTCTGGACTCACTGCAGTGCATCCCCAGTGGTGCCAGTGCACTCTCTGGACCCACTGCACTGCATCCCCAGTGGTGCCAGTGCACTCTCTGGACTCACTGCACTGCATCCCCAGTGGTGCCAGTGCACTCTCTGGACTCACTGCTCTGCATCCCCAGTGGTGCCAGTGCACTCTCTGGACTCACTGCACTGCTTCCCCAGTGGTGCCAGTGCACTCTCTGGACTCACCGGGGTGCATCCCCAGTGGTGCCAGTGCACTCTCTGAACCCACTGCACTGCATCCCCAGTGGTGCCAGTGCACTCTCTGGACTCACTGCACTGCATCCCCAGTGGTGCCAGTGCACTCTCTGGACTCACTGCACTGCATCCCCAGTGGTGCCAGTGCACTCTCTGGACCCCACTGCACTGCATCCCCAGTGGTGCCAGTGCACTCTCTGGACTCACTGCACTGCATCCCCAGTGGTGCCAGTGCACTCTCTGGACTCACTGCACTGCATCCCCAGTGGGGCCAGTGCACTCTCTGGAGTCACTGCACTGCATCCACATTAGTGCCAGTGCACTCTCTGGACTCACTGCAGTGCATCCCCAGTGGTGCCAGTGCACTCTCTGGACCCACAGCACTGCATCCCCAGTGGTGCCAGTGCACTCTCTGCACTCACTGCACTGCATCCCCAGTGGTGACAGTGCACCCTCTGGACTCACTGCACTGCATCCCCAGTGGTGCCAGTGCACTCTCTGGACTCACTGCACTGCATCCCCACTGGTGCCAGTGCACTCTCTGGAGTCACTGCACTGCATCCCCAGGGGGCCAGTGCACTCTCTGGAGTCACTTCACTGCATCCCCAGTGGTGCCAGTGCACTCTCTGGACTCACTGCACTGCATCCCCACTGGGGCCAGTGCACTCTATGGACTCACTGCACTGCATCCCCAGTGGGGCCAGTGCACTCTCTGGACTCACTGCACTGCATCCCCAGTGGTGCCAGTGCACTCTCTGGACTCACTGCAGTGCATCCCCAGTGGTGCCAGTGCACTCTCTGGACTCACTGCACTTCATCCCCACTGGTGCCAGTGCACTCTCTGGTGTCACTGCACTGCATCCCCAGTAGTGCCAGTGTACTCTCTGGACTCACTGCACTGCATCCCCACTGGTGCCAGTGCACTCTCTGGACTCACTGCACTGCATCCCCGCTGGTGCCAGTGCACTTTCTGGACTCACTGCACTGCATCTCCAGTGGTGCCAAGAAACTCTCTGGACTCACTGCACTGCATCCCCACTGGTACCAGTGCACTCTCTGGACTCACTGCACTGCATCCCCAGTGGTGCCAGTGCACTCTCTGGAGTCACTGCACTGCATCCCCAGGGGGCCAGTGCACTCTCTGGAGTCACTTCACTGCATCCCCAGTGGTGCCAGTGCACTCTCTGGACTCACTGCACTGCATCCCCACTGGGGCCAGTGCACTCTCTGGACTCACTGCACTGCATCCCCAGTGGGGCCAGTGCACTCTCTGGACTCACTGCACTGCATCCCCAGTGGTGCCAGTGCACTCTCTGGACTCACTGCAGTGCATCCCCAGTGGGGCCAGTGCACTCTCTGGAGTCACTGCACTGCATCCCCACTGGTGCCAGTGCACTCTCTGGTGTCACTGCACTGCATCCCCAGTAGTGCCAGTGTACTCTCTGGACTCACTGCACTGCATCCCCACTGGTGCCAGTGCACTCTCTGGACTCACTGCACTGCATCCCCAGTGGGGCCAGTGCACTCTCTGGAGTCACTGCACTGCATCCACATTAGTGCCAGTGCACTCTCTGGACTCACTGCAGTGCATCCCCAGTGGTGCCAGTGCACTCTCTGGACCCACAGCACTGCATCCCCAGTGGTGCCAGTGCACTCTCTGCACTCACTGCACTGCATCCCCAGTGGTGACAGTGCACCCTCTGGACTCACTGCACTGCATCCCCAGTGGTGCCAGTGCACTCTCTGGACTCACTGCACTGCATCCCCACTGGTGCCAGTGCACTCTCTGGAGTCACTGCACTGCATCCCCAGGGGGCCAGTGCACTCTCTGGAGTCACTTCACTGCATCCCCAGTGGTGCCAGTGCACTCTCTGGACTCACTGCACTGCATCCCCACTGGGGCCAGTGCACTCTCTGGACTCACTGCACTGCATCCCCAGTGGGGCCAGTGCACTCTCTGGACTCACTGCACTGCATCCCCAGTGGTGCCAGTGCACTCTCTGGACTCACTGCAGTGCATCCCCAGTGGTGCCAGTGCACTCTCTGGACTCACTGCACTTCATCCCCACTGGTGCCAGTGCACTCTCTGGTGTCACTGCACTGCATCCCCAGTAGTGCCAGTGTACTCTCTGGACTCACTGCACTGCATCCCCACTGGTGCCAGTGCACTCTCTGGACTCACTGCACTGCATCCCCGCTGGTGCCAGTGCACTTTCTGGACTCACTGCACTGCATCTCCAGTGGTGCCAAGAAACTCTCTGGACTCACTGCACTGCATCCCCACTGGTACCAGTGCACTCTCTGGACTCACTGCACTGCATCCCCAGTGGTGCCAGTGCACTCTCTGGAGTCACTGCACTGCATCCCCAGGGGGCCAGTGCACTCTCTGGAGTCACTTCACTGCATCCCCAGTGGTGCCAGTGCACTCTCTGGACTCACTGCACTGCATCCCCACTGGGGCCAGTGCACTCTCTGGACTCACTGCACTGCATCCCCAGTGGGGCCAGTGCACTCTCTGGACTCACTGCACTGCATCCCCAGTGGTGCCAGTGCACTCTCTGGACTCACTGCAGTGCATCCCCAGTGGGGCCAGTGCACTCTCTGGAGTCACTGCACTGCATCCCCACTGGTGCCAGTGCACTCTCTGGTGTCACTGCACTGCATCCCCAGTAGTGCCAGTGTACTCTCTGGACTCACTGCACTGCATCCCCACTGGTGCCAGTGCACTCTCTGGACTCACTGCACTGCATCCCCGCTGGTGCCAGTGCACTTTCTGGACTCACTGCACTGCATCTCCAGTGGTGCCAAGAAACTCTCTGGACTCACTGCACTGCATCCCCACTGGTACCAGTGAACTCTCTGGACCCACTGCACTGCATCCCCAGGGGTGCCAGTGCACTCTCTGGAGTCACTGCTCTGCATCCCCAGTGGTGCCAGTGCACTCTCTGGACTCACTGCACTGCATCACCAGTGGTGCAAGTGCACTCTCTGGACTCATTGCACTGCATCCCCAGTGGTGCCAGTGCACTCTCTGGACTCACTGCACTGCATTCCCAGTGGTACCAGTGCACTCTCTGGACTCACTGCACTGCATCCCCAGTGGTGCCAGTGCACACTCTGGAGTCACTGCACTGCTTCCCCACTGGTGCCAGTGCACGCTCTGGACTCAATGCACTGCTAACCCAGTGGTGCCAGTGCACTCTCTGGACTCATTGCACTGCTTCCCCAGTGGTGCCAGTGCACTCTCTGGACTCACCGGGGTGCATCCCCAGTGGTGCCAGTGCACTCTCTGAACCCACTGCACTGCATCCCCAGTGGTGCCAGTGCACTCTCTGGACTCACTGCACTGCATCCCCAGTGGTGCCAGTGCACTCTCTGGACTCACTGCACTGCATCCCCAGTGGTGCCAGTGCACTCTCTGGACCCCACTGCACTGCATCCCCAGTGGTGCCAGTGCACTCTCTGGACTCACTGCACTGCATCCCCAGTGGTGCCAGTGCACTCTCTGGACTCACTGCACTGCATCCCCAGTGGTGCCAGTGCACTCTCTGGACTCACTGCACTGCATCCCCAGTGGGGCCAGTGCACTCTCTGGAGTCACTGCACTGCATCCACATTAGTGCCAGTGCACTCTCTGGACTCACTGCAGTGCATCCCCAGTGGTGCCAGTGCACTCTCTGGACCCACAGCACTGCATCCCCAGTGGTGCCAGTGCACTCTCTGGACTCACTGCACTGCATCCCCAGTGGTGACAGTGCACCCTCTGGACTCACTGCACTGCATCCCCAGTGGTGCCAGTGCACTCTCTGGACTCACTGCACTGCATCCCCACTGGTGCCAGTGCACTCTCTGGAGTCACTGCACTGCATCCCCAGTGGTGCCAGTGCACTCTCTGGACTCACTGCACTGCATCCCCACTGGGGCCAGTGCACTCTCTGGACTCACTGCACTGCATCCCCAGTGGGGCCAGTGCACTCTCTGGACTCACTGCACTGCATCCCCAGTGGTGCCAGTGCACTCTCTGGACTCACTGCAGTGCATCCCCAGTGGTGCCAGTGCACTCTCTGGACCCACTGCACTGCATCACCACTGGAGCCAGTGCACTCTCTGGAGTCACTGAACTGCATCCCAAGTGGTGCCAGTGCACTCTCTGGACTCACTGCACTGCATCCCCAGTGGTGCCAGTGCACTCTCTGGACTCACTGCACTGCATCCCCAGTGGTGCCAGTGCACTCTCTGGACTCACTGCACTGCATCCCCAGTGGTGCCAGTGCACTCTCTGGACTCACTGCAGTGCATCCCCAGTGGTGCCAGTGCACTCTCTGGACTCACTGCACTGCATCCCCAGTGGGGCCAGTGCACTCTCTGGACTCACTACACTGCTTCCCCAGTGGTGCCAGTGCACACTCTGGAGTCACTGCACTGCTTCCCCACTGCTTCCAGTGCACGCTCCGGACTCACTGCACTGCTTCCCCACTGGTGCCAGTGCAATCTCGGGACTCACTGCACTGCATCCCCAGTGGTGCCAGTGCTCTCTCTGGACTCACTGCACTGCTTCACCACTGGTGCCAGTGCACTCTATGGACTCACTGCACTGCATCCCCACTGGTGCCAGTGCACTCTCTGGACTCACTGCACTGCATCCCCAGTGCTGCCAGTGCACTCTCTGGACTCACAGCACTGCATCCCCAGTGGTGCCAGTGCACTCTCTGGACTCACTGCACTGCACCCCACTGGTGCCAGTGCACTCTCTGGACCCACTGCACTGCATCCCCTCTGGTGCCAGTGCACTCCCTGGAGTCACTGCAGTGCATCCCCAGTGGTGCCAGTGCACTCTCTGGACTCACTGCACTGCATCCCCACTGGTGCCAGTGCATTCTCTGGACTGACTGCACTGCATCCCCAGTGGTTCCAGTGCACTCTCTGGACTCACTGCACTGCATCCCCATTGGTGCCAGTGCACTCTCTGGACCCACTGCACTGCATCCACTCTGGTGCCAGTGCACTCCCTGGAGTCACTGCAGTGCATCCCCAGTGGTGCCAGTGCACTCTCTGGACTCACTGCACTGCATCCCCAGTGGTGCCAGTGCACTCTCTGGACTCACTGCACTGCATCCCCACTGGTGCCAGTGCACTCTCTGGACTCACTGCACTGCATCCCCAGTGGTGCCAGTGCACTCTCTGGACTCACTGTACTGCATCCCGACTGGTGCCACTGCACTCTCTGGACTCACTGCAGTGCATCCCCAGTGGTGCCAGTGCACTCTCTGGACTCACTGCACTGCATCCCCACTGGTGCCCGTGCACTCTCTGGACCCACTGCACTGCATCCCCACTGGTGCCAGTGCACTCTCTGGACCCACTGCACTGCATCCCCACTGGTGCCAGTGCATTCTCTGGACTGACTGCACTGCATCCCCAGTGGTTCCAGTGCACTCTCTGGACTCACTGCACTGCATCCCCTGTGGTGCCAGTGCACTCTCTGGACCCACTGCACTGCATCCCCAGTGGTGCCAGTGCACTCTCTGGACTCACTGCACTGCATCCCCAGTGGTGCCAGTGCACTCCCTGGACTCACTGTACTGCATCCCCACTGGTGCCAGTGCACTCTCTGGACCCACTGCACTGCATCCCCACTGGTGCCAGTGCATTCTCTGGAATGACTGCACTGCATCCCCAGTGGTTCCAGTGCACTCTCTGGACTCACTGCACTGCATCCCCATTGGTGCCAGTGCACTCTCTGGACCCACTGCACTGCATCCCCTGTGGTGCCAGTGCACTCTCTGGACTCACTGCACTGCATCCCCAGTGGTGCCAGTGCACTCTCTGGACTCACTGCACTGCATCCCCACTGGTGCCAGTACACTCTCTGGACTCACTGAACTGCATCCCCACTGGTGCCAGTGCACTCTCTGGGCTCAACGGGGTGCATCCCCAGTGGTGCCAGTGCACTCTATGGACCCACTGCACTGCATCCCCAGTGGTGCCAGTGCACTCTCTGGACTCACTGCACTGCATCCCCAGTGGTGACAGTGCACTCTCTGGACTCACCGGGGTGCATCCCCAGTGGTGCCAGTGCACTCTCTGGACTCAGTGCACTGCATCCCCAGTGGTGCCAGTGCACTCTCTGGACTCACTGCACTGCATCCCCAGTGGTGCCAGTGCACTCTCTGGACTCACTGCACTGCATCCCCAGTGGTGCCAGTGCACTCTCTGGATTCACCGCAGTGCATCTCCAGTGGTGCCGCTGCACTCTCTGGACTCACTGCACTGCATCCCCACTGGTGCCAGTGCACTCTCTGGTGTCACTGCACTGCATCCCCAGTGGTGCCAGTGCACTCTCTGGACTCACTGCACTGCATCCCCAGTGGTGCCAGTGCACTCTCTGGACTCACTGCACTGCATCACCAGTGGTGCCAGTGCACTCTCTGGACTCACTGCACTGCATCCCCAGTGGTGCCACTGCACTCTCTGGACTCACTGCACTGCATCCCCAGTGGTGCCAGTGTACTCTCTGGAGTCACTGCATTGCATCCGCACTGGTGCCAGTGCACTCTCTGGACTCACTGCACTGCATCCCCAGTGGTGCCAGTGCACTCTCTGCACTCACTGAACTGCATCCCCAATTGGGCCAGTGCACTCTCTGTAGTCACTGCACTGCATCCCCAATGGTGCCAGTGCACTCTCTGAACTCACTGCACTGCATCCCCAGTGGTGCCAGTGCACTCTCTGGACTCACTGCACTGCATCCCAGTGGTGCCAGTACACTCTCTGGACTCACCGGGGTGCATCCCCAGTGGTGCCAGTGCACTCTCTGGACCCACTGCACTGCATCCCCAGTGGTGCCAGTGCACTCTCTGGACTCACTGCACTGCATCCCCAGTGGTGCCAGTGCACTCTCTGGACCCACTGCACTGCATCTCCAGTAGTGCCAGTGCACTCTCTGGACTCACTGCACTGCATCCCCAGTGGTGCCAGTGCACTCTCTGGACTCACTGCACTGCATCCCCAGTGGTGCCAGTGCACTCTCAGAACTCACCGGGGTGCATCCCCAGTGGTGCCAGTGCACTCTCTGAACCCACTACACTGCATCCCCAGTGGTGCCAGTGCACTCTCTGGTGTCACTGCACTGCATCCCCAGTGGTGCCAGTGCACTCTCTGGACTCACTGCACTGCATCCCCAGTGGTGCCAGTGCACTCTCTGGACTCACCGGAGTGCATCCCCAGTGGTGCCATTGCACTCTCTGGACTCACTGCACTGCATCCCCAGTGGTGCCAGTGCACTCTCTGGACTCACTGCAGTGCATCCCCAGTGGTGCCAGTGCACTCTCTGGACTCACTGCACTGCATCCCCACTGGTGCCAGTGCACTCTCTGGTGTCACTGCACTGCATCCCAAGTGGTGCCACTGCACTCTCTGGACTCACTGCACTGCATCCCCAGTGGTGCCAGTGCACTCTCTGGACTCACTGCACTGCATCCCCAGTGGTGCCAGTGCACAATCTGGAGTCAATGCACTGCTTCCCTAGTGCTTCCAGTGCATGCTCTGGACTCACTGCACTGCTTCCCCAGTGGTGCCAGTGCACTCCTTAGACTCACTGCACTGCATCCCCTCTATTGCCAGTGCTCTCTCTGGACTCACTGCACTGCATACCCAGTGGGGCCAGTGCACTCTCTGGACTCACTGCTCTGCATCCCCACTGGTGCCAGTGCACTCTCTGAACTCACTGCACTGCATCACCAGTGCTGCCAGTGCACTCTCTGGACTCACTGCACTGCATCCCCACCGGTGCCAGTGCACTGTCTGAACTCACTGCACTGCATCCCCACTGGTGCCAGTGCACTCTCTGGAGTCACTGCACTGCATCCCCAGTGGTGCCAGTGCACTCTCTGGACTCACTGCACTGCATCCCCAGTGGGGCCAGTGCACTCTCTGGACCCACTGCACTGCATCCCCAGTGGTGCCAGTGCACTCTCTGGACTCACTGCAGTGCATCCCCAGTGGTGCCAGTGCACTCTCTGGACCCACAGCACTGCATCCCCAGTGGTGCCAGTGCACTCTCTAGACTCACTGCACTGCATCCCCAGTGGTGCCAGTGCACTCTCTGGACTCACTGCACTGCATCCCCAGTGGGGCCAGTGCACTCTCTGGACTCACTGCACTGCTTCCCAGTGGTGCCAGTGCACTCTCTGGACTCACTGCACTGCATCCCCAGTGGTGCCAGTGCACTCTCTGGACTCACCGGACTGCATCCCCAGTGGTGCCAGTGCACTCTCTGGACTCACTGCACTGCATCCCCACTGGTGCCAGTGCACTCTCTGGACCCACTGCACTGCATCCCCACTGGTGCCAGTGCACTCTCTGGACTCACTGCACTGCATCCCCAGTGGTGCCAGTGCACTCTCTGGACTCACTGCACTGCATCCCCAGTGGTGCCAGTGCACTCTCTGGACTCACTGCACTGCATCCCCCGTGGGGCCAGTGCACTCTCTGGAGTCACTGAAGTGCATCCACAGTAGTGCCAGTGCACTCTCTGGACTCACTGCACTGCATCCCCAGTGGTGCCAGTGCACTCTCTGGACTCACTGCACTGCATCCCCAGTGGTGCCAGTGCACTCTCTGGACTCACTGTACTGCATCCCCACTGGTGCCAGTGCATTCTCTGGACCCACTGCACTGCATCCCCACTGGTGCCAGTGCATTCTCTGGACTGACTGCACTGCATCCCCAGTGGTTCCAGTGCACTCTCTGGACTCACTGCACTGCATCCCCATTGGTGCCAGTGCACTCTCTGGACCCACTGCACTGCATCCACTCTGGTGCCAGTGCACTCCCTGGAGTCACTGCAGTGCATCCCCATTGGTGCCAGTGCACTCTCTGGACTCACTGCACTGCATCCCCAGTGGTGCCAGTGCACTCTCTGGTGTCACTGCACTGCATCCCCAGTGGTGCCAGTGCACTCTCTGGACTCACTGCACTGCATCCCCACTGCTGCCAGTGCACTCTCTGGACTCACTGCACTGCATCCCCAGTGGTGCCAGTGCACTCTCTGGACTCACTGCACTGCATCCCCACTGGTGCCACTGCACTCTCTGGACTCACTGCACTGCATCCCCAGTGGTGCCAGTGTACTCTCTGGAGTCACTGCATTGCATCCGCACTGGTGCCAGTGCACTCTCTGGACTCACTGCACTGCATCCCCAGTGGTGCCAGTGCACTCTCTGCACTCACTGAACTGCATCCCCAATTGGGCCAGTGCACTCTCTGTAGTCACTGCACTGCATCCCCAATGGTGCCAGTGCACTCTCTGAACTCACTGCACTGCATCCCCAGTGGTGCCAGTGCACTCTCTGGACTCACTGCACTGCATCCCAGTGGTGCCAGTACACTCTCTGGACTCACCGGGGTGCATCCCCAGTGGTGCCAGTGCACTCTCTGGACCCACTGCACTGCATCCCCAGTGGTGCCAGTGCACTCTCTGGACTCACTGCACTGCATCCCCAGTGGTGCCAGTGCACTCTCTGGACCCACTGCACTGCATCTCCAGTAGTGCCAGTGCACTCTCTGGACTCACTGCACTGCATCCCCAGTGGTGCCAGTGCACTCTCTGGACTCACTGCACTGCATCCCCAGTGGTGCCAGTGCACTCTCAGAACTCACCGGGGTGCATCCCCAGTGGTGCCAGTGCACTCTCTGAACCCACTGCACTGCATCCCCAGTGGTGCCAGTGCACTCTCTAGTGTCACTGCACTGCATCCCCAGTGGTGCCAGTGCACTCTCTGGACTCACTGCACTGCATCCCCAGTGGTGCCAGTGCACTCTCTGGACTCACTGCACTGCATCCCCAGTGGTGCCATTGCACTCTCTGGACTCACTGCACTGCATCCCCAGTGGTGCCAGTGCACTCTCTGGACTCACTGCAGTGCATCCCCAGTGGTGCCAGTGCACTCTCTGGACTCACTGCACTGCATCCCCACTGGTGCCAGTGCACTCTCTGGTGTCACTGCACTGCATCCCCAGTGGTGCCACTGCACTCTCTGGACTCACTGCACTGCATCCCCAGTGGTGCCAGTGCACTCTCTGGACTCACTGCACTGCATCCCCAGTGGTGACAGTGCACAATCTGGAGTCAATGCACTGCTTCCCTAGTGCTTCCAGTGCATGCTCTGGACTCACTGCACTGCTTCCCCAGTGGTGCCAGTGCACTCCTTAGACTCACTGCACTGCATCCCCTCTATTGCCAGTGCTCTCTCTGGACTCACTGCACTGCATCCCCACCGGTGCCAGTGCACTGTCTGGACTCACTGCACTGCATCCCCACTGGTGCCAGTGCACTCTCTGGAGTCACTGCACTGCATCCCCAGTGGTGCCAGTGCACTCTCTGGACTCACTGCACTGCATCCCCAGTGGGGCCAGTGCACTCTCTGGACCCACTGCACTGCATCCCCAGTGGTGCCAGTGCACTCTCTGGACTCACTGCAGTGCATCCCCAGTGGTGCCAGTGCACTCTCTGGACCCACAGCACTGCATCCCCAGTGGTGCCAGTGCACTCTCTAGACTCACTGCACTGCATCCCCAGTGGTGCCAGTGCACTCTCTGGACTCACTGCACTGCATCCCCAGTGGTGCCAGTGCACTCTCTGGACTCAGTGCACTGCTTCCCAGTGGTGCCAGTGCACTCTCTGGACTCACTGCACTGCATCCCCAGTGGTGCCAGTGCACTCTCTGGACTCACTGCAGTGCATCCCCAGTGGTGCCAGTGCACTCTCTGGACTCACTGCACTGCATCCCCACTGGTGCCAGTGCACTCTCTGGACCCACTGCACTGCATCCCCACTGGTGCCAGTGCACTCTCTGGACTCACTGCACTGCATCCCCAGTGGTGCCAGTGCACTCTCTGGACTCACTGCACTGCATCCCCAGTGGTGCCAGTGCACTCTCTGGACTCACTGCACTGCATCCCCCGTGGGGCCAGTGCACTCTCTGGAGTCACTGAAGTGCATCCACAGTAGTGCCAGTGCACTCTCTGGACTCACTGCAGTGCATCCCCAGTGGTGCCAGTGCACTCTCTGGACCCACAGCACTGCATCCCCAGTGGTGACAGTGCACTCTCTGGACTCACTGCACTGCATCCCCAGTGGTGCCAGTGCACTCTCTGGACTCACTGCACTGCATCCCCAGTGGTGCCAGTGCACTCTCTGGAGTCACTGCACTGCATCCCCAGGGGGCCAGTGCACTCTCTGGACCCACTGCACTGCATCCCCAGTGGTGCCAGTGCACTCTCTGGACTCACTGCACTGCATCCCCAGTGGTGCCAGTGCACTCTCTGGAGTCTCTGCACTGCATAACTAGTGGTGCCAGTGCACTCTCTGGACCCACTGCACTGCATCCCCACTGGTGCCAGTGCACTCTCTGGACTCACTGCACTGCATCCTCAGTGGTGCCAGTGCACTCTCTGGACTCACTGCACTGCATCCCCAGTGGTGCCACTGCACTCTCTGGACTCACTGCACTGCATCCCCAGTGGGGCCAGTGCACTCTCTGGACCCACTGCACTGCATCCCCAGTGGTGCCAGTGCACTCTCTGGACTCACTGCACTGCATCCCCAGTGGTGCCAGTGCACTCTCTGGACCCACAGCACTGCATCCCCAGTGGTGCCAGTGCACTCTCTAGACTCACTGCACTGCATCCCCAGTGGTGCCAGTGCACTCTCTGGACTCACTGCTCTGCATCCCCAGTGGTGCCAGTGCACTCTCTGGACTCACTGCACTGCTTCCCCAGTGGTGCCAGTGCACTCTCTGGACTCACTGCACTGCATCCCCAGTGGTGCCTGTGCACTCTCTGAACTCACTGCAGTGCATCCCCAGTGGTGCCAGTGCACTCTCTGGACTCACTGCACTGCATCCCCAGTGGTGCCAGTGCACTCTCTCTACTCACTGCACTGCATCCCCACTGGTGCCAGTGCACTCTCTGGAGTCACTGCACTGCATCCCCAGGGGGCCAGTGCACTCTCTGGAGTCACTTCACTGCATCCCCAGTGGTGCCAGTGCACTCTCTGGACTCACTGCACTGCATCCCCACTGGGGCCAGTGCACTCTCTGGACTCACTGCACTGCATCCCCAGTGGGGCCAGTGCACTCTCTGGACTCACTGCACTGCATTCCCAGTGGTGCCAGTGCACTCTCTGGACTCACTGCACTGCATCCCCAGTGGTGCCAGTGCACTCTCTGGACCCACTGCACTGCATCACCACTGGTGCCAGTGCACTCTCTGGAGTCACTGAACTGCATCCCAAGTGGTGCCAGTGCACACTGTGGACTCACAGCAGTGCATCCCCAGTGGTGCCAGTGCACTCTCTGGACTCACTGCACTGCATCCCCAGTGGTGCCAGTGCACTCTCTGGACTCACAGCACTGCATCCCCAGTGGTGCCAGTGCACTCTCTGGAGTCACTGCTCTGCATCCCCAGTGGTGCCAGTGCACTCTCTGGACTCACTGCACTGCATCCCCAGTGGTGCCAGTGCACTCTCTGGACTCACTGCACTGCATCCCCAGTGGTGCCCGTGCACTCTGTGGACACACTGCAGTGCATCTCCACTGGTGCCAGTGCACTCTCTGGACTCACTGCACTGCATCCCCACTGGTGCCAGTGCACTCTCTGGACTCACTGCAGTGCATCCCCAGTGGTGCCAGTGCACTCTCTGGACTCACTGCACTGCATCCCCAGTGATGCCAGTGCACTCTCTGGACTCACTGCACTGCATCCCCACTGGTGCCAGTGCACTCTCTCGACTCACTGCACTGCATCCCCAGTGGTGCTAGTGCACTGTCTGGACTCACTGCACTTTATCACCACTGGTGCCAGTGCACTCTCTGGACTCACTGCACTGCATCACCAGTGGTGCCAGTGCACTCTCTGGACTCACTGCACTGCATCCCCAGTGGTGCCGGTGCACTCTCTGGACTCACTGCACTGGATCCCCTCTGGTGCCAGTGCACTCTCTGGACTCACTGCACTGCATCCCCAGTGGTGCCAGTGCACTCTCTGGACCCACTGCACTGCATCCCCAGTGGTGCCAGTGCACTCTCTGGAGTCACTGCACTGCATCCCCAGTGGTGCCAGTGCACTCTCTGGACTCACTGCAGTGCATCCCCAGTGGTGCCAGTGCACTCTCTGGACTCACTGCACTGCATCCCCACTGCTGCCAGTGCAGTCTCTGGACTCACTGCACTTCATCCCCACTGGTGCCAGTGAACTCTCTGGAGTCACTGCACTGCATCCCCAGTGGTGCCAGTGCACTCTCTGGACTCACTGCACTGCATCCCCAGTGGGGCCAGTGCACTCTCTGGACTCACTGCACTGCATCCCCAGTGGTGCCAGTGCACTCTCTGGAGTCACTGCACTGCATACCCAGTGGTGCCAGTGCACTCTCTGGACTCACTGCACTGCATCCCCAGTGATGCCAGTGCACTCTATGGTCTCACTGCAGTGCATCCCCACTGGTGCCAGAGCACTCTCTGGATTCACTGGACTGCATCCCCAGTGGTGCCAGTGCACTCTCTGGACTCACTGCACTGCATCCCCAGTGGTGCCAGTGCACTCTCTGGACTCACTGCACTGCATCCCCAGTGGTGCCAGTGCACTCTCTGGAGTCACTGCACTGCATCCCCAGGGGGCCAGTGCACTCTCTGGACCCACTGCACTGCATCCCCAGTGGTGCCAGTGCACTCTCTGGACTCACTGCACTGCATCCCCAGTGGTGCCAGTGCACTCTCTGGAGTCTCTGCACTGCATAACTAGTGGTGCCAGTGCACTCTCTGGACTCACTGCACTGCATCCCCACTGGTGCCAGTGCACTCTCTGGACTCACTGCACTGCATCCCCAGTGGTGCCAGTGCACTTTCTGGACTCACTGCACTGCATCCCCAGTGGTGCCACTGCACTCTCTGGACTCACTGCACTGCATCCCCAGTGGGGCCAGTGCACTCTCTGGACCCACTGCACTGCATCCCCAGTGGTGCCAGTGCACTCTCTGGACTCACTGCAGTGCATCCCCAGTGGTGCCAGTGCACTCTCTGGACCCACAGCACTGCATCCCCAGTGGTGCCAGTGCACTCTCTAGACTCACTGCACTGCATCCCCAGTGGTGCCAGTGCACTCTCTGGACTCACTGCACTGCATCCCCAGTGGTGCCAGTGCACTCTCTGGACTCACTGCACTGCATCCCCAGTGGTGCCAGTGCACTCTCTGGACCCCACTGCACTGCATCCCCAGTGGTGCCAGTGCACTCTCTGGACTCACTGCACTGCATCCCCAGTGGTGACAGTGCACCCTCTGGACTCACTGCACTGCATCCCCAGTGGTGCCAGTGCACTCTCTGGACTCACTGCACTGCATCCCCACTGGTGCCAGTGCACTCTCTGGAGTCACTGCACTGCATCCCCAGGGGGCCAGTGCACTCTCTGGAGTCACTTCACTGCATTCCCAGTGGTGCCAGTACACTCTCTGGACTCACTGCACTGCATCCCCACTGGGGCCAGTGCACTCTCTGGACTCACTGCACTGCATCCCCAGTGGGGCCAGTGCACTCTCTGGACTCACTGCACTGCATCCCCAGTGGTGCCAGTGCACTCTCTGGACTCACTGCACTGCATCCCCAGTGGTGCCAGTGCACTCTCTGGACCCACTGCACTGCATCACCACTGGTGCCAGTGCACTCTCTGGAGTCACTGAACTGCATCCCAAGTGGTGCCAGTGCACACTGTGGACTCACAGCAGTGCATCCCCAGTGGTGCCAGTGCACTCTCTGGACTCACTGCACTGCATCCCCAGTGGTGCCAGTGCACTCTCTGGACTCACAGCACTGCATCCCCAGTGGTGCCAGTGCACTCTCTGGACTCACTGCTCTGCATCCCCAGTGGTGCCAGTGCACTCTCTGGACTCACTGCACTGCATCCCCAGTGGTGCCAGTGCACTCTCTGGACTCACTGCACTGCATCCCCAGTGGTGCCAGTGCACTCTGTGGACTCACTGCAGTACATCTCCACTGGTGCCAGTGCACTCTCTGGACTCACTGCACTGCATCCCCACTGGTGCCAGTGCACTCTCTGGACTCACTGCAGTGCATCCCCAGTGGTGCCAGTGCACTCTCTGGACTCACTGCACTGCATCCCCAGTGGTGCCAGTGCACTCTCTGGACTCACTGCACTGCATCCCCAGTAGGGCCAGTGCACTCTCTGGACTCACTGCACTGCATCCCCAGTGGTGCCAGTGCACAATCTGGAGTCACTGCACTGCTTCCCCAGTGCTTCCAGTGAACGCTCTGGACTCACTGCACTGCTTCCCCAGTGGTGCCAGTGCACTCCCTGGACTCACTGCACTGTATCCTCTCTGTTACCAGTGCTCTCTCTGGACTCACTGCACTGCATCCCCAGTGATGCCAGTGCACTCTCTGGACTCACTGCACTGCATCCCCAGTGGTGCCAGTGCACTCTCTGGACTCACTGCACTGCATCCCCAGTGGTGCTAGTGCACTGTCTGGACTCACTGCACTTTATCACCACTGGTGCCAGTGCACTCTCTGGACTCACTGCACTGCATCACCAGTGGTGCCAGTGCACTCTCTGGACTCACTGCACTGCATCCCCAGTGGGGCCAGTGCACTCTCTGGACTCACTGCACTGCATCCCCAGTGGTGCCAGTGCACTCTCTGGACTCACTGCACTGCTTCCCCAGTGGTGCCGGTGCACTCTCTGGACTCACTGCACTGCATCCCCAGTGGGGCCAGTGCACTCTCTGGACTCACTGCACTGCATCCCCAGTGGGGCCAGTGCACTCTCTGGACTCACTGCACTGCATCCCCAGTGGTGCCAGTGCACTCTCTGGACCCACTGCACTGCATCACCACTGGTGCCAGTGCACTCTCTGGAGTCACTGAACTGCATCCCAAGTGGTGCCAGTGCACACTGTGGACTCACAGCAGTGCATCACCAGTGGTGCCAGTGCACTCTCTGGACTCACTGCACTGCATCCCCAGTGGTGCCAGTGCACTCTCTGGACTCACTGCACTGCATCCCCAGTGGTGCCAGTGCACTCTCTGGAGTCACTGCTCTGCATCCCCAGTGGTGCCAGTGCACTCTCTGGACTCACTGCACTGCATCCCCAGTGGTGCCAGTGCACTCTCTGGACTCACTGCACTGCATCCCCAGTGGTGCCAGTGCACTCTGTGGACTCACTGCAGTGCATCTCCACTGGTGCCAGTGCACTCTCTGGACTCACTGCACTGCATCCCCACTGGTGCCAGTGCACTCTCTGGACTCACTGCAGTGCATCCCCAGTGGTGCCAGTGCACTCTCTGGACTCACTGCACTGCATCCCCAGTGGTGCCAGTGCACTCTCTGGACTCACTGCACTGCATCCCCAGTGGTGCCAGTGCACTCTCTGGACTCACTGCACTGCATCCCCAGTGGTGCCAGTGCACTCTCTGGACCCCACTGCACTGCATCCCCAGTGGTGCCAGTGCACTCTCTGGACTCACTGCACTGCATCCCCAGTGGTGACAGTGCACCCTCTGGACTCACTGCACTGCATCCCCAGTGGTGCCAGTGCACTCTCTGGACTCACTGCACTGCATCCCCACTGGTGCCAGTGCACTCTCTGGAGTCACTGCACTGCATCCCCAGGGGGCCAGTGCACTCTCTGGAGTCACTTCACTGCATTCCCAGTGGTGCCAGTACACTCTCTGGACTCACTGCACTGCATCCCCACTGGGGCCAGTGCACTCTCTGGACTCACTGCACTGCATCCCCAGTGGGGCCAGTGCACTCTCTGGACTCACTGCACTGCATCCCCAGTGGTGCCAGTGCACTCTCTGGACTCACTGCACTGCATCCCCAGTGGTGCCAGTGCACTCTCTGGACCCACTGCACTGCATCACCACTGGTGCCAGTGCACTCTCTGGAGTCACTGAACTGCATCCCAAGTGGTGCCAGTGCACACTGTGGACTCACAGCAGTGCATCCCCAGTGGTGCCAGTGCACTCTCTGGACTCACTGCACTGCATCCCCAGTGGTGCCAGTGCACTCTCTGGACTCACAGCACTGCATCCCCAGTGGTGCCAGTGCACTCTCTGGACTCACTGCTCTGCATCCCCAGTGGTGCCAGTGCACTCTCTGGACTCACTGCACTGCATCCCCAGTGGTGCCAGTGCACTCTCTGGACTCACTGCACTGCATCCCCAGTGGTGCCAGTGCACTCTGTGGACTCACTGCAGTACATCTCCACTGGTGCCAGTGCACTCTCTGGACTCACTGCACTGCATCCCCACTGGTGCCAGTGCACTCTCTGGACTCACTGCAGTGCATCCCCAGTGGTGCCAGTGCACTCTCTGGACTCACTGCACTGCATCCCCAGTGGTGCCAGTGCACTCTCTGGACTCACTGCACTGCATCCCCAGTAGGGCCAGTGCACTCTCTGGACTCACTGCACTGCATCCCCAGTGGTGCCAGTGCACAATCTGGAGTCACTGCACTGCTTCCCCAGTGCTTCCAGTGAACGCTCTGGACTCACTGCACTGCTTCCCCAGTGGTGCCAGTGCACTCCCTGGACTCACTGCACTGTATCCTCTCTGTTACCAGTGCTCTCTCTGGACTCACTGCACTGCATCCCCAGTGATGCCAGTGCACTCTCTGGACTCACTGCACTGCATCCCCAGTGGTGCCAGTGCACTCTCTGGACTCACTGCACTGCATCCCCAGTGGTGCTAGTGCACTGTCTGGACTCACTGCACTTTATCACCACTGGTGCCAGTGCACTCTCTGGACTCACTGCACTGCATCACCAGTGGTGCCAGTGCACTCTCTGGACTCACTGCACTGCATCCCCAGTGGGGCCAGTGCACTCTCTGGACTCACTGCACTGCATCCCCAGTGGTGCCAGTGCACTCTCTGGACTCACTGCACTGCTTCCCCAGTGGTGCCGGTGCACTCTCTGGACTCACTGCACTGCATCCCCAGTGGGGCCAGTGCACTCTCTGGACTCACTGCACTGCATCCCCAGTGGGGCCAGTGCACTCTCTGGACTCACTGCACTGCATCCCCAGTGGTGCCAGTGCACTCTCTGGACCCACTGCACTGCATCACCACTGGTGCCAGTGCACTCTCTGGAGTCACTGAACTGCATCCCAAGTGGTGCCAGTGCACACTGTGGACTCACAGCAGTGCATCACCAGTGGTGCCAGTGCACTCTCTGGACTCACTGCACTGCATCCCCAGTGGTGCCAGTGCACTCTCTGGACTCACTGCACTGCATCCCCAGTGGTGCCAGTGCACTCTCTGGAGTCACTGCTCTGCATCCCCAGTGGTGCCAGTGCACTCTCTGGACTCACTGCACTGCATCCCCAGTGGTGCCAGTGCACTCTCTGGACTCACTGCACTGCATCCCCAGTGGTGCCAGTGCACTCTGTGGACTCACTGCAGTGCATCTCCACTGGTGCCAGTGCACTCTCTGGACTCACTGCACTGCATCCCCACTGGTGCCAGTGCACTCTCTGGACTCACTGCAGTGCATCCCCAGTGGTGCCAGTGCACTCTCTGGACTCACTGCACTGCATCCCCAGTGGTGCCAGTGCACTCTCTGGACTCACTGCACTGCATCCCCAGTGGGGCCAGTGCACTCTCTGGACTCACTGCACTGCATCCCCAGTGGTGCCAGTGCACAATCTGGAGTCACTGCACTGCTTCCCCAGTGCTTCCAGTGAACGCTCTGGACTCACTGCACTGCTTCCCCAGTGGTGCCAGTGCACTCCCTGGACTCACTGCACTGTATCCTCTCTGTTGCCAGTGCTCTCTCTGGACTCACTGCACTGCATCCCCAGTGATGCCAGTGCACTCTCTGGACTCACTGCACTGCATCCCCACTGGTGCCAGTGCACTCTCTGGACTCACTGCACTGCATCCCCAGTGGTGCTAGTGCACTGTCTGGACTCACTGCACTTTATCACCACTGGTGCCAGTGCACTCTCTGGACTCACTGCACTGCATCACCAGTGGTGCCAGTGCACTCTCTGGACTCACTGCACTGCATACCCAGTGGTGCCGGTGCACTCTCTGGACTCACTGCACTGCATCCCCTCTGGTGCCAGTGCACTCTCTGGACTCACTGCAGTGCATCCCCAGTGGTGCTAGTGCACTGTCTGGACTCACTGCACTTTATCACCACTGGTGCCAGTGCACTCTCTGGACTCACTGCACTGCATCACCAGTGGTGCCAGTGCACTCTCTGGACCCACTGCACTGCATACCCAGTGGTGCCAGTGCACTCTCTGGAGTCACTGCACTGCATCCCCAGTGGTGCCAGTGCACTCTCTGGACTCACTGCAGTGCATCCCCAGTGGTGCCAGTGCACTCTCTGGACCCACAGCACTGCATCCCCAGTGGTGCCAGTGCACTCTCTGGACTCACTGCACTGCATCCCCACTGCTGCCAGTGCAGTCTCTGGACTCACTGCACTTCATCACCACTGGTGCCAGTGAACTCTCTGGAGTCACTGCACTGCATCCCCACTGGTGCCAGTGCACTCTCTGGACTCACTGCACTGCATCCCCAGTGGGGCCAGTGCACTCTCTGGACTCACTGCACTGCATCCCCAGTGGTGCCAGTGCACTCTCTGTAGTCACTGCACTGCATACCCAGTGGTGCCAGTGCACTCTCTGGACTCACTGCACTGCATCCCCAGTGCTGCCAGTGCACTCTATGGTCTCACTGCAGTGCATCCCCACTGGTGCCAGAGCACTCTCTGGATTCACTGGACTGCATCCCCAGTGGTGCCAGTGCACTCTCTGGACTCACTGCACTGCATCCCCAGTGGTGCCAGTGCACTCTCTGGACTCACTGCACTGCATCCCCAGTGGTGCCAGTGCACTCTCTGGAGTCACTGCACTGCATCCCCAGGGGGCCAGTGCACTCTCTGGACTCACTGCACTGCATCCCCAGTGGTGCCAGTGCACTCTCTGGACTCACTGCACTGCATCCCCAGTGGTGCCAGTGCACTCTCTGGAGTCTCTGCACTGCATAACTAGTGGTGCCAGTGCACTCTCTGGACCCACTGCACTGCATCCCCACTGGTGCCAGTGCACTCTCTGGACTCACTGCACTGCATCCCCAGTGGTGCCAGTGCACTCTCTGGACTCACTGCACTGCATCCCCAGTGGTGCCACTGCACTCTCTGGACTCACTGCACTGCATCCCCAGTGGTGCCAGTGCACTCTCTGGACCCACTGCACTGCATCCCCAGTGCTGCCAGTGCACTCTCTGGACTCACTGCAGTGCATCCCCAGTGGTGCCAGTGCACTCTCTGGACCCACAGCACTGCATCCCCAGTGGTGCCAGTGCACTCTCTAGACTCACTGCACTGCATCCCCAGTGGTGCCAGTGCACTCTCTAGACTCACTGCACTGCATCCCCAGTGGTGCCAGTGCACTCTCTGGACTCACTGCACTGCTTCCCCAGTGGTGCCAGTGCACTCTCTGGACTCACCGGGGTGCATCCCCAGTGGTGCCAGTGCACTCTCTGAACCCACTGCACTGCATCCCCAGTGGTGCCAGTGCACTCTCTGGACTCACTGCACTGCATCCCCAGTGGTGCCAGTGCACTCTCTGGACTCACTGCACTGCATCCCCAGTGGTGCCAGTGCACTCTCTGGACCCCACTGCACTGCATCCCCAGTGGTGCCAGTGCACTCTCTGGACTCACTGCACTGCATCCCCAGTGGGGCCAGTGCACTCTCTGGAGTCACTGGACTGCATCCACATTAGTGCCAGTGCACTCTCTGGACTCACTGCAGTGCATCCCCAGTGGTGCCAGTGCACTCTCTGGACCCACAGCACTGCATCCCCAGTGGTGCCAGTGCACTCTCTGGACTCACTGCACTGCATCCCCAGTGGTGACAGTGCACCCTCTGGACTCACTGCACTGCATCCCCAGTGGTGCCAGTGCACTCTCTGGACTCACTGCACTGCATCCCCACTGGTGCCAGTGCACTCTCTGGAGTCACTGCACTGCATCCCCAGGGGGCCAGTGCACTCTCTGGAGTCACTTCACTGCATCCCCAGTGGTGCCAGTGCACTCTCTGGACTCACTGCACTGCATCCCCACTGGGGCCAGTGCACTCTCTGGACTCACTGCACTGCATCCCCAGTGGGGCCAGTGCACTCTCTGGACTCACTGCACTGCATCCCCAGTGGTGCCAGTGCACTCTCTGGACTCACTGCAGTGCATCCCCAGTGGTGCCAGTGCACTCTCTGGACCCACTGCACTGCATCACCACTGGTGCCAGTGCACTCTCTGGAGTCACTGAACTTCATCCCAAGTGGTGCCAGTGCACACTGTGGACTCACAGCAGTGCATCACCAGTGGTGCCAGTGCACTCTCTGGACTCACTGCAGTGCATCCCCAGTGGTGCCAGTGCACTCTCTGGAGTCACTGCACTGCATCCCCAGTGGTGCCAGTGCACTCTCTGGACTCACTGCACTGCATCCCCAGTGGTGCCAGTGCACTCTCTGGACTCACTGCACTGCATCCCCAGTGGTGCCAGTGCACTCTCTGGACTCACTGCACTGCATCCCCAGTGGTGCCAGTGCACTCTGTGGACTCACTGCAGTGCATCCCCAGTGGTGCCAGTGCACTCTCTGGACTCACTGCACTGCATCCCCAGTGGTGCCAGTGCACTCTCTGGACTCACTGCACTGCATCCCCAGTGGGGCCAGTGCACTCTCTGGACTCACTGCACTGCATCCCCAGTGGTGCCAGTGCACACTCTGGAGTCACTGCACTGCTTCCCCACTGGTGCCAGTGCACGCTCTGGACTCAATGCACTGCTAACCCAGTGGTGCCAGTGCACTCTCTGGACTCACTGCAGTGCATCCCCACTGGTGCCAGTGCACTCTCTGGACTCACTGCACTGCATCCCCAGTGGGGCCAGTGCACTCTCTTGACTCACCGGGGTGCATCCCCAGTGGTGCCAGTGCACTCTCTGGACTCACTGCACTGCATCCCCAGTGGTGCCAGTGCACTCTCTGGACTCACTGCACTGCATCCCCACTGGTGCCAGTGCACTCTCTGGAGTCACTGCACTGCATCCCCAGTGGTGCCAGTGCACTCTCTGGACTCACTGCACTGCATCCCCACTGGTGCCAGTGCAGTCTCTGGAGTCACTGCACTGCATCCCCACTGGTGCCAGTGCACTCTCTGGTGTCACTGCACTGCATCCCCAGTAGTGCCAGTGAACTCTCTGGAGTCACTGCACTGCATCCCCAGTGGTGCCAGTGCACTCTCTGGACTCACTGCACTGCATCCCCAGTGGGGCCAGTGCACTCTCTGGACTCACTGCAGTGCATCCCCACTGGTGCCAGTGCAGTCTCTGGACTCACTGCACTTCATCCCCACTGGTGCCAGTGCACTCTCTGGACTCACTGCACTGCATCCCCTCTGGTGCCAGTGCACTCTCTGGAGTCACTGCACTGCATCCCCAGTGGTGCCAGTGCACTCTCTGGACTCACTGCACTGCATCCCGACTGGTGCCAGTTCACTCTCTGGACTCACTGCACTGCATCCCCAGTGGTGCCAGTGCACTCTCTGGACTCACTGCACTGCATCCCCAGTGGTGCCAGTGCACTCTCTGGACTCACTGCACTGCATCCCCACTGGTGCCAGTGCACTCTCTGTACTCACTGCAGTGCATCCCCAGTGGTGCCAGTGCACTCTCTGGACTCACTGCACTGCATCCCCAGTGGTGCCAGTGCACTCTCTGGACTCAATGCACTGCATCCCCAGTGGTGCCAGTGCACTCTCTGGACCCACTGCACTGCATCCCCAGTGGTGCCAGTGCACTCTCTGGACTCACTGCACTGCATCCCCAGTGGTGCCAGTGCACTCTCTGGACTCACTGCACTGCATCCCCACTGGTGCCAGTGCACTCTCTGGACTCACTGCACTGCATCCCCAGTGGTGCCAGTGCACTCTCTGAACTCACTGCACTGCATCCCCACTGGTGCCAGTGTACTCTCTGGACCCACTGCACTGCATCCCCAGTGGTGCCAGTGCACTCTCTGGAGTCACTGCTCTGCATCCCCAGTGGTGCCAGTGCACTCTCTGGACTCACTGCACTGCATCACCAGTTGTGCCATTGCACTCTCTGGACTCATTGCACTGCATCCCCAGTGGTGCCAGTGCACTCTCTGGACTCACTGCACTGCATCTCCAGTGGGGCCAGTGCACTCTCTTGACTCACCGGGGTGCATCCCCAGTGGTGCCAGTGCACTCTCTGGACTCACTGCACTGCATCCCCAGTGGTGCCAGTGCACTCTCTGGACTCACTGCACTGCATCCCCAGTGCTGCCAGTGCACTCTCTGGACCCACTGCACTGCATCCCCAGTGGTGCCAGTGTACTCTATGGACTCACTGCACTGCATCCCCACTGGTGCCAGTGCACTCTCTGGACTCACTGCACTGCATCCCCAGTGGGGCCAGTGCACTCTCTGTAGTCGCTGAAGTGCATCCCCAGTGGTGCCAGTGCACTCTCTGGAGTCACGGCTCTGCATCCCCAGTGGTGCCAGTGCACTCTCTGGACCCACAGCATTGCACCCCCAGTGGTGCCAGTGCACTCTCTGGACTCACTGCACTGCATCCCGACTGGTGCCAGTGCACTCTCTGGACTCACTGCACTGCATCCCCACTGATGCCAGTGCACTCTCTGGAGTCACTGCACTGCATCCCCAGTGGTGCCAGTGCACTCTCTGGACTCACTGCACTGCATCCCCACTGGTGCCAGTGCACTCTCAGGACTCACCGGGGTGCATCCCCAGTGGTGCCAGTGCACTCTCTGAACCCACTGCACTGCATCCCCACTGGTGCCAGTGCACTCTCTGGACTCACTGCACTGCATCCCCACTGATGCCAGTGCACTCTCTGGAGTCACTGCACTGCATCCCCAGTGGTGCCAGTGCACTCTCTGGACTCACTGCACTGCATCCCCACTGGTGCCAGTGCACTCTCAGGACTCACCGGGGTGCATCCCCAGTGGTGCCAGTGCACTCTCTGAACCCACTGCACTGCATCCCCACTGGTGCCAGTGCACTCTCTGGACTCACTGCACTGCATCCCCAGTGGTGCCAGTGCACTCTCTGGACTCACCGGAGTGCATCTCCAGTGGTGCCAGTGAACTCTCTGGACTCACTGCACTGCATCCCCAGTGGTGCCAGTGCACTCTCTGGACTCACTGCACTGCATCCCCAGTGCTGCCAGTGCACTCTCTGGACTCACTGCACTGCATCCCCAGAGGTCAAAGTGCACTCTATGGACCCACTGCACTGCATCCCCAGTGGTGCCAGTGCACTCTCTGGAGTCACTGCTCTGCATCCCCAGTGGTGCCAGTGCACTCTCTGGACTCACTGCAGTGCATCCCCAGTGGTGCCAGTGCACTCTCTGGACTCACTGCACTGCATCCCCAGTGGTGCCAGTGCACTCTCTGGACTCACTGCAGTGCATCCCCAGTGGTGCCAGTGCACTCTCTGGACTCACTGCACTGCATCCCCACTGGTGCCAGTGCAGTCTCTGGTGTCACTGCACTGCATCCCCAGTAGTGCCACTGCACTCTCTGGACCCACTGCACTGCATCCCCAGTGGTGCCAGTGCACTCTCTGGACTCACTGCACTGCATCCCCAGTGGTGCCAGTGCACTCTCTGGACTCACTGTACTGCATCCCCACTGGTGCCAGTGCACTCTCTGGACCCACTGCACTGCATCCCCACTGGTGCCAGTGCATTCTCTGGACTGACTGCACTGCATCCCCAGTGGTGCCAGTGCACTCTCTGGACCCACAGCACTGCATCCCCAGTGGTGCCAGTGCACTCTCTGGACTCACTGCACTGCATCCCCACTGCTGCCAGTGCACTCTCTGGACTCACTGCACTTCATCCCCACTGGTGCCTGTGAACTCTCTGGAGTCACTGCACTGCATCCCCAGTGGTGCCAGTGCACTCTCTGGACTCACTGCACTGCATCCCCAGTGGGGCCAGTGCACTCTCTGGACTCACTGCACTGCATCCCCTGTGGTGCCAGTGCACTCTCTGGACTCACTGCACTGCATCCCCAGTGGTGACAGTGCACTCTCTGGACTCACCGTGGTGCATCCCCAGTGGTGCCAGTGCACTCTCTGGACTCACTGCACTGCATCCCCAGTGGTGCCAGTGCACTCTCTGGACTCACTGCACTGCATCCCCAGTGGTGCCACTGCACTCTCTGGACTCACTGCACTGCATCCCCAGTGGTGCCAGTGCACTCTCTGGATTCACCGCAGTGCATCTCCAGTGGTGCCGGTGCACTCTCTGGACTCACTGCACTGCCTCCCCACTGATGCCAGTGCACTCTCTGGTGTCACTGCACTGCATCCCCACTGGTGCCAGTGCACTCTCTGGACTCACTGCACTGCATCCCCACTGCTGCCAGTGCACTCTCTGGACTCACTGCACTGCATCCCCAGTGGTGCCAGTGCACTCTCTGGACTCACGGGGGTGCATCCCCAGTGGTGCCACTGCACTCTCTGGACTCACTGCACTGCATCCCCACTGGTGCCAGTGTACTCTCTGGAGTCACTGCATTGCATCCGCACTGGTGCCAGTGCACTCTCTGGACTCACTGCACTGCATCCCCAGTGGTGCCAGTGCACTCTCTGCACTCACTGAACTGCATCCCCAATTGGGCCAGTGCACTCTCTGTAGTCACTGCACTGCATCCCCAATGGTGCCAGTGCACTCTCTGAACTCACTGCACTGCATCCCCAGTGGTGCCAGTGCACTCTCTGGACTCACTGCACTGCATCCCAGTGGTGCCAGTGCACTCTCTGGACTCACCGGGGTGCATCCCCAGTGGTGCCAGTGCACTCTCTGGACCCACTGCACTGCATCCCCAGTGGTGCCAGTGCACTCTCTGGACTCACTGCACTGCATCCCCAGTGGTGCCAGTGCACTCTCTGGACTCACCGGGGTGCATCCCCAGTGGTGCCAGTGCACTCTCTGGACCCACTGCACTGCATCCCCAGTGGTGCCAGTGCACTCTCTGGACTCACTGCACTGCATCCCCAGTGGTGCCAGTGCACTCTCTGGACTCACTGCACTGCATCCCCAGAGGTCAAAGTGCACTCTATGGACCCACTGCACTGCATCCCCAGTGGTGCCAGTGCACTCTCTGGAGTCACTGCACTGCATCCCCACTGCTGCCAGTGCAGTCTCTGGACTCACTGCACTGCATCCCCAGTGGTGCCAGTGCACTCTCTGGACTCACTGCACTGCATCCCAGTGGTGCCAGTGCACTCTCTGGACTCACCGGGGTGCATCCCCAGTGGTGCCAGTGCACTCTCTGGACCCACTGCACTGCATCCCCAGTGGTGCCAGTGCACTCTCTGGACTCACTGCACTGCATCCCCAGTGGTGCCAGTGCACTCTCTGGACTCACTGCACTGCATCCCCAGAGGTCAAAGTGCACTCTATGGACCCACTGCACTGCATCCCCAGTGGTGCCAGTGCACTCTCTGGAGTCACTGCACTGCATCCCCACTGCTGCCAGTGCAGTCTCTGGACTCACTGCACTGCATCCCCACTGGTGCCAGTGCACTCTATGGACCCACTGCACTGCATCCCCAGTGGTGCCAGTGCACTCTCTGGAGTCACTGCACTACATCCCCACTGCTGCCAGTGCAGTCTCTGGACTCACTGCACTGCATCCCCACTGGTGCCAGTGCACTCTCTGGACTCACTGCACTGCATCCCCAGTGGTGCCAGTGCACTCTCTGGACTCACCGGGGTGCATCCCCAGTGGTGCCAGTGCACTCTCTGAACCCACTGCACTGCATCCCCACTGGTGCCAGTGCACTCTCTGGACTCACTGCACTGCATCCCCAGTGGTGCCAGTGCACTCTCTGGACTCACCGGAGTGCATCCCCAGTGGTGCCAGTGCACTCTCTGGACTCACCACACTGCATCCCCAGTGGTGCCAGTGCACTCTCTGGACTCACTGCACTGCATCCCCAGTGGTGCCAGTGCACTCTCTGGACTCACTGCACTGCATCCCCAGAGGTCAAAGGGCACTCTATGAACCCACTGCACTGCATCCCCAGTGGTGCCAGTGCACTCTCTGGAGTCACTGCTCTGCATCCCCAGTGGTGCCAGTGCACTCTCTGGACTCACTGCAGTGCATCCCCAGTGGTGCCAGTGCACTCTCTGGACTCACTGCACTGCATCCCCAGTGGTGCCAGTGAACTCTCTGGACTCACTGCAGTGCATCCCCAGTGGTGCCAGTGCACTCTCTGGACTCACTGCACTGCATCACCACTGGTGCCAGTGCACTCTCTGGTGTCACTGCACTGCTTCCCCAGTGGTGCCAGTGCACTCTCTGGACTCACTGCACTGCATCCCCAGTGGTGCCAGTGCACTCTCTGGACTCACTGCACTGCATCCCCAGTGGTGCCAGTGAACAATCTGGAGTCACTGCACTGCTTCCCCAGTGCTTCCAGTGCATGCTCTGGACTCACTGCACTGCTTCCCCAGTGGTGCCAGTGCACTCCCTAGACTCACTGCACTGTATCCCCTCTATTGCCAGTGCTCTCTCTGGACTCACTGCACTGCATACCCAGTGTGGCCAGTGCACTCTCTGGACTCACTGCACTGCATCCCCACTGGTGCCAGTGCACTCTCTGGACTCACTGCACTGCATCCCCAGTGGTGCTAGAGCACTGTCTGGACTCACTGCACTGCATCCCCACCGGTGCTAGTGCACTGTCTGAACTCACTGCACTGCATCACCAGTGCTGCCAGTGCACTCTCTGGACTCACTGCACTGCATCCCCACCGGTGCCAGTGCACTGTCTGAACTCACTGCACTGCATCCCCACTGGTGCCAGTGCACTCTCTGGAGTCACTGCACTGCATCCCCAGTGGTGCCAGTGCACTCTCTGGAGTCACTGCACTGCATCCCCAGTGGGGCCAGTGCACTCTCTGGACCCACTGCACTGCATCCCCAGTGGTGCCAGTGCACTCTCTGGACTCACTGCAGTGCATCCCCAGTGGTGCCAGTGCACTCTCTGGACCCACAGCACTGCATCCCCAGTGGTGCCAGTGCACTCTCTAGACTCACTGCACTGCATCCCCAGTGGTGCCAGTGCACTCTCTGGACTCACTGCTCTGCATCCCCAGTGGTGCCAGTGCACTCTCTGGACTCACTGCACTGCTTCCCAGTGGTGCCAGTGCACTCTCTGGACTCACTGCACTGCATCCCCAGTGGTGCCAGTGCACTCTCTGGAGTCACTGCACTGCATAACCAGTGGCGCCAGTGCACTCTCTGGACCCACAGCATTGCACCCCCAGTGGTGCCAGTGCACTCTCTGGACTCACTGCACTGCATCCCCAGTGGTGCCAGTGCACTCTCTGGACTCACTGCACTGCATCCCGTATGGTGCCAGTGCACTCTCTGGACTCACTGCAGTGCATCCCCAGTGGTGCCAGTGCACTCTCTGGACTCACTGCAGTGCATCCCCAGTGGTGCCAGTGCACTCTCTGGACTCACTGCACTGCATCCCCACTGGTGCCAGTGCACTCTCTGGACTCACTGCAGTGCATCCCCAGTGGTGCCAGTGCACTCTCTGGACTCACTGCACTGCATCCCCAGTAGTGCCAGTGCAGTTTCTGGACTCACTGCACTGCATCCCCAGTGCCTCCAGTGCACTCTCTGGACTCACTGCACTGCATCCCCACTGGTGCCAGTGCACTCTCTGGACTCACTGCACTGCATCCCCAGTGGTGCCAGTGCACTCTCTGGTGTCACTGCACTGCATCCCCAGTAGTGCCAGTGCAGTTTCTGGACTCACTGCACTGCATCTCCAGTGGTGCCAGTGCACTCTCTGGACTCACTGCACTGCATCACCAGTGGTGCCAGTGCACTCTCTGGACTCACTGCACTGCATCCCCACTGGTGCCAGTGCACTCTCTGGACCCACTGCACTGCATCCCCAGTGGTGCCAGTGCACTCTCTGGAGTCACTGCTCTGCATCCCCAGTGGTGCCAGTGCACTCTCTGGACTCACTGCACTGCATCCCCACTGGGGCCAGTGCACTCTCTGGACTCATTGCACTGCATCCCCAGTGGTGCCAGTGCACTCTCTGGACTAACTGCACTGCACTCCCAGTGGTGCCAGTGCACTCTCTGGACTCACTGCACTGCATCCCCAGTGGTGCCAGTGCACACTCTGGAGTCACTGCACTGCTTCCCCACTGGTGCCAGTGCACGCTCTGGACTCAATGCACTGCTAACCCAGTGGTGCCAGTGCACTCTCTGGACTCACTGCAGTGCATCCCCAGTGGTGCCAGTGCACTCTCTGGACTCACTGCACTGCATCCCCAGTGGGGCCAGTGCACTCTCTTGACTCACCGGGGTGAATCCCCAGTGGTGCCAGTGCACTCTCTGGACTCACTGCACTGCATCCCCAGTGGTGCCAGTGCACTCTCTGACTCACTGCACTGCATCCCCAGTGGTGCCAGTGCACTCTCTGGACCCACTGCAGTGCATCCCCAGTGGTGCCAGTGCACTCTCTGGACTCACTGCACTGCATCCCCACTGGTGCCAGTGCACTCTCTGGACTCACTGCACTACACCCCCAGTGGGGCCAGTGCACTCTCTGGAGTCGCTGAAGTGCATCCCCACTGGTGCCAGTGCACTCTCTGGAATCACTGCACTGCATCCCCAGTGGTGCCAGTGCACTCTCTGGACCCACAGCATTGCACCCCCAGTGGTGCCAGTGCACTCTCTGGACTCACTGCACTGCATCCCCAGTGGTGCCAGTGCACTCTCTGGAGTCACTGCACTGCATCCCCAGTGGTGCCAGTGCACTCTCTGGACTCACTGCACTGCATCCCCACTGATGCCAGTGCACTCTCTGGAGTCACTGCAGTGCATCCCCAGTGGTGCCAGTGCACTCTCTGGACTCACTGCACTGCATCCCCAGTGGTGCCAGTGCACTCTCTGGAGTCACTGCACTGCATCCCCAGTGGTGCCAGTGCACTCTGGACTCACTGCAGTGCATCCCCAGTGGTGCCAGTGCACTCTATGGACTCACTGCACTGCATCCCCACTGGTGCCAGTGCACTCTCTGGACCCACTGCACTGCATCCCCAGTGGTGCCAGTGCACTCTCTGGACCCCACTGCACTGCATCCCCAGTGCTGCCAGTGCACTCTCTGGACTCACTGCACTGCATCCCCACGTGTGCCAGTGCAGTCTCTGGAGTCACTGCACTGCATCCCCACTGGTGCCAGTGCACTCTCTGGTGTCACTGCACTGCATCCCCAGTAGTGCCAGTGTACTCTCTGGACTCACTGCACTGCATCCCCACTGGTGCCAGTGCACTCTCTGGACTCACTGCACTGCATCCCCGCTGGTGCCAGTGCACTCTCTGGACTCACTGCACTGCATCTCCAGTGGTGCCAGTGCACTCTCTGGACTCACTGCACTGCATCCCCACTGGTACCTGTGCACTCTCTGGAGTCACTGCACTGCATCCCCGTTGGTGCCAGTGCACTCTCTGGAGTCACTACTCTGCATCCCCAGTGGGGCCAGTGCACTCTCTGGACTCACTGCACTGCATCACCAGTGGTGCCAGTGCACTCTCTGGACTCATTGCACTGCATCCCCAGTGGTGTCAGTGCACTCTCTGGACTCACTGCACTGCATTCCCAGTGGTACCAGTGCACTCTCTGGACTCACTGCACTGCATCCCCAGTGGTGCCAGTGCACACTCTGGAGTCACTGCACTGCTTCCCCACTGGTGCCAGTGCACGCTCTGGACTCAATGCACTGCTAACCCAGTGGTGCCAGTGCACTCTCTGGACTCACTGCAGTGCATCCCCAGTGGTGCCAGTGCACTCTCTGGACTCACTGCACTGCATCCCCAGTGGGGCCAGTGCACTCTCTTGACTCACCGGGGTGCATCCCCAGTGGTGCCAGTGCACTCTCTGGACTCACCGGGGTGCATCCCCAGTGGTGCCAGTGCACTCTCTGGACTCACTGCACTGCATCCCCAGTGCTGCCAGTGCACTCTCTGGACCCACTGCACTGCATCCCCAGTGGTGCCAGTGCACTCTCTGGACTCACTGCACTGCATCCCCAGTGGTGCCAGTGCACTCTCTGGACTCACTGCACTGCATCCCCAGTGGGGCCAGTGCACTCTCTGGACTCACTACACTGCTTCCCCAGTGGTGCCAGTGCACACTCTGGAGTCACTGCACTGCTTCCCCACTGCTTCCAGTGCACGCTCTGGACTCACTGCACTGCTTCCCCACTGGTGCCAGTGCAATCTCGGGACTCACTGCACTGCATCCCCAGTGGTGCCAGTGCTCTCTCTGGACTCACTGCACTGCTTCACCACTGGTGCCAGTGCACTCTCTGGACTCACTGCACTGCATCCCCACTGGTGCCAGTGCACTCTCTGGACTCACTGCACTGCATCCCCAGTGCTGCCAGTGCACTCTCTGGACTCACAGCACTGCATACCCAGTGGTGCCAGTGCACTCTCTGGACTCACTGCACTGCGCACCACTGGTGCCAGTGCACTCTCTGGACCCACTGCACTGCATCCCCTCTGGTGCCAGTGCACTCCCTGGAGTCACTGCAGTGCATCCCCAGTGCTGCCAGTGTACTCTATGGTCTCACTGCAGTGCATCCCCACTGGTGCCAGAGCACTCTCTGGATTCACTCGACTGCATCCCCAGTGGTGCCAGTGCACTCTCTGGACTCACTGCACTGCATCCCCAGTGGTGCCAGTGCACTCTCTGGACTCACTGCACTGCATCCCCAGTGGTGCCAGTGCACTCTCTGGAGTCACTGCACTGCATCCCCAGGGGGCCAGTGCACTCTCTGGACCCACTGCACTGCATCCCCAGTGGTGCCAGTGCACTCTCTGGACTCACTGCACTGCATCCCCACTGGTGCCAGTGCACTCTCTGGACTCACTGCACTGCATCCCCAGTGGTGCCAGTGCACTCTCTGGACTCACTGTACTGCATCCCGACTGGTGCCACTGCACTCTCTGGACTCACTGCACTGCATCCCCAGTGGTGCCAGTGCACTCTCTGGACTCACTGCACTGCATCCCCACTGGTGCCAGTGCACTCTCTGGACCCACTGCACTGCATCCCCACTGGTGCCAGTGCACTCTCTGGACCCACTGCACTGCATCCCCACTGGTGCCAGTGCATTCTCTGGACTGACTGCACTGCATCCCCAGTGGTTCCAGTGCACTCTCTGGACTCACTGCACTGCATCCCCATTGGTGCCAGTGCACTCTCTGGACCCACTGCACTGCATCCCCTGTGGTGCCAGTGCACTCTCTGGAGTCACTGCAGTGCATCCCCAGTGGTGCCAGTGCACTCTCTGGACTCACTGCACTGCATCCCCAGTGCTGCCAGTGCACTCTCTGGACCCACTGCACTGCATCCCCAGTGGTGCCAGTGCACTCTATGGACTCACTGCACTGCATCCCCAGTGGGGCCAGTGCACTCTCTGGAGTCGCTGAAGTGCATCCCCAGTGGTGCCAGTGCACTCTCTGGAATCACTGCACTGCATCCCCAGTGGTGCCACTGCACTCTCTGGACCCACAGCATTGCACCCCCAGTGGTGCCAGTGCACTCTCTGGACTCACTGCACTGCATCCCCAGTGGTGCCAGTGCACTCTCTGGAGTCACTGCACTGCATCCCCAGTGGTGCCAGTGCACTCTCTGGACCCACTGCACTGCATCCCCAGTGGTGCCAGTGCACTCTCTGGACTCACTGCACTGCATCCCCACTGGTGCCAGTGCACTCTCTGGAGTCACTTCACTGCATCCCCAGTGGTGCCAGTGCACTCTCTGGACTCACTTCACTGCATCCCCAGTGGTGCCAGTGCACTCTATGGACTCACTGCACTGCATCCCCAGTGGGGCCAGTGCACTCTCTGGAGTCGCTGAAGTGCATCCCCACTGGTGCCAGTGCACTCTCTGGACTCACTGCACTGCATCCCCAGTGGTGCCAGTGCACTCTCTGGACTCACTGCACTGCATCCCCAGTGCTGCCAGTGCACTCTCTGGACCCACTGCACTGCATCCCCAGTGGTGCCAGTGTACTCTATGGACTCACTGCACTGCATCCCCACTGGTGCCAGTGCACTCTCTGGAGTCACTTCACTGCATCCCCAGTGGTGCCAGTGCACTCTCTGGACTCACTGCACTGCATCCCCAGTGGTGCCAGTGCTCTCTCTGGACTCACTGCACTGCTTCACCACTGGTGCCAGTGCACTCTCTGGACTCACTGCACTGCATCCCCACTGGTGCCAGTGCACTCTCTGGACTCACTGTACTGCATCCCGACTGGTGCCACTGCACTCTCTGGACTCACAGCACTGCATCCCCAGTGGTGCCACTGCACTCTCTGGACTCACTGCACTGCACCCCACTGGTGCCAGTGCACTCTCTGGACCCACTGCACTGCATCCCCTCTGGTGCCAGTGCACTCCCTGGAGTCACTGCAGTGCATCCCCAGTGGTGCCAGTGCACTCTCTGGACTCACTGCACTGCATCCCCAGTGGTGCCAGTGCACTCTCTGGACTCACTGTACTGCATCCCGACTGGTGCCACTGCACTCTCTGGACTCACTGCACTGCATCCCCAGTGGTGCCAGTGCACTCTCTGGACTCACTGCACTGCATCCCCACTGGTGCCAGTGCACTCTCTGGACTCACTGCACTGCATCCCCAGTGGTGCCAGGGCACTCTCTGGACTCATTGCACTGCATCCCCACTGGTGCCAGTGCACTCTCTGGACTCACTGCACTGCATTCCCAGTGGTACCAGTGCACTCTTTGGACTCACTGCACTGCATCCCCAGTGGTGCCAGTGCACACTCTGGAGTCACTGCACTGCTTCCCCACTGGTGCCAGTGCACGCTCTGGACTCAATGCACTGCTAACCCAGTGGTGCCAGTGCACTCTCTGGACTCACTGCAGTGCATCCCCAGTGGTGCCAGTGCACTCTCTGGACTCACTGCACTGCATCCCCAGTGGGGCCAGTGCACTCTCTGGACTCACCGGGGTGCATCCCCAGTGGTGCCAGTGCACACTCTGGAGTCACTGCACTGCTTCCCCACTGCTTCCAGTGCACGCTCTGGACTCACTGCACTGCTTCCCCACTGGTGCCAGTGCAATCTCGGGACTCACTGCACTGCATCCCCAGTGGTGCCAGTGCTCTCTCTGGACTCACTGCACTGCTTCACCACTAGTGCTAGTGCACTCTCTGGACTCACTGCACTGCATCCCCACTGGTGCCAGTGCACTCTCTGGACTCACTGCACTGCATCCCCAGTGCTGCCAGTGCACTCTCTGGACTCACAGCACTGCATCCCCAGTGGTGCCAGTGCACTCTCTGGACTCACTGCACTGCACACCACTGGTGCCAGTGCACTCTCTGGACCCACTGCACTGCATCCCCTCTGGTGCCAGTGCACTCCCTGGAGTCACTGCAGTGCATCCCCAGTGCTGCCAGTGTACTCTATGGTCTCACTGCAGTGCATCCCCACTGGTGCCAGAGCACTCTCTGGATTCACTCGACTGCATCCCCAGTGGTGCCAGTGCACTCTCTGGACTCACTGCACTGCATCCCCACTGGTGCCAGTGCACTCTCTGGACTCACTGCACTGCATCCCCAGTGGTGCCAGTGCACTCTCTGGAGTCACTGCACTTCATCCCCAGGGGGCCAGTGCACTCTCTGGACCCACTGCACTGCATCCCCAGTGGTGCCAGTGCACTCTCTGGACTCACTGCACTGCATCCCCACTGGTGCCAGTGCACTCTCTGGACTCACTGCAGTGCATCCCCAGTGGTGCCAGTGCACTCTCTGGACTCACTGTACTGCATCCCGACTGGTGCCACTGCACTCTCTGGACTCACTGCACTGCATCCCCAGTGGTGCCAGTGCACTCTCTGGACTCACTGCACTGCATCCCCACTGGTGCCAGTGCACTCTCTGGACCCACTGCACTGCATCCCCACTGGTGCCAGTGCACTCTCTGGACCCACTGCACTGCATCCCCACTGGTGCCAGTGCATTCTCTGGACTGACTGCACTGCATCCCCAGTGGTTCCAGTGCACTCTCTGGACTCACTGCACTGCATCCCCACTGGTGCCAGTGCACTCTCTGGACCCACTGCACTGCATCCCCTGTGGTGCCAGTGCACTCTCTGGAGTCACTGCAGTGCATCCCCAGTGGTGCCAGTGCACTCTCTGGACTCACTGCACTGCATCCCCAGTGCTGCCAGTGCACTCTCTGGACCCACTGCACTGCATCACCAGTGGTGCCAGTGCACTCTATGGACTCACTGCACTGCATCCCCAGTGGGGCCAGTGCACTCTCTGGAGTCGCTGAAGTGCATCCCCACTGGTGCCAGTGCACTCTCTGGAATCACTGCACTGCAACCCCAGTGGTGCCACTGCACTCTCTGGACCCACAGCATTGCACCCCCAGTGGTGCCAGTGCACTCTCTGGACTCACTGCACTGCATCCCCAGTGGTGCCAGTGCACTCTCTGGAGTCACTGCACTGCATCCCCAGTGGTGCCAGTGCACTCTCTGGACCCACTGCACTGCATCCCCAGTGGTGCCAGTGCACTCTATGGACTCACTGCACTGCATCCCCACTGGTGCCAGTGCACTCTCTGGAGTCACTTCACTGCATCCCCAGTGGTGCCAGTGCACTCTCTGGACTCACTTCACTGCATCCCCAGTGGTGCCAGTGCACTCTATGGACTCACTGCACTGCATCCCCAGTGGGGCCAGTGCACTCTCTGGAGTCGCTGAAGTGCATCCCCACTGGTGCCAGTGCACTCTCTGGAATCACTGCACTGCATCCCCAGTGGTGCCAGTGCACTCTCTGGACCCACAGCATTGCACCCCCAGTGGTGCCAGTGCACTCTCTGGACTCACTGCACTGCATCCCCAGTGGTGCCAGTGCACTCTCTGGACTCACTGCACTGCATCCCCAGTGCTGCCAGTGCACTCTCTGGACCCACTGCACTGCATCCCCAGTGGTGCCAGTGTACTCTATGGACTCACTGCACTGCATCCCCACTGGTGCCAGTGCACTCTCTGGAGTCACTTCACTGCATCCCCAGTGGTGCCAGTGCACTCTCTGGACTCACTGCACTGCATCCCCAGTGGTGCCAGTGCTCTCTCTGGACTCACTGCACTGCTTCACCACTGGTGCCAGTGCACTCTCTGGACTCACTGCACTGCATCCCCACTGGTGCCAGTGCACTCTCTGGACTCACTGCACTGCATCCCCAGTGCTGCCAGTGCACTCTCTGGACTCACAGCACTGCATCCCCAGTGGTGCCAGTGCACTCTCTGGACTCACTGCACTGCACCCCACTGGTGCCAGTGCACTCTCTGGACCCACTGCACTGCATCCCCTCTGGTGCCAGTGCACTCCCTGGAGTCACTGCAGTGCATCCCCAGTGGTGCCAGTGCACTCTCTGGACTCACTGCACTGCATCCCCAGTGGTGCCAGTGCACTCTCTGGACTCACTGCACTGCATCCCCACTGGTGCCAGTGCACTCTCTGGACTCACTGCACTGCATCCCCAGTGGTTCTAGTGCACTCTCTGGACTCACTGCACTGCATCCCCATTGGTGCCAGTGCACTCTCTGGACCCACTGCACTGCATCCCCTGTGGTGCCAGTGCACTCTCTGGACTCACTGCACTGCATCCCCAGTGGTGCCAGTGCACTCTCTGGACTCACTGCACTGCATCCCCAGTGCTGCCAGTGCACTCTCTGGACTCACCGGGGTGCATCCCCAGTGGTGCCAGTGCACTCTCTGGACTCACCGGGGTGCATCCCCAGTGGTGCCAGTGCACTCTCTGGACTCACTGCACTGCATCCCCAGTGCTGCCAGTGCACTCTCTGGACCCACTGCACTGCATCCCCAGTGGTGCCAGTGCACTCTCTGGACTCACTGCACTGCATCCCCACTGGTGCCAGTGCACTCTCTGGACTCACTGCACTGCATCCCCAGTGGTGCCAGTGCACTCTCTGGAGTCACTGCACTGCATCCCCAGGGGGCCAGTGCACTCTCTGGACCCACTGCACTGCATCCCCAGTGGTGCCAGTGCACTCTCTGGACTCACTGCACTGCATCCCCACTGGTGCCAGTGCACTCTCTGGACTCACTGCAGTGCATCCCCAGTGGTGCCAGTGCACTCTCTGGACTCACTGTACTGCATCCCGACTGGTGCCACTGCACTCTCTGGACTCACTGCACTGCATCCCCAGTGGTGCCAGTGCACTCTCTGGACTCACTGCACTGCATCCCCACTGGTGCCAGTGCACTCTCTGGACCCACTGCACTGCATCCCCACTGGTGCCAGTGCACTCTCTGGACCCACTGCACTGCATCCCCACTGGTGCCAGTGCATTCTCTGGACTGACTGCACTGCATCCCCAGTGGTTCCAGTGCACTCTCTGGACTCACTGCACTGCATCCCCACTGGTGCCAGTGCACTCTCTGGACCCACTGCACTGCATCCCCTGTGGTGCCAGTGCACTCTCTGGAGTCACTGCAGTGCATCCCCAGTGGTGCCAGTGCACTCTCTGGACTCACTGCACTGCATCCCCAGTGGTGCCAGTGCACTCTCTGGACCCACTGCACTGCATCCCCAGTGGTGCCAGTGCACTCTATGGACTCACTGCACTGCATCCCCAGTGGGGCCAGTGCACTCTCTGGAGTCGCTGAAGTGCATCCCCACTGGTGCCAGTGCACTCTCTGGAATCACTGCACTGCAACCCCAGTGGTGCCACTGCACTCTCTGGACCCACAGCATTGCACCCCCAGTGGTGCCAGTGCACTCTCTGGACTCACTGCACTGCATCCCCAGTGGTGCCAGTGCACTCTCTGGAGTCACTGCACTGCATCCCCAGTGGTGCCAGTGCACTCTCTGGACCCACTGCACTGCATCCCCAGTGGTGCCAGTGCACTCTATGGACTCACTGCACTGCATCCCCACTGGTGCCAGTGCACTCTCTGGAGTCACTTCACTGCATCCCCAGTGGTGCCAGTGCACTCTCTGGACTCACTTCACTGCATCCCCAGTGGTGCCAGTGCACTCTATGGACTCACTGCACTGCATCCCCAGTGGGGCCAGTGCACTCTCTGGAGTCGCTGAAGTGCATCCCCACTGGTGCCAGTGCACTCTCTGGAATCACTGCACTGCATCCCCAGTGGTGCCAGTGCACTCTCTGGACCCACAGCATTGCACCCCCAGTGGTGCCAGTGCACTCTCTGGACTCACTGCACTGCATCCCCAGTGGTGCCAGTGCACTCTCTGGACTCACTGCACTGCATCCCCAGTGCTGCCAGTGCACTCTCTGGACCCACTGCACTGCATCCCCAGTGGTGCCAGTGTACTATGGACTCACTGCACTGCATCCCCACTGGTGCCAGTGCACTCTCTGGAGTCACTTCACTGCATCCCCAGTGGTGCCAGTGCACTCTCTGGACTCACTGCACTGCATCCCCAGTGGTGCCAGTGCTCTCTCTGGACTCACTGCACTGCTTCACCACTGGTGCCAGTGCACTCTCTGGACTCACTGCACTGCATCCCCACTGGTGCCAGTGCACTCTCTGGACTCACTGCACTGCATCCCCAGTGCTGCCAGTGCACTCTCTGGACTCACAGCACTGCATCCCCAGTGGTGCCAGTGCACTCTCTGGACTCACTGCACTGCACCCCACTGGTGCCAGTGCACTCTCTGGACCCACTGCACTGCATCCCCTCTGGTGCCAGTGCACTCCCTGGAGTCACTGCAGTGCATCCCCAGTGGTGCCAGTGCACTCTCTGGACTCACTGCACTGCATCCCCAGTGGTGCCAGTGCACTCTCTGGACTCACTGCACTGCATCCCCACTGGTGCCAGTGCACTCTCTGGACTCACTGCACTGCATCCCCAGTGGTGCCAGTGCACTCTCTGGACTCACTGTACTGCATCCCGACTGGTGCCACTGCACTCTCTGGACTCACTGCACTGCATCCCCAGTGGTGCCAGTGCACTCTCTGGACTCACTGCACTGCATCCACACTGGTGCCAGTGCACTCTCTGGACCCACTGCACTGCATCCCCACTGGTGCCAGTGCACTCTCTGGACCCACTGCACTGCATCCCCACTGGTGCCAGTGCATTCTCTGGACTGACTGCACTGCATCCCCAGTGGTTCTAGTGCACTCTCTGGACTCACTGCACTGCATCCCCATTGGTGCCAGTGCACTCTCTGGACCCACTGCACTGCATCCCCTGTGGTGCCAGTGCACTCTCTGGACTCACTGCACTGCATCCCCAGTGGTGCCAGTGCACTCTCTGGACTCACTGCACTGCATCCCCAGTGCTGCCAGTGCACTCTCTGGACTCACCGGGGTGCATCCCCAGTGGTGCCAGTGCACTCTCTGGACTCACCGGGGTGCATCCCCAGTGGTGCCAGTGCACTCTCTGGACTCACTGCACTGCATCCCCAGTGCTGCCAGTGCACTCTCTGGACCCACTGCACTGCATCCCCAGTGGTGCCAGTGCACTCTATGGACTCACTGCACTGCATCCCCACTGGTGCCAGTGCACTCTCTGGAGTCACTTCATTGCATCCCCAGTGGTGCCAGTGCACTCTCTGGACTCACTGCACTGCATCCCCAGTGGTGCCAGTGCACTCTCTGGACTCACTGCACTGCATCCCCAGTGGGGCAAGTGCACTCTCTGGACTCACTACACTGCTTCCCCAGTGGTGCCAGTGCACACTCTGGAGTCACTGCACTGCTTCCCCACTGCTTCCAGTGCACGCTCTGGACTCACTGTACTGCTTCCCCACTGGTGCCAGTGCAATCTCGGTACTCACTGCACTGCATCCCCAGTGGTGCCAGTGCTCTCTCTGGACTCACTGCACTGCTTCACCACTGGTGCCAGTGCACTCTATGGACTCACTGCACTGCATCCCCACTGGTGCCAGTGCACTCTCTGCACTCACTGCACTGCATCCCCAGTGGTGCCAGTGCACTCTCTGGACTCACAGCACTGCATCCCCAGTGGTGCCAGTGCACTCTCTGGACTCACTGCACTGCATCCCCACTGGTGCCAGTGCACTCTCTGGACTCACTGCACTGCATCCTCAGTGGTGCCAGTGCACTCTCTGAACTCACTGTACTGCATCCCGACTGGTGCCACTGCACTCTCTGGACTCACTGCAGTGCATCCCCAGTGGTGCCAGTGCACTCTCTGGACTCACTGCACTGCATCCCCACTGGTGCCCGTGCACTCTCTGGACCCACTGCACTGCATCCCCACTGGTGCCAGTGCACTCTCTGGACCCACTGCACTGCATCCCCACTGGTGCCAGTGCATTCTCTGGACTGACTGCACTGCATCCCCAGTGGTTCCAGTGCACTCTCTGGACTCACTGCACTGCATCCCCTGTGGTGCCAGTGCACTCTCTGGACCCACTGCACTGCATCCCCAGTGGTGCCAGTGCACTCTCTGGACTCACTGCACTGCATCCCCAGTGGTGCCAGTGCACTCTCTGGACTCACTGTACTGCATCCCCACTGGTGCCAGTGCACTCTCTGGACCCACTGCACTGCATCCCCACTGGTGCCAGTGCATTCTCTGGACTGACTGCACTGCATCCGCAGTGGTTCCAGTGCACTCTCTGGACCCACTGCACTGCATCCCTGTGGTGCCAGTGCACTCTGTGGACTCACTGCACTGCATCCCCAGTGGTGCCAGTGCACTCTCTGGACTCACTGCACTGCATCCCCAGTGCTGCCAGTGCACTCTCTGGACTCACTGCACTGCATCCCCACTGGTGCCATTGCACTCTCTGGGCTCAACGGGGTGCATCCCCACTGGTGCCAGTGCACTCTATGGACCCACTGCACTGCATCCCCAGTGGTGCCAGTGCACTCTCTGGACTCAGTGCACTGCATCCCCAGTGGTGCCAGTGCACTCTCTGGACTCACTGCACTGCATCCCCAGTGGTGCCACTGCACTCTGTGGACTCACTGCACTGCATCCCCAGTGGTGCCAGTGCACTCTCTGGATTCACCGCAGTGCATCTCCAGTGGTGCCGGTGCACTCTCTGGACTCACTGCACTGCATCCCCAGTGGTGCCAGTGCACTCTCTGGTGTCACTGCACTGCATCCCCAGTGGTGCCAGTGCACTCTCTGGACTCACTGCACTGCATCACCACTGCTGCCAGTGCACTCTCTGGACTCACTGCACTGCATCCCCAGTGGTGCCAGTGCACTCTCTGGACTCACGGGGGTGCATCCCCAGTGGTGCCACTGCACTCTCTGGACTCACTGCACTGCATCCCCAGTGGTGAAAGTGTACTCTCTGGAGTCACTGCATTGCATCCGCACTGGTGCCAGTGCACTCTCTGGACTCACTGCACTGCATCCCCAGTGGTGCCAGTGCACTCTCTGCACTCACTGAACTGCATCCCCAATTGGGCCAGTTCACTCTCTGTAGTCACTGCACTGCATCCCCAATTGTGCCAGTGCACTCTCTGAACTCACTGCACTGCATCCCCAGTGGTGCCAGTGCACTCTCTGGACTCACTGCACTGCATCCCAGTGGTGCCAGTGCACTCTCTGGACTCACCGGGGTGCATCCCCAGTGGTGCCAGTGCACTCTCTGGACCCACTGCACTGCATCCCCAGTGGTGCCAGTGCACTCTCTGGACTCACTGCACTGCATCCCCAGTGGTGCCAGTGCACTCTCTGGACCCACTGAACTGCATCTCCAGTAGTGCCAGTGCACTCTCTGGAGTCACTGAACTGCATCCCCAGTGGTGCCAGTGCACTCTCTGGACTCACTGCACTGCATCCCCAGTGGTGCCAGTGCACTCTCAGAACTCACCGGGGTGCATCCCCAGTGGTGCCAGTGCACTCTCTGAACCCACTGCACTGCATCCCCAGTGGTGCCAGTGCACTCTCTGGTGTCACTGCACTGCATCCCCAGTGGTGCCAGTGCACTCTCTGGACTCACTGCACTGCATCCCCAGTGGTGCCAGTGCACTCTCTGGACTCACCGGAGTGCATCCCCAGTGGTGCCATTGCACTCTCTGGACTCACTGCACTGCATCCCCAGTAGTGCCAGTGCACTCTCTGGACTCACTGCAGTGCATCCCCAGTGGTGCCAGTGCACTCTCTGGACTCACTGCACTGCATCCCCACTGGTGCCAGTGCACTTTCTGGTGTCACTGCACTGCATCCCCAGTAGTGCCACTGCACTCTCTGGACTCACTGCACTGCATCCCCAGTGGTGCCAGTGCACTCTCTGGACTCACTGCACTGCATCCCCAGTGGTGCCAGTGCACAATCTGGAGTCAATGCACTGCTTCCCTAGTGCTTCCAGTGCATGCTCTGGACTCACTGCACTGCTTCCCCAGTGGTGCCAGTGCACTCCCTAGACTCACTGCACTGTATCCCCTCTATTGCCAGTGCTCTCTCTGGACTCACTGCACTGCATACCCAGTGGGGCCAGTGCACTCTCTGGACTCACTGCACTGCATCCCCAATGGTGCCACTGCACTCTCTGGACTCACTGCACTGCATCCCCAGTGGTGCTAGAGCACTGTCTGGACTCACTGCACTGCATCCCCACCGGTGCCAGTGCACTGTCTGAACTCACTGCACTGCATCACCAGTGCTGCCAGTGCACTCTCTGGACTCACTGCACTGCATCCCCACTGGTGCCTGTGCACTCTCTGGATTCACTGCACTGCATACCCACTGGTGCCAGTGCAATCTCTGGACTCACTGCACTGCATCCCCAGTGGTGCCAGTGCACTCTCTGGACTCACTGCACTGCATCCCCAGTTGTGCCGGTGCACTCTCTGGACTCACTGCACTGCATCCCCTCTGGTGCCAGTGCACTCTCTGGACTCACTACACTGCATCCCCACTGGTGCCTGTGCACTCTCTGGATTCACTGCACTGCATCCCCAGTGGTGCCAGTGCACTCTCTGGACTCACTGCACTGCATCCCCAGTGGTGCCAGTGCACTCTCTGGAGTCACTGCACTGCATCCCCAGTAGTGCCAGTGCACTCTCTGGAGTCACTGCACTGCATCCCCAGTGGTGCCAGTGCACTCTCTGGACTCACTGCACTGCATCCCCAGTGGTGCCAGTGCACTCTCTGGACCCACTGCACTGCATCCCCAGTTGTGCCGGTGCACTCTCTGGACTCACTGCACTGCATCCCCTCTGGTGCCAGTGCACTCTCTGGACTCACTACACTGCATCCCCACTGGTGCCTGTGCACTCTCTGGATTCACTGCACTGCATCTCCAGTGGTGCCAGTGCACTCTCTGGACTCACTGCACTGCATCCCCCGTGGGGCCAGAGCACTCTCTGGAGTCACTGCAGTGCATCCCCAGTGGTGCCAGTGCACTCTCTGGAGTCACTGCACTGCATCCCCAGTGGTGCCAGTGCACTCTCTGGACTCACTGCACTGCATCCCCACTGGTGCCAGTGCACTCTCTGGACCCACTGCACTGCTTCCCCAGTGCTGCCAGTGCACGCTCTGGACTCACTGCAGTGCATCCCCACTGGTGCCAATGCACTCTCTGGACTCACTGCACTGCATCCCCAGTGGTGCTAGAGCACTGTCTGGACTCACTGCACTGCATCCCCACCGGTGCCAGTGCACTGTCTGAACTCACTGCACTGCATCACCAGTGCTGCCAGTGCACTCTCTGGACTCACTGCACTGCATCCCCACTGGTGCCTGTGCACTCTCTGGATTCACTGCACTGCATACCCACTGGTGCCAGTGCACTCTCTGGACTCACTGCACTGCATCACCAGTGGTGCCAGTGCACTCTCTGGACTCACTGCACTGCATCCCCAGTTGTGCCGGTGCACTCTCTGGACTCACTGCACTGCATCCCCTCTGGTGCCAGTGCACTCTCTGGACTCACTACACTGCATCCCCAGTGGTGCCTGTGCACTCTCTGGATTCACTGCACTGCATCCCCAGTGGTGCCAGTGCACTCTCTGGACTCACTGCACTGCATCCCCAGTGGTGCCAGTGCACTCTCTGGAGTCACTGCACTGCATCCCCAGTAGTGCCAGTGCACTCTCTGGAGTCACTGCACTGCATCCCCAGTGGTGCCAGTGCACTCTCTGGACTCACTGCACTGCATCCCCACTGGTGCCAGTGCACTCTCTGGACCCACTGCACTGCATCCCCAGTTGTGCCGGTGCACTCTCTGGACTCACTGCACTGCATCCCCTCTGGTGCCAGTGCACTCTCTGGACTCACTACACTGCATCACCACTGGTGCCAGTGCACTCTCTGGATTCACTGCACTGCATCCCCAGTGGTGCCAGTGCACTCTCTGGACTCACTGCACTGCATCCCCCGTGGGGCCAGAGCACTCTCTGGAGTCACTGCAGTGCATCCCCAGTGGTGCCAGTGCACTCTCTGGACTCATTGCACTGCATCCCCAGTGTTGCCAGTGCACTCTCTGGACTCACTGCACTGCATCCCCACTGGTGCCAGTACACTCTCTGGACCCACTGCACTGCTTCCCCAGTGCTGCCAGTGCACGCTCTGGACTCACTGCAGTGCATCCCCACTGGTGCCAATGCACTCTCTGGACTCACTGCACTGCATCCCCACTGGTGCCAGTGCACTCTCTGGACTCACTGCACTGCATCCACAGTGGTGCCAGTGCACTCTCTGGACTCACTGCACTGCATCCCCGGTGGTTCCAGTGAACTCTCTGGACTCACTGCACTGAATCCTGACTGGTGCCAGTGCACTCTCTGGACTGACTGCACTGCATCCCCAGTGGTGCCAGTGCACTCTCTGGACTCACTGCAGTGCATCCCCAGTGGTGCCAGTGCACTCTCTGGACCCACTGCACTGCATCCCCAGTGGTGCCAGTGCACTCTCTGGACTCACTGCAGTGCATCCCCAGTGGTGCCAGTGCACTCTCTGGACTCACTGCACTGCATACCCAGTGGTGCCAGTGCACTCCCTGGAGTCACTGAAGTACATCCCCAGTGGTGCCAGTGCACTCTCTGGACTCACTGCACTGCATCCCCAGTGCTACCAGTGCACTCTCTGGACTCACTGCACTGAATCCCGACTGGTGCCAATGCACTCTCTGGACCCATTGCACTGCATCTCCACTGGTGCCAGTGCACTCTCTGGACTCACTGCACTGCATCCCCAGTGGTGCCAGTGCACTCTCTGGACTCACTGCACTGCATCCCCACTGGTGCCACTGCATTCTCTGGACTCACTGCACTGCATCCCCACTGGTGGCAGTGCTCTCTCTGGACTCACTGCACTGCTTCACCACTGGTGCCAGTGAACTCTCTGGACTCACTGCACTGCATCCCCAGTGGTGCCAGTGCACTCTCTGAACTCACTGCACTGCATCCCCACTGGTTCCAGTGCACTCTCTGGACTCACTGCACTGCATCCCCACTGATGCCAGTGCATTCTCTGGACTGACTGCACTGCATCCCCAGTGGTGCCAGTGAACTCTCTGGACTCACTGCACTTCATCCCCAGTGGTGCCAGTGCACTCTCTGGACTCACTGCACTGCATCCCCAGTGGTGCCAGTGCACAATCTGGAGTCACTGCACTGCTTCCCCAGTGCTTCCAGTTAACGCTCTGGACTCACTGCACTGCTTCCCCAGTGGTGCCAGTGCACTCTCTGGACTCACTGTACTGCATCCCCACTGGTGCCAGTGCACTCTCTGGACCCACTGCACTGCATCCCCACTGGTGCCAGTGCATTCTCTGGACTGACTGCACTGCATCCGCAGTGGTTCCAGTGCACTCTCTGGACTCACTGCACTGCATCCCCATTGGTGCCAGTGCACTCTCTGGACCCACTGCACTGCATCCCTGTGGTGCCAGTGCACTCTGTGGACTCACTGCACTGCATCCCCAGTGGTGCCAGTGCACTCTCTGGACTCACTGCACTGCATCCCCAGTGCTGCCAGTGCACTCTCTGGACTCACTGCACTGCATCCCCACTGGTGCCATTGCACTCTCTGGGCTCAACGGGGTGCATCCCCACTGGTGCCAGTGCACTCTATGGACCCACTGCACTGCATCCCCAGTGGTGCCAGTGCACTCTCTGGACTCAGTGCACTGCATCCCCAGTGGTGCCAGTGCACTCTCTGGACTCACTGCACTGCATCCCCAGTGGTGCCACTGCACTCTGTGGACTCACTGCACTGCATCCCCAGTGGTGCCAGTGCACTCTCTGGATTCACCGCAGTGCATCTCCAGTGGTGCCGGTGCACTCTCTGGACTCACTGCACTGCATCCCCAGTGGTGCCAGTGCACTCTCTGGTGTCACTGCACTGCATCCCCAGTGGTGCCAGTGCACTCTCTGGACTCACTGCACTGCATCACCACTGCTGCCAGTGCACTCTCTGGACTCACTGCACTGCATCCCCAGTGGTGCCAGTGCACTCTCTGGACTCACGGGGGTGCATCCCCAGTGGTGCCACTGCACTCTCTGGACTCACTGCACTGCATCCCCAGTGGTGAAAGTGTACTCTCTGGAGTCACTGCATTGCATCCGCACTGGTGCCAGTGCACTCTCTGGACTCACTGCACTGCATCCCCAGTGGTGCCAGTGCACTCTCTGCACTCACTGAACTGCATCCCCAATTGGGCCAGTTCACTCTCTGTAGTCACTGCACTGCATCCCCAATTGTGCCAGTGCACTCTCTGAACTCACTGCACTGCATCCCCAGTGGTGCCAGTGCACTCTCTGGACTCACTGCACTGCATCCCAGTGGTGCCAGTGCACTCTCTGGACTCACCGGGGTGCATCCCCAGTGGTGCCAGTGCACTCTCTGGACCCACTGCACTGCATCCCCAGTGGTGCCAGTGCACTCTCTGGACTCACTGCACTGCATCCCCAGTGGTGCCAGTGCACTCTCTGGACCCACTGAACTGCATCTCCAGTAGTGCCAGTGCACTCTCTGGAGTCACTGAACTGCATCCCCAGTGGTGCCAGTGCACTCTCTGGACTCACTGCACTGCATCCCCAGTGGTGCCAGTGCACTCTCAGAACTCACCGGGGTGCATCCCCAGTGGTGCCAGTGCACTCTCTGAACCCACTGCACTGCATCCCCAGTGGTGCCAGTGCACTCTCTGGTGTCACTGCACTGCATCCCCAGTGGTGCCAGTGCACTCTCTGGACTCACTGCACTGCATCCCCAGTGGTGCCAGTGCACTCTCTGGACTCACCGGAGTGCATCCCCAGTGGTGCCATTGCACTCTCTGGACTCACTGCACTGCATCCCCAGTAGTGCCAGTGCACTCTCTGGACTCACTGCAGTGCATCCCCAGTGGTGCCAGTGCACTCTCTGGACTCACTGCACTGCATCCCCACTGGTGCCAGTGCACTTTCTGGTGTCACTGCACTGCATCCCCAGTAGTGCCACTGCACTCTCTGGACTCACTGCACTGCATCCCCAGTGGTGCCAGTGCACTCTCTGGACTCACTGCACTGCATCCCCAGTGGTGCCAGTGCACAATCTGGAGTCAATGCACTGCTTCCCTAGTGCTTCCAGTGCATGCTCTGGACTCACTGCACTGCTTCCCCAGTGGTGCCAGTGCACTCCCTAGACTCACTGCACTGTATCCCCTCTATTGCCAGTGCTCTCTCTGGACTCACTGCACTGCATACCCAGTGGGGCCAGTGCACTCTCTGGACTCACTGCACTGCATCCCCAATGGTGCCACTGCACTCTCTGGACTCACTGCACTGCATCCCCAGTGGTGCTAGAGCACTGTCTGGACTCACTGCACTGCATCCCCACCGGTGCCAGTGCACTGTCTGAACTCACTGCACTGCATCACCAGTGCTGCCAGTGCACTCTCTGGACTCACTGCACTGCATCCCCACTGGTGCCTGTGCACTCTCTGGATTCACTGCACTGCATACCCACTGGTGCCAGTGCACTCTCTGGACTCACTGCACTGCATCCCCAGTGGTGCCAGTGCACTCTCTGGACTCACTGCACTGCATCCCCAGTTGTGCCGGTGCACTCTCTGGAGTCACTGCACTGCATCCCCTCTGGTGCCAGTGCACTCTCTGGACTCACTACACTGCATCCCCACTGGTGCCTGTGCACTCTCTGGATTCACTGCACTGCATCCCCAGTGGTGCCAGTGCACTCTCTGGACTCACTGCACTGCATCCCCAGTGGTGCCAGTGCACTCTCTGGAGTCACTGCACTGCATCCCCAGTAGTGCCAGTGCACTCTCTGGAGTCACTGCACTGCATCCCCAGTGGTGCCAGTGCACTCTCTGGACTCACTGCACTGCATCCCCAGTGGTGCCAGTGCACTCTCTGGACCCACTGCACTGCATCCCCAGTTGTGCCGGTGCACTCTCTGGACTCACTGCACTGCATCCCCTCTGGTGCCAGTGCACTCTCTGGACTCACTACACTGCATCCCCACTGGTGCCTGTGCACTCTCTGGATTCACTGCACTGCATCTCCAGTGGTGCCAGTGCACTCTCTGGACTCACTGCACTGCATCCCCCGTGGGGCCAGAGCACTCTCTGGAGTCACTGCAGTGCATCCCCAGTGGTGCCAGTGCACTCTCTGGAGTCACTGCACTGCATCCCCAGTGGTGCCAGTGCACTCTCTGGACTCACTGCACTGCATCCCCACTGGTGCCAGTGCACTCTCTGGACCCACTGCACTGCTTCCCCAGTGCTGCCAGTGCACGCTCTGGACTCACTGCAGTGCATCCCCACTGGTGCCAATGCACTCTCTGGACTCACTGCACTGCATCCCCAGTGGTGCTAGAGCACTGTCTGGACTCACTGCACTGCATCCCCACCGGTGCCAGTGCACTGTCTGAACTCACTGCACTGCATCACCAGTGCTGCCAGTGCACTCTCTGGACTCACTGCACTGCATCCCCACTGGTGCCTGTGCACTCTCTGGATTCACGGCACTGCATACCCACTGGTGCCAGTGCACTCTCTGGACTCACTGCACTGCATCACCAGTGGTGCCAGTGCACTCTCTGGACTCACTGCACTGCATCCCCAGTTGTGCCGGTGCACTCTCTGGACTCACTGCACTGCATCCCCTCTGGTGCCAGTGCACTCTCTGGACTCACTACACTGCATCCCCAGTGGTGCCTGTGCACTCTCTGGATTCACTGCACTGCATCCCCAGTGGTGCCAGTGCACTCTCTGGACTCACTGCACTGCATCCCCAGTGGTGCCAGTGCACTCTCTGGAGTCACTGCACTGCATCCCCAGTAGTGCCAGTGCACTCTCTGGAGTCACTGCACTGCATCCCCAGTGGTGCCAGTGCACTCTCTGGACTCACTGCACTGCATCCCCACTGGTGCCAGTGCACTCTCTGGACCCACTGCACTGCATCCCCAGTTGTGCCGGTGCACTCTCTGGACTCACTGCACTGCATCCCCTCTGGTGCCAGTGCACTCTCTGGACTCACTACACTGCATCACCACTGGTGCCAGTGCACTCTCTGGATTCACTGCACTGCATCCCCAGTGGTGCCAGTGCACTCTCTGGACTCACTGCACTGCATCCCCCGTGGGGCCAGAGCACTCTCTGGAGTCACTGCAGTGCATCCCCAGTGGTGCCAGTGCACTCTCTGGACTCATTGCACTGCATCCCCAGTGTTGCCAGTGCACTCTCTGGACTCACTGCACTGCATCCCCACTGGTGCCAGTACACTCTCTGGACCCACTGCACTGCTTCCCCAGTGCTGCCAGTGCACGCTCTGGACTCACTGCAGTGCATCCCCACTGGTGCCAATGCACTCTCTGGACTCACTGCACTGCATCCCCACTGGTGCCAGTGCACTCTCTGGACTCACTGCACTGCATCCACAGTGGTGCCAGTGCACTCTCTGGACTCACTGCACTGCATCCCCGGTGGTTCCAGTGAACTCTCTGGACTCACTGCACTGAATCCTGACTGGTGCCAGTGCACTCTCTGGACTGACTGCACTGCATCCCCAGTGGTGCCAGTGCACTCTCTGGACTCACTGCAGTGCATCCCCAGTGGTGCCAGTGCACTCTCTGGACCCACTGCACTGCATCCCCAGTGGTGCCAGTGCACTCTCTGGACTCACTGCAGTGCATCCCCAGTGGGGCCAGTGCACTCTCTGGACTCACTGCACTGCATACCCAGTGGTGCCAGTGCACTCCCTGGAGTCACTGAAGTACATCCCCAGTGGTGCCAGTGCACTCTCTGGACTCACTGCACTGCATCCCCAGTGCTACCAGTGCACTCTCTGGACTCACTGCACTGAATCCCGACTGGTGCCAATGCACTCTCTGGACCCATTGCACTGCATCTCCACTGGTGCCAGTGCACTCTCTGGACTCACTGCACTGCATCCCCAGTGGTGCCAGTGCACTCTCTGGACTCACTGCACTGCATCCCCACTGGTGCCACTGCATTCTCTGGACTCACTGCACTGCATCCCCACTGGTGGCAGTGCTCTCTCTGGACTCACTGCACTGCTTCACCACTGGTGCCAGTGAACTCTCTGGACTCACTGCACTGCATCCCCAGTGGTGCCAGTGCACTCTCTGAACTCACTGCACTGCATCCCCACTGGTTCCAGTGCACTCTCTGGACTCACTGCACTGCATCCCCACTGATGCCAGTGCATTCTCTGGACTGACTGCACTGCATCCCCAGTGGTGCCAGTGAACTCTCTGGACTCACTGCACTTCATCCCCAGTGGTGCCAGTGCACTCTCTGGACTCACTGCACTGCATCCCCAGTGGTGCCAGTGCACAATCTGGAGTCACTGCACTGCTTCCCCAGTGCTTCCAGTTAACGCTCTGGACTCACTGCACTGCTTCCCCAGTGGTGCCAGTGCACTCCCTGGACTCACTGCACTGTATCCTCTCTGTTGCCAGTGCTCTCTCTGGACTCACTGCACTGCATCCCCAGTGATGCCAGTGCACTCTCTGGACTCACTGCACTGCATCCCCACTGGTGCCAGTGCACTCTCTGGACTCACTGCACTGCATCCCCAGTGGTGCTAGTGCACTGTCTGGACTCACTGCACTTTATCACCACTGGTGCCAGTGCACTCTCTGGACTCACTGCACTGCATCACCAGTGGTGCCAGTGCACTCTCTGGACTCACTGCACTGCATCCCCAGTGGTGCCGGTGCACTCTCTGGACTCACTGCACTGCATCCCCTCTGGTGCCAGTGCACTCTCTGGACTCACTGCACTGCATCCCCAGTGGTGCCAGTGCACTCTCTGGACCCACTGCACTGCATCCCCAGTGGTGCCAGTGCACTCTCTGGAGTCACTGCACTGCATCCCCAGTGGTGCCAGTGCACTCTCTGGACTCACTGCACTGCATCCCCAGTGGTGCCGTTGCACTCTCTGGAGTCACTGCTCTGCATCCACAGTGGTGCCAGTGCACTCTCTGGACCGACAGCATTGCACACCAGTGGTGCCAGTGCACTCTCTGGACTCACTGCACTGCATCCCCAGTGGTGCCAGTGCACTCTCTGGACTCACTGCACTGCATCCCGACTGGTGCCAGTGCACTCTCTGGACCCACTGCACTGCATCCCCAGTGGTGCCAGTGCACTCTCTGGAGTCACTGCTCTGCATCCCCAGTGGTGCCAGTGCACTCTCTGGACTAACTGCACTGCACTCCCAGTGGTGCCAGTGCACTCTCTGGACTCACTGCACTGCATCCCCAGTGGTGCCAGTGCACACTCTGGAGTCACTGCACTGCTTCCCCACTGGTGCCAGTGCACGCTCTGGACTCAATGCACTGCTAACCCAGTGGTGCCAGTGCACTCTCTGGACTCACTGCAGTGCATCCCCAGTGGTGCCAGTGCACTCTCTGGACTCACTGCACTGCATTCCCAGTGGGGCCAGTGCACTCTCTTGACTCACCGGGGTGCATCCCCAGTGGTGCCAGTGCACTCTCTGGACTCAGTGCACTGCATCCCCACCGGTGCCAGTGCACTCTCTGGACTCACTGCACTGCATCCCCAGTGCTGCCAGTGCACTCTCTGGACCCACTGCACTGCATCCCCAGTGGTGCCAGTGCACTCTAAGGACTCACTGCACTGCATCCCCACTGGTGCCAGTGCACTCTCTGGACTCACTGCACTGCATCCCCAGTGGGGCCAGTGCACTCTCTGGAGTCGCTGAAGTGCATCCCCACTGGTGCCAGTGCACTCTCTGGAATCACTGCACTGCATCCCCAGTGGTGCCAGTGCACTCTCTGGACCCACAGCATTGCACCCCCAGTGGTGCCAGTGCACTCTCTGGACTCACTGCACTGCATCCCGACTGGTGCCAGTGCACTCTCTGGACTCACTGCACTGCATCCCCAGTGGTGCCAGTGCACTCTCTGGAGTCACTGCACTGCATCCCCAGTGGTGCCAGTGCACTCTCTGGACTCAATGCACTGCATCCCCAGTGGTGACAGTGCACTCTCTGGACTCACTGCAGTGCATCCCCAGTGGTGCCAGTGCACTCTCTGGACCCACTGCACTGCATCCCCAGTGGTGCCAGTGCACTCTCTGGAGTCACTGCACTGCATCCCCAGTGCTGCCAGTGCACTCTCTGGACTCACTGCACTGCATCCCCACTGGTGCCAGTGCAGTCTCTGGACTCACTGCACTGCATCCCCAGTGGTGCCAGTGCACTCTCTGGTGTCACTGCACTGCATCCCCAGTAGTGCCAGTGTACTCTCTGGACTCACTGCACTGCATCCCCACTGGTGCCAGTGCACTCTCTGGACTCACTGCACTGCATCCCCGCTGGTGCCAGTGCACTTTCTGGACTCACTGCACTGCATCCCCAGTGGTGCCAGTGCACTCTCTGGAGTCACTGCTCTGCATCCCCAGTGGTGCCAGTGCACTCTCTGGACTCACTGCACTGCATCACCAGTGGTGCCAGTGCACTCTCTGGACTCATTGCACTGCATCCCCAGTGGTGCCAGTGCACTCTCTGGACTCACTGCACTGCATTCCCAGTGGTACCAGTGCACTCTCTGGACTCACTGCACTGCATCCCCAGTGGTGCCAGTGCACACTCTGGAGTCACTGCACTGCTTCCCCACTGGTGCCAGTGCACGCTCTGGACTCAATGCACTGCTAACCCAGTGGTGCCAGTGCACTCTCTGGACTCACTGCAGTGCATCCCCAGTGGTGCCAGTGCACTCTCTGGACTCACTGCACTGCATCCCCAGTGGGGCCAGTGCACTCTCTTGACTCACCGGGGTGCATCCCCAGTGGTGCCAGTGCACTCTCTGGACTCACCGGGGTGCATCCCCAGTGGTGCCAGTGCACTCTCTGGACTCACTGCACTGCATCCCCAGTGCTGCCAGTGCACTCTCTGGACCCACTGCACTGCATCACCAGTGGTGCCAGTGCACTCTATGGACTCACTGCACTGCATCCCCACTGGTGCCAGTGCACTCTCTGCAGTCACTTCACTGCATCCCCAGTGGTGCCAGTGCACTCTCTGGACTCACTGCACTGCATCCCCAGTGGTGCCAGTGCACTCTCTGGACTCACTGCACTGCATCCCCAGTGGGGCCAGTGCACTCTCTGGACTCACTACACTGCTTCCCCAGTGGTGCCAGTGCACACTCTGGAGTCACTGCACTGCTTCCCCAGTGCTTCCAGTGCACGCTCTGGACTCACTGCACTGCATCCCCACTGGTGCGAGTGCAATCTCGGGACTCACTGCACTGCATCCCCACTGGTGGCAGTGCTCTCTCTGGACTCACTGCACTGCTTCACCACTGGTGCCAGTGCACTCTCTGGACTCACTGCACTGCATCCCCAGTGGTGCCAGTGCACTCTCTGGACTCACAGCACTGCATCCCCAGTGGTGCCAGTGCACTCTCTGGACTCACTGCACTGCACCCCACTGGTGCCAGTGCACTCTCTGGAACCACTGCACTGCATGCCCTCTGGTGCCAGTGCACTCCCTGGAGTCACTGCAGTGCATCCCCAGTGGTGCCAGTGCACTCTCTGGACTCACTGCACTGCATCCCCAGTGGTGCCAGTGCACTCTCTGGACTCACTGCACTGCATCCCCACTGGTGCCAGTGCACTCTGTTTACTCACTGCACTGCGTCCCCAGTGGTGCCAGTGCACTCTCTGGACTCACTGTACTGCATCCCGACTGGTGCCACTGCACTCTCTGGACTCAATGCACTGCATCCCCAGTGGTGCCACTGCACTCTCTGGACTCACTGCACTGCATCCCCACTGGTGCCAGTGCACTCTCTGGACCCACTGCACTGCATCCCCACTGGTGCCAGTGCACTCTCTGGACTCACTGCACTGCATCCCCAGTGGGGCCAGTGCACTCTCTGGACTCACTGTACTGCATCCCGACTGGTGCCACTGCACTCTCTGGACTCACTGCAGTGCATCCCCAGTGGTGCCAGTGCACTCTCTGGAGTCACTGCACTGCATCCCCCGTGGGGCCAGTGCACTCTCTGTAGTCACTGCACTGCATCCCCAATGATGCCAGTGCACTCTCTGAACTCACTGCACTGCATCCCCAGTGGTGCCAGTGCACTCTCTGGACTCACTGCACTGCATCCCAGTGGTGCCAGTGCACTCTCTGGACTCACCGGGGTGCATCCCCAGTGGTGCCAGTGCACTCTCTGGACCCACTGCACTGCATCCCCAGTGGTGCCAGTGCACTCTCTGGACTCACTGCACTGCATCCCCAGTGGTGCCAGTGCACTCTCTGGACTCACTGCACTGCATCTCCAGTAGTGCCAGTGCACTCTCTGGACTCACTGCACTGCATCACCAGTGGTGCCAGTGCAATCTCTGGACTCACTGCACTGCATCCCCAGTTGTGCCTGTGCACTCTCTGGACTCACTGCACTGCATCCCCTCTGGTGCCAGTGCACTCTCTGGACTCACTACACTGCATCCCCACTGGTGCCTGTGCACTGTCTGGATTCACTGCACTGCATCCCCAGTGGTGCCAGTGCACTCTCTGGACTCACTGAACTGCATCCCCAGTGGTGCCAGTGCACTCTCTGGAGTCACTGCACTGCATCCCCAGTAGTGCCAGTGCACTCTCTGGAGTCACTGCACTGCATCCCCAGTGGTGCCAGTGCACTCTCTGGAGTCACTGCACTGCATCCCCAGTGGTGCCAGTGCACTCTCTGGACTCACTGCAGTGCATCCCCACTGGTGCCAGTGCACTCTCTGGACTCACTGCACTGCATCCACAGTGGTGCCAGTGCACTCCCTGGACTCACTGCACTGCATCCCCGGTGGTGCCAGTAAACTCTCTGGACTCACTGCACTGAATCCCGACTGGTGCCACTGCACTCTCTGGACTCACTGCACTGCATCCCCAGTGGTGCCAGTGCACTCTCTGGACTCACTGCAGTGCATCCCCAGTGGTGCCAGTGCACTCTCTGGACCCACTGCACTGCATCCCCAGTGGTGCCAGTGCACTCTCTGGACTCACTGCAGTGCATCCCCAGTTGGGCCAGTGCACTCTCTGGACTCACTGCACGGCATACCCAGTGGTGCCAGTGCACTCCCTGGAGTCACTGAAGTACATCCCCAGTGGTGCCAGTGCACTCTCTGGACTCACTGCACTGCATCCCCAGTGCTGCCAGTGCACTCTCTGGACTCACTGCACTGAATCCCGACTGGTGCCAATGCACTCTCTGGACCCACTGCACTGCATCCCCACCGGTGCACGTGAACTCTCTGGACTCACTGCACTGCATCCCCAGTGGTGCCAGTGCACTCTCTGGACTCACTGCACTGCATCCCCAGTGGTGCCAGTGCACTCTCTGGACTCACTGCACTGCATCCCCACTGGTGGCAGTGCTCACTCTGGACTCACTGAACTGCTTCACCACTGGTGCCAGTGCACTCTCTGGACTCACTGCACTGCATCCCCAGTGGTGCCAGTGCACTCTCTGGACTCACTGCACTGCATCCCCACTGGTGCCAGTGCACTCTCTGGACCCACTGCACTGCATCCCCACTGATGCCAGTGCATTCTCTGGACTGACTGCACTGCATCCCCAGAGGTGCCAGTGAACTCTCTGGACTCACTGCACTTCATCCCCAGTGGTGCCAGTGCACTCTCTGGACTCACTGCACTGCATCCCCAGTGGGGCCAGTGCACTCTCTGGACTCACTGCACTGCATCCCCAGTGGTGCCAGTGCACTCTCTGGACTCACTGCACTGCATCCCCAGTGCTGCCAGTGCACTCTCTGGACTCACTGCACTGCATCCCCAGTGGTGCCAGTGCACTCTCTGGAGTCACTGCACTGCATTTCCAGTGGTGCCAGTGCACTCTCTGGACTCACTGCAGTGCATCCCCAGTGGTGCCAGTGCACTCTCTGGAGTCACTGCACTGCATCCCCAGTGGTGCCCGTGCACTCTCTGGAGTCACTGCACTGCATCCCCCGTGGGGCCAGTGCACTCTCTGGAGTCACTGCAGTGCATCCCCAGTGGTGCCAGTGCACTCTCTGGACTCGCTGCACTGCATCCCCACTGGTGCCAGTGCACTCTCTGGACTCACTGCACTGCATCCCCACTGGTGCCAGTGCACTCTCTGGACCCACTGCACTGCTTCCCCAGTGCTGCCAGTGCACGCTCTGGACTCACTGCAGTGCATCCCCACTGGTGCCAGTGCACTCCCTGGAGTCACTGAAGTACATCCACAGTGGTGCCAGTGCACTCTCTGGACTCACTGCACTGCATCCCCGGCGGTGCCAGTGAACTCTCTGGACTCACTGCACTGAATCCCGACTGGTGCCAGTGCACTCTCTGGACTCACTGCACTGCATCCCCAGTGGTGCCAGTGCACTCTCTGGACCCACTGCACTGCATCCCCAGTGGTGCCAGTGCACTCTCTGGACTCACTGCAGTGCATCCCCAGTGGGGCCAGTGCACTCCCTGGACTCACTGCACTGCATCCCCAGTGGTGCCAGTGCACTCCCTGGAGTCACTGAAGTACATCCCCAGTGGTGCCAGTGCACTCTCTGGACTCACTGCACTGCATCCTCAGTGCTGCCAGTGCACACTCTGGACTCACTGCACTGAATCCCGACTGGTGCCAATGCACTCTCTGGACTCACTGCACTGCATCCCCACCGGTGCACGTGAACTCTCTGGAATCACTGCACTGCATCCCCAGTGCTGCCAGTGCACTCTCTGGACTCACTGCACTGCATCCCCAGTGGTGCCAGTGCACTCTCTGGACTCACTGCACTGCATCCCCACTGGTGGCAGTGCTCTCTCTGGACTCACTGCACTGCTTCACCACTGGTACCAGTGCACTCTCTGGACTCACTGCACTGCATCCCCAGTGGTGCCAGTGCACTCTCTGAACTCACTGCACTGCATCCCCACTGGTGCCAGTGCACTCTCTGGACTCACTGCACTGCATCCCCACTGGTGCCAGTGCACTCTCTGGACCCACTGCACTGCATCCCCACTGGTGCCAGTACACTCTCGGCACTCACTGCACTGCATCCCCAGTGGTGCCAGTGCACTCTCTGGACTCACTGCACTGCATCCCCAGTGCTGCCAGTGCACTCTCTGGACTCACTGCACTGCATCCCCAGTGGTGCCAGTGCACTCTCTGGACTAACTGCACTGCATCCCCAGTGGTGCCAGTGCACTCTCTAGTCTCACTGCAAGCATCCCCAGTGGTGCAGAGCACTCCCTGGAGTCACTGCAGTGCATCCCCAGTGGTGCCAGTGCACTCTCTGGACTCACTGCACTGCATCCTCAGGGGTGCCAGTGCACTCTCTGGACCCACTGCACTGCATCCGCAATGGTGCCAGTGCACTCTCTGAACTCACTGCACTGCATCCCCACTGGTGCCAGTGCACTCTCTGGACTCACTGCACTGCATCCCCACTGGTGCCAGTGCACTCTCTGGACCCACGGCACTGCATCCCCAGTGGTGCCAGTGCACTCTCTGGACTCACTGCACTGCATCCCCACTGGTGCCAGTGCACTCTCTGGACTCACTGCACTGCATCCCCACTGGTGCCAGTGCACTCTCTGGACTCACTGCACTGCATCCCCAGTGGTGCCAGTGCACTCTCTGGACTCACTGCACTGCATCTCCAGTGGTGCCAGTGCACTCTCTGGACTCACTGCACTGCATCCCCACTGGTGCCAGTGCACTCTCTGGACCCACTTCACTGCATCCCCTCTGGTGCCAGTGCACTCTCTGGAGTCACGGCTCTGCATCCGCAGTGGTGCCAGTGCACTCTCTGGACTCACTGCACTGCATCCCCAGTGGTGCCAGTGCACTCTCTGGACTCACTGCACTGCATCCCCAGTGGTGACAGTGCACTCTCTGGTGTCACTGCACTGCATCCCCAGTAGTGCCAGTGCACTCTCTGGACTCACTGCAGTGCATCCCCAGTGGTGCCAGTGCACTCTCTGGACTCACGGGGGTGCATCCCCAGTGGTGCCACTGCACTCTCTGGACTCACTGCACTGCATCCCCACTGGTGCCAGCGTACTCTCTGGAGTCACTGCCTTGCATCCGCACTGGTGCCAGTGCACTCTCTGGACTCACCGCACTGCATCCCCAGTGGTGCCAGTGCACTCTCTGCACTCACTGAACTGCATCCCCAATTGGGCCAGTGCACTCTCTGTAGTCACTGCACTGCATCCCCAATGATGCCAGTGCACTCTCTGAACTCACTGCACTTCATCCCCAGTGGTGCCAGTGCACTCTCTGGACTCACTGCACTGCATCCCAGTGGTGCCAGTGCACTCTCTGGACTCACCGGGGTGCATCCCCAGTGGTGCCAGTGCACTCTCTGGACCCACTGCACTGCATCCCCAGTGGTGCCAGTGCACTCTCTGGACTCACTGCACTGCATCCCCAGTGGTGCCAGTGCACTCTCTGGACTCACTGCACTGCATCTCCAGTAGTGCCAGTGCACTCTCTGGACTCACTGCACTGCATCACCAGTGGTGCCAGTGCAATCTCTGGACTCACTGCACTGCATCCCCAGTTGTGCCTGTGCACTCTCTGGACTCACTGCACTGCATCCCCTCTGGTGCCAGTGCACTCTCTGGACTCACTACACTGCATCCCCACTGGTGCCTGTGCACTGTCTGGATTCACTGCACTGCATCCCCAGTGGTGCCAGTGCACTCTCTGGACTCACTGCACTGCATCCCCAGTGGTGCCAGTGCACTCTCTGGAGTCACTGCACTGCATCCCCAGTAGTGCCAGTGCACTCTCTGGAGTCACTGCACTGCATCCCCAGTGGTGCCAGTGCACTCTCTGGAGTCACTGCACTGCATCCCCAGTGGTGCCAGTGCACTCTCTGGACTCACTGCACTGCATCCCCACTGGTGCCAGTGCACTCTCTGGACCCACTGCACTGCTTCCCCAGTGCTGCCAGTGCACGATCTGGACTCACTGCAGTGCATCCCCACTGGTGCCAGTGCACTCTCTGGACTCACTGCACTGCATCCACAGTGGTGCCAGTGCACTCTCTGGACTCACTGCACTGCATCCCCGGTGGTGCCAGTAAACTCTCTGGACTCACTGCACTGAATCCCGACTGGTGCCACTGCACTCTCTGGACTCACTGCACTGCATCCCCAGTGGTGCCAGTGCACTCTCTGGACTCACTGCAGTGCATCCCCAGTGGTGCCAGTGCACTCTCTGGACCCACTGCACTGCATCCCCAGTGGTGCCAGTGCACTCTCTGGACTCACTGCAGTGCATCCCCAGTGGGGCCAGTGCACTCTCTGGACTCACTGCACGGCATACCCAGTGGTGCCAGTGCACTCCCTGGAGTCACTGAAGTACATCCCCAGTGGTGCCAGTGCACTCTCTGGACTCACTGCACTGCATCCCCAGTGCTGCCAGTGCACTCTCTGGACTCACTGCACTGAATCCCGACTTGTGCCAATGCACTCTCTGGACCCACTGCACTGCATCCCCACCGGTGCACGTGAACTCTCTGGACTCACTGCACTGCATCCCCAGTGGTGCCAGTGCACTCTCTGGACTCACTGCACTGCATCCCCAGTGGTGCCAGTGCACTCTCTGGACTCACTGCACTGCATCCCCACTGGTGGCAGTGCTCTCTCTGGACTCACTGAACTGCTTCACCACTGGTGCCAGTGCACTCTCTGGACTCACTGCACTGCATCCCCAGTGGTGCCAGTGCACTCTCTGGACTCACTGCACTGCATCCCCAGTGGTGCCAGTGCACAATCTGGAGTCAATGCACTGCTTCCCTAGTGCTTCCAGTGCATGCTCTGGACTCACTGCACTGCTTCCCCAGTGGTGCCAGTGCACTCCCTAGACTCACTGCACTGTATCCCCTCTATTGCCAGTGCTCTCTCTGGACTCACTGCACTGCATACCCAGTGGGGCCAGTGCACTCTCTGGACTCACTGCACTGCATCCCCAATGGTGCCACTGCACTCTCTGGACTCACTGCACTGCATCCCCAGTGGTGCTAGAGCACTGTCTGGACTCACTGCACTGCATCCCCACCGGTGCCAGTGCACTGTCTGAACTCACTGCACTGCATCACCAGTGCTGCCAGTGCACTCTCTGGACTCACTGCACTGCATCCCCACTGGTGCCTGTGCACTCTCTGGATTCACTGCACTGCATACCCACTGGTGCCAGTGCACTCTCTGGACTCACTGCACTGCATCCCCAGTGGTGCCAGTGCACTCTCTGGACTCACTGCACTGCATCCCCAGTTGTGCCGGTGCACTCTCTGGACTCACTGCACTGCATCCCCTCTGGTGCCAGTGCACTCTCTGGACTCACTACACTGCATCCCCACTGGTGCCTGTGCACTCTCTGGATTCACTGCACTGCATCCCCAGTGGTGCCAGTGCACTCTCTGGACTCACTGCACTGCATCCCCAGTGGTGCCAGTGCACTCTCTGGAGTCACTGCACTGCATCCCCAGTAGTGCCAGTGCACTCTCTGGAGTCACTGCACTGCATCCCCAGTGGTGCCAGTGCACTCTCTGGACTCACTGCACTGCATCCCCAGTGGTGCCAGTGCACTCTCTGGACCCACTGCACTGCATCCCCAGTTGTGCCGGTGCACTCTCTGGACTCACTGCACTGCATCCCCTCTGGTGCCAGTGCACTCTCTGGACTCACTACACTGCATCCCCACTGGTGCCTGTGCACTCTCTGGATTCACTGCACTGCATCTCCAGTGGTGCCAGTGCACTCTCTGGACTCACTGCACTGCATCCCCCGTGGGGCCAGAGCACTCTCTGGAGTCACTGCAGTGCATCCCCAGTGGTGCCAGTGCACTCTCTGGAGTCACTGAAGTGCATCCACAGTGGTGCCAGTGCACTCTCTGGACTCACTGCACTGCATCCCCACTGGTGCCAGTGCACTCTCTGGACCCACTGCACTGCTTCCCCAGTGCTGCCAGTGCACGCTCTGGACTCACTGCAGTGCATCCCCACTGGTGCCAATGCACTCTCTGGACTCACTGCACTGCATCCCCAGTGGTGCTAGAGCACTGTCTGGACTCACTGCACTGCATCCCCACCGGTGCCAGTGCACTGTCTGAACTCACTGCACTGCATCACCAGTGCTGCCAGTGCACTCTCTGGACTCACTGCACTGCATCCCCACTGGTGCCTGTGCACTCTCTGGATTCACTGCACTGCATACCCACTGGTGCCAGTGCACTCTCTGGACTCACTGCACTGCATCACCAGTGGTGCCAGTGCACTCTCTGGACTCACTGCACTGCATCCCCAGTTGTGCCGGTGCACTCTCTGGACTCACTGCACTGCATCCCCTCTGGTGCCAGTGCACTCTCTGGACTCACTACACTGCATCCCCAGTGGTGCCTGTGCACTCTCTGGATTCACTGCACTGCATCCCCAGTGGTGCCAGTGCACTCTCTGGACTCACTGCACTGCATCCCCAGTGGTGCCAGTGCACTCTCTGGAGTCACTGCACTGCATCCCCAGTAGTGCCAGTGCACTCTCTGGAGTCACTGCACTGCATCCCCAGTGGTGCCAGTGCACTCTCTGGACTCACTGCACTGCATCCCCACTGGTGCCAGTGCACTCTCTGGACCCACTGCACTGCATCCCCAGTTGTGCCGGTGCACTCTCTGGACTCACTGCACTGCATCCCCTCTGGTGCCAGTGCACTCTCTGGACTCACTACACTGCATCACCACTGGTGCCAGTGCACTCTCTGGATTCACTGCACTGCATCCCCAGTGGTGCCAGTGCACTCTCTGGACTCACTGCACTGCATCCCCCGTGGGGCCAGAGCACTCTCTGGAGTCACTGCAGTGCATCCCCAGTGGTGCCAGTGCACTCTCTGGACTCATTGCACTGCATCCCCAGTGTTGCCAGTGCACTCTCTGGACTCACTGCACTGCATCCCCACTGGTGCCAGTACACTCTCTGGACCCACTGCACTGCTTCCCCAGTGCTGCCAGTGCACGCTCTGGACTCACTGCAGTGCATCCCCACTGGTGCCAATGCACTCTCTGGACTCACTGCACTGCATCCCCAGTGGTGCCAGTGCACTCTCTGGACTCACTGCACTGCATCCACAGTGGTGCCAGTGCACTCTCTGGACTCACTGCACTGCATCCCCGGTGGTTCCAGTGAACTCTCTGGACTCACTGCACTGAATCCTGACTGGTGCCAGTGCACTCTCTGGACTGACTGCACTGCATCCCCAGTGGTGCCAGTGCACTCTCTGGACTCACTGCAGTGCATCCCCAGTGGTGCCAGTGCACTCTCTGGACCCACTGCACTGCATCCCCAGTGGTGCCAGTGCACTCTCTGGACTCACTGCAGTGCATCCCCAGTGGGGCCAGTGCACTCTCTGGACTCACTGCACTGCATACCCAGTGGTGCCAGTGCACTCCCTGGAGTCACTGAAGTACATCCCCAGTGGTGCCAGTGCACTCTCTGGACTCACTGCACTGCATCCCCAGTGCTACCAGTGCACTCTCTGGACTCACTGCACTGAATCCCGACTGGTGCCAATGCACTCTCTGGACCCATTGCACTGCATCTCCACTGGTGCCAGTGCACTCTCTGGACTCACTGCACTGCATCCCCAGTGGTGCCAGTGCACTCTCTGGACTCACTGCACTGCATCCCCACTGGTGCCACTGCATTCTCTGGACTCACTGCACTGCATCCCCACTGGTGGCAGTGCTCTCTCTGGACTCACTGCACTGCTTCACCACTGGTGCCAGTGAACTCTCTGGACTCACTGCACTGCATCCCCAGTGGTGCCAGTGCACTCTCTGAACTCACTGCACTGCATCCCCACTGGTTCCAGTGCACTCTCTGGACTCACTGCACTGCATCCCCACTGATGCCAGTGCATTCTCTGGACTGACTGCACTGCATCCCCAGTGGTGCCAGTGAACTCTCTGGACTCACTGCACTTCATCCCCAGTGGTGCCAGTGCACTCTCTGGACTCACTGCACTGCATCCCCAGTGGTGCCAGTGCACAATCTGGAGTCACTGCACTGCTTCCCCAGTGCTTCCAGTTAACGCTCTGGACTCACTGCACTGCTTCCCCAGTGGTGCCAGTGCACTCCCTGGACTCACTGCACTGTATCCTCTCTGTTGCCAGTGCTCTCTCTGGACTCACTGCACTGCATCCCCAGTGATGCCAGTGCACTCTCTGGACTCACTGCACTGCATCCCCACTGGTGCCAGTGCACTCTCTGGACTCACTGCACTGCATCCCCAGTGGTGCTAGTGCACTGTCTGGACTCACTGCACTTTATCACCACTGGTGCCTGTGCACTCTCTGGACTCACTGCACTGCATCACCAGTGGTGCCAGTGCACTCTCTGGACTCACTGCACTGCATCCCCAGTGGTGCCTGTGCACTCTCTGGACTCACTGCACTGCATCCCCTCTGGTGCCAGTGCACTCTCTGGACTCACTGCACTGCATCCCGACTGGTGCCAGTGCACTCTCTGGACCCACTGCACTGCATCCCCAGTGGTGCCAGTGCACTCTCTGGAGTCACTGCACTGCATCCCCAGTGGTGCCAGTGCACTCTCTGGACTCACTGCACTGCATCCCCAGTGGTGCCGTTGCACTCTCTGGAGTCACTGCTCTGCATCCACAGTGGTGCCAGTGCACTCTCTGGACCGACAGCATTGCACACCAGTGGTGCCAGTGCACTCTCTGGACTCACTGCACTGCATCCCCAGTGGTGCCAGTGCACTCTCTGGACTCACTGCACTGCATCCCGACTGGTGCCAGTGCACTCTCTGGACCCACTGCACTGCATCCCCAGTGGTGCCAGTGCACTCTCTGGAGTCACTGCTCTGCATCCCCAGTGGTGCCAGTGCACTCTCTGGACTAACTGCACTGCACTCCCAGTGGTGCCAGTGCACTCTCTGGACTCACTGCACTGCATCCCCAGTGGTGCCAGTGCACACTCTGGAGTCACTGCACTGCTTCCCCACTGGTGCCAGTGCACGCTCTGGACTCAATGCACTGCTAACCCAGTGGTGCCAGTGCACTCTCTGGACTCACTGCAGTGCATCCCCAGTGGTGCCAGTGCACTCTCTGGACTCACTGCACTGCATTCCCAGTGGGGCCAGTGCACTCTCTTGACTCACCGGGGTGCATCCCCAGTGGTGCCAGTGCACTCTCTGGACTCAGTGCACTGCATCCCCACCGGTGCCAGTGCACTCTCTGGACTCACTGCACTGCATCCCCAGTGCTGCCAGTGCACTCTCTGGACCCACTGCACTGCATCCCCAGTGGTGCCAGTGCACTCTATGGACTCACTGCACTGCATCCCCACTGGTGCCAGTGCACTCTCTGGACTCACTGCACTGCATCCCCAGTGGGGCCAGTGCACTCTCTGGAGTCGCTGAAGTGCATCCCCACTGGTGCCAGTGCACTCTCTGGAATCACTGCACTGCATCCCCAGTGGTGCCAGTGCACTCTCTGGACCCACAGCATTGCACCCCCAGTGGTGCCAGTGCACTCTCTGGACTCACTGCACTGCATCCCGACTGGTGCCAGTGCACTCTCTGGACTCACTGCACTGCATCCCCAGTGGTGCCAGTGCACTCTCTGGAGTCACTGCACTGCATCCCCAGTGGTGCCAGTGCACTCTCTGGACTAACTGCACTGCATCCCCAGTGGTGCCAGTGCACTCTCTAGTCTCACTGCAAGCATCCCCAGTGGTGCAGAGCACTCCCTGGAGTCACTGCAGTGCATCCCCAGTGGTGCCAGTGCACTCTCTGGACTCACTGCACTGCATCCTCAGGGGTGCCAGTGCACTCTCTGGACCCACTGCACTGCATCCGCAATGGTGCCAGTGCACTCTCTGAACTCACTGCACTGCATCCCCACTGGTGCCAGTGCACTCTCTGGACTCACTGCACTGCATCCCCACTGGTGCCAGTGCACTCTCTGGACCCACGGCACTGCATCCCCAGTGGTGCCAGTGCACTCTCTGGACTCACTGCACTGCATCCCCACTGGTGCCAGTGCACTCTCTGGACTCACTGCACTGCATCCCCACTGGTGCCAGTGCACTCTCTGGACTCACTGCACTGCATCCCCAGTGGTGCCAGTGCACTCTCTGGACTCACTGCACTGCATCTCCAGTGGTGCCAGTGCACTCTCTGGACTCACTGCACTGCATCCCCACTGGTGCCAGTGCACTCTCTGGACCCACTTCACTGCATCCCCTCTGGTGCCAGTGCACTCTCTGGAGTCACGGCTCTGCATCCGCAGTGGTGCCAGTGCACTCTCTGGACTCACTGCACTGCATCCCCAGTGGTGCCAGTGCACTCTCTGGACTCACTGCACTGCATCCCCAGTGGTGACAGTGCACTCTCTGGTGTCACTGCACTGCATCCCCAGTAGTGCCAGTGCACTCTCTGGACTCACTGCAGTGCATCCCCAGTGGTGCCAGTGCACTCTCTGGACTCACGGGGGTGCATCCCCAGTGGTGCCACTGCACTCTCTGGACTCACTGCACTGCATCCCCACTGGTGCCAGCGTACTCTCTGGAGTCACTGCCTTGCATCCGCACTGGTGCCAGTGCACTCTCTGGACTCACCGCACTGCATCCCCAGTGGTGCCAGTGCACTCTCTGCACTCACTGAACTGCATCCCCAATTGGGCCAGTGCACTCTCTGTAGTCACTGCACTGCATCCCCAATGATGCCAGTGCACTCTCTGAACTCACTGCACTTCATCCCCAGTGGTGCCAGTGCACTCTCTGGACTCACTGCACTGCATCCCAGTGGTGCCAGTGCACTCTCTGGACTCACCGGGGTGCATCCCCAGTGGTGCCAGTGCACTCTCTGGACCCACTGCACTGCATCCCCAGTGGTGCCAGTGCACTCTCTGGACTCACTGCACTGCATCCCCAGTGGTGCCAGTGCACTCTCTGGACTCACTGCACTGCATCTCCAGTAGTGCCAGTGCACTCTCTGGACTCACTGCACTGCATCCCCAGTGGGGCCAGTGCAATCTCTGGACTCACTGCACTGCATCCCCAGTTGTGCCTGTGCACTCTCTGGACTCACTGCACTGCATCCCCTCTGGTGCCAGTGCACTCTCTGGACTCACTACACTGCATCCCCACTGGTGCCTGTGCACTGTCTGGATTCACTGCACTGCATCCCCAGTGGTGCCAGTGCACTCTCTGGACTCACTGCACTGCATCCCCAGTGGTGCCAGTGCACTCTCTGGAGTCACTGCACTGCATCCCCAGTAGTGCCAGTGCACTCTCTGGAGTCACTGCACTGCATCCCCAGTGGTGCCAGTGCACTCTCTGGAGTCACTGCACTGCATCCCCAGTGGTGCCAGTGCACTCTCTGGACTCACTGCACTGCATCCCCACTGGTGCCAGTGCACTCTCTGGACCACTGCACTGCTTCCCCAGTGATGCCAGTGCACGCTCTGGACTCACTGCAGTGCATCCCCACTGGTGCCAGTGCACTCTCTGGACTCACTGCACTGCATCCACAGTGGTGCCAGTGCACTCTCTGGACCCACTGCACTGCATCCCCAGTGGTGCCAGTGCACTCTCTGGACTCACTGCAGTGCATCCCCAGTGGGGCCAGTGCACTCTCTGGACTCACTGCACGGCATACCCAGTGGTGCCAGTGCACTCCCTGGAGTCACTGAAGTACATCCCCAGTGGTGCCAGTGCACTCTCTGGACTCACTGCACTGCATCCCCAGTGCTGCCAGTGCACTCTCTGGACTCACTGCACTGAATCCCGACTTGTGCCAATGCACTCTCTGGACCCACTGCACTGCATCCCCACCGGTGCACGTGAACTCTCTGGACTCACTGCACTGCATCCCCAGTGGTGCCAGTGCACTCTCTGGACTCACTGCACTGCATCCCCAGTGGTGCCAGTGCACTCTCTGGACTCACTGCACTGCATCCCCACTGGTGGCAGTGCTCTCTCTGGACTCACTGAACTGCTTCACCACTGGTGCCAGTGCACTCTCTGGACTCACTGCACTGCATCCCCAGTGGTGCCAGTGCACTCTCTGGACTCACTGCACTGCATCCCCAGTGGTGCCAGTGCACAATCTGGAGTCAATGCACTGCTTCCCTAGTGCTTCCAGTGCATGCTCTGGACTCACTGCACTGCTTCCCCAGTGGTGCCAGTGCACTCCCTAGACTCACTGCACTGTATCCCCTCTATTGCCAGTGCTCTCTCTGGACTCACTGCACTGCATACCCAGTGGGGCCAGTGCACTCTCTGGACTCACTGCACTGCATCCCCAATGGTGCCACTGCACTCTCTGGACTCACTGCACTGCATCCCCAGTGGTGCTAGAGCACTGTCTGGACTCACTGCACTGCATCCCCACCGGTGCCAGTGCACTGTCTGAACTCACTGCACTGCATCACCAGTGCTGCCAGTGCACTCTCTGGACTCACTGCACTGCATCCCCACTGGTGCCTGTGCACTCTCTGGATTCACTGCACTGCATACCCACTGGTGCCAGTGCACTCTCTGGACTCACTGCACTGCATCCCCAGTGGTGCCAGTGCACTCTCTGGACTCACTGCACTGCATCCCCAGTTGTGCCGGTGCACTCTCTGGACTCACTGCACTGCATCCCCTCTGGTGCCAGTGCACTCTCTGGACTCACTACACTGCATCCCCACTGGTGCCTGTGCACTCTCTGGATTCACTGCACTGCATCCCCAGTGGTGCCAGTGCACTCTCTGGACTCACTGCACTGCATCCCCAGTGGTGCCAGTGCACTCTCTGGAGTCACTGCACTGCATCCCCAGTAGTGCCAGTGCACTCTCTGGAGTCACTGCACTGCATCCCCAGTGGTGCCAGTGCACTCTCTGGACTCACTGCACTGCATCCCCAGTGGTGCCAGTGCACTCTCTGGACCCACTGCACTGCATCCCCAGTTGTGCCGGTGCACTCTCTGGACTCACTGCACTGCATCCCCTCTGGTGCCAGTGCACTCTCTGGACTCACTACACTGCATCCCCACTGGTGCCTGTGCACTCTCTGGATTCACTGCACTGCATCTCCAGTGGTGCCAGTGCACTCTCTGGACTCACTGCACTGCATCCCCCGTGGGGCCAGAGCACTCTCTGGAGTCACTGCAGTGCATCCCCAGTGGTGCCAGTGCACTCTCTGGAGTCACTGCACTGCATCCCCAGTGGTGCCAGTGCACTCTCTGGACTCACTGCACTGCATCCCCACTGGTGCCAGTGCACTCTCTGGACCCACTGCACTGCTTCCCCAGTGCTGCCAGTGCACGCTCTGGACTCACTGCAGTGCATCCCCACTGGTGCCAATGCACTCTCTGGACTCACTGCACTGCATCCCCAGTGGTGCTAGAGCACTGTCTGGACTCACTGCACTGCATCCCCACCGGTGCCAGTGCACTGTCTGAACTCACTGCACTGCATCACCAGTGCTGCCAGTGCACTCTCTGGACTCACTGCACTGCATCCCCACTGGTGCCTGTGCACTCTCTGGATTCACTGCACTGCATACCCACTGGTGCCAGTGCACTCTCTGGACTCACTGCACTGCATCACCAGTGGTGCCAGTGCACTCTCTGGACTCACTGCACTGCATCCCCAGTTGTGCCGGTGCACTCTCTGGACTCACTGCACTGCATCCCCTCTGGTGCCAGTGCACTCTCTGGACTCACTACACTGCATCCCCAGTGGTGCCTGTGCACTCTCTGGATTCACTGCACTGCATCCCCAGTGGTGCCAGTGCACTCTCTGGACTCACTGCACTGCATCCCCAGTGGTGCCAGTGCACTCTCTGGAGTCACTGCACTGCATCCCCAGTAGTGCCAGTGCACTCTCTGGAGTCACTGCACTGCATCCCCAGTGGTGCCAGTGCACTCTCTGGACTCACTGCACTGCATCCCCACTGGTGCCAGTGCACTCTCTGGACCCACTGCACTGCATCCCCAGTTGTGCCGGTGCACTCTCTGGACTCACTGCACTGCATCCCCTCTGGTGCCAGTGCACTCTCTGGACTCACTACACTGCATCACCACTGGTGCCAGTGCACTCTCTGGATTCACTGCACTGCATCCCCAGTGGTGCCAGTGCACTCTCTGGACTCACTGCACTGCATCCCCCGTGGGGCCAGAGCACTCTCTGGAGTCACTGCAGTGCATCCCCAGTGGTGCCAGTGCACTCTCTGGACTCATTGCACTGCATCCCCAGTGTTGCCAGTGCACTCTCTGGACTCACTGCACTGCATCCCCACTGGTGCCAGTACACTCTCTGGACCCACTGCACTGCTTCCCCAGTGCTGCCAGTGCACGCTCTGGACTCACTGCAGTGCATCCCCACTGGTGCCAATGCACTCTCTGGACTCACTGCACTGCATCCCCAGTGGTGCCAGTGCACTCTCTGGACTCACTGCACTGCATCCACAGTGGTGCCAGTGCACTCTCTGGACTCACTGCACTGCATCCCCGGTGGTTCCAGTGAACTCTCTGGACTCACTGCACTGAATCCTGACTGGTGCCAGTGCACTCTCTGGACTGACTGCACTGCATCCCCAGTGGTGCCAGTGCACTCTCTGGACTCACTGCAGTGCATCCCCAGTGGTGCCAGTGCACTCTCTGGACACACTGCACTGCATCCCCAGTGGTGCCAGTGCACTCTCTGGACTCACTGCAGTGCATCCCCAGTGGGGCCAGTGCACTCTCTGGACTCACTGCACTGCATACCCAGTGGTGCCAGTGCACTCCCTGGAGTCACTGAAGTACATCCCCAGTGGTGCCAGTGCACTCTCTGGACTCACTGCACTGCATCCCCAGTGCTACCAGTGCACTCTCTGGACTCACTGCACTGAATCCCGACTGGTGCCAATGCACTCTCTGGACCCATTGCACTGCATCTCCACTGGTGCCAGTGCACTCTCTGGACTCACTGCACTGCATCCCCAGTGGTGCCAGTGCACTCTCTGGACTCACTGCACTGCATCCCCACTGGTGCCACTGCATTCTCTGGACTCACTGCACTGCATCCCCTCTGGTGGCAGTGCTCTCTCTGGACTCACTGCACTGCTTCACCACTGGTGCCAGTGAACTCTCTGGACTCACTGCACTGCATCCCCAGTGGTGCCAGTGCACTCTCTGAACTCACTGCACTGCATCCCCACTGGTTCCAGTGCACTCTCTGGACTCACTGCACTGCATCCCCACTGATGCCAGTGCATTCTCTGGACTGACTGCACTGCATCCCCAGTGGTGCCAGTGAACTCTCTGGACTCACTGCACTTCATCCCCAGTGGTGCCAGTGCACTCTCTGGACTCACTGCACTGCATCCCCAGTGGTGCCAGTGCACAATCTGGAGTCACTGCACTGCTTCCCCAGTGCTTCCAGTTAACGCTCTGGACTCACTGCACTGCTTCCCCAGTGGTGCCAGTGCACTCCCTGGACTCACTGCACTGTATCCTCTCTGTTGCCAGTGCTCTCTCTGGACTCACTGCACTGCATCCCCAGTGATGCCAGTGCACTCTCTGGACTCACTGCACTGCATCCCCACTGGTGCCAGTGCACTCTCTGGACTCACTGCACTGCATCCCCAGTGGTGCTAGTGCACTGTCTGGACTCACTGCACTTTATCACCACTGGTGCCAGTGCACTCTCTGGACTCACTGCACTGCATCACCAGTGGTGCCAGTGCACTCTCTGGACTCACTGCACTGCATCCCCAGTGGTGCCGGTGCACTCTCTGGACTCACTGCACTGCATCCCCTCTGGTGCCAGTGCACTCTCTGGACTCACTGCACTGCATCCCCAGTGGTGCCAGTGCACTCTCTGGACCCACTGCACTGCATCCCCAGTGGTGCCAGTGCACTCTCTGGAGTCACTGCACTGCATCCCCAGTGGTGCCAGTGCACTCTCTGGACTCACTGCACTGCATCCCCAGTGGTGCCGTTGCACTCTCTGGAGTCACTGCTCTGCATCCACAGTGGTGCCAGTGCACTCTCTGGACCGACAGCATTGCACACCAGTGGTGCCAGTGCACTCTCTGGACTCACTGCACTGCATCCCCAGTGGTGCCAGTGCACTCTCTGGACTCACTGCACTGCATCCCGACTGGTGCCAGTGCACTCTCTGGACCCACTGCACTGCATCCCCAGTGGTGCCAGTGCACTCTCTGGAGTCACTGCTCTGCATCCCCAGTGGTGCCAGTGCACTCTCTGGACTAACTGCACTGCACTCCCAGTGGTGCCAGTGCACTCTCTGGACTCACTGCACTGCATCCCCAGTGGTGCCAGTGCACACTCTGGAGTCACTGCACTGCTTCCCCACTGGTGCCAGTGCACGCTCTGGACTCAATGCACTGCTAACCCAGTGGTGCCAGTGCACTCTCTGGACTCACTGCAGTGCATCCCCAGTGGTGCCAGTGCACTCTCTGGACTCACTGCACTGCATTCCCAGTGGGGCCAGTGCACTCTCTTGACTCACCGGGGTGCATCCCCAGTGGTGCCAGTGCACTCTCTGGACTCAGTGCACTGCATCCCCACCGGTGCCAGTGCACTCTCTGGACTCACTGCACTGCATCCCCAGTGCTGCCAGTGCACTCTCTGGACCCACTGCACTGCATCCCCAGTGGTGCCAGTGCACTCTATGGACTCACTGCACTGCATCCCCACTGGTGCCAGTGCACTCTCTGGACTCACTGCACTGCATCCCCAGTGGGGCCAGTGCACTCTCTGGAGTCGCTGAAGTGCATCCCCACTGGTGCCAGTGCACTCTCTGGAATCACTGCACTGCATCCCCAGTGGTGCCAGTGCACTCTCTGGACCCACAGCATTGCACCCCCAGTGGTGCCAGTGCACTCTCTGGACTCACTGCACTGCATCCCGACTGGTGCCAGTGCACTCTCTGGACTCACTGCACTGCATCCCCAGTGGTGCCAGTGCACTCTCTGGAGTCACTGCACTGCATCCCCAGTGGTGCCAGTGCACTCTCTGGACTCAATGCACTGCATCCCCAGTGGTGACAGTGCACTCTCTGGACTCACTGCAGTGCATCCCCAGTGGTGCCAGTGCACTCTCTGGACCCACTGCACTGCATCCCCAGTGGTGCCAGTGCACTCTCTGGAGTCACTGCACTGCATCCCCAGTGCTGCCAGTGCACTCTCTGGACTCACTGCACTGCATCCCCACTGGTGCCAGTGCAGTCTCTGGACTCACTGCACTGCATCCCCAGTGGTGCCAGTGCACTCTCTGGTGTCACTGCACTGCATCCCCAGTAGTGCCAGTGTACTCTCTGGACTCACTGCACTGCATCCCCACTGGTGCCAGTGCACTCTCTGGACTCACTGCACTGCATCCCCGCTGGTGCCAGTGCACTTTCTGGACTCACTGCACTGCATCCCCAGTGGTGCCAGTGCACTCTCTGGAGTCACTGCTCTGCATCCCCAGTGGTGCCAGTGCACTCTCTGGACTCACTGCACTGCATCACCAGTGGTGCCAGTGCACTCTCTGGACTCATTGCACTGCATCCACAGTGGTGCCAGTGCACTCTCTGGACTCACTGCACTGCATTCCCAGTGGTACCAGTGCACTCTCTGGACTCACTGCACTGCATCCCCAGTGGTGCCAGTGCACACTCTGGAGTCACTGCACTGCTTCCCCACTGGTGCCAGTGCACGCTCTGGACTCAATGCACTGCTAACCCAGTGGTGCCAGTGCACTCTCTGGACTCACTGCAGTGCATCCCCAGTGGTGCCAGTGCACTCTCTGGACTCACTGCACTGCATCCCCAGTGGGGCCAGTGCACTCTCTTGACTCACCGGGGTGCATCCCCAGTGGTGCCAGTGCACTCTCTGGACTCACCGGGGTGCATCCCCAGTCGTGCCAGTGCACTCTCTGGACTCACTGCACTGCATCCCCAGTGCTGCCAGTGCACTCTCTGGACTCACTGCACTGCATCCCCAGTGGTGCCAGTGCACTCTATGGACTCACTGCACTGCATCCCCACTGGTGCCAGTGCACTCTCTGCAGTCACTTCACTGCATCCCCAGTGGTGCCAGTGCACTCTCTGGACTCACTGCACTGCATCCCCAGTGGTGCCAGTGCACTCTCTGGACTCACTGCACTGCATCCCCAGTGGGGCCAGTGCACTCTCTGGACTCACTACACTGCTTCCCCAGTGGTGCCAGTGCACACTCTGGAGTCACTGCACTGCTTCCCCAGTGCTTCCAGTGCACGCTCTGGACTCACTGCACTGCATCCCCACTGGTGCGAGTGCAATCTCGGGACTCACTGCACTGCATCCCCACTGGTGGCAGTGCTCTCTCTGGACTCACTGCACTGCTTCACCACTGGTGCCAGTGCACTCTCTGGACTCACTGCACTGCATCCCCAGTGGTGCCAGTGCACTCTCTGGACTCACAGCACTGCATCCCCAGTGGTGCCAGTGCACTCTCTGGACTCACTGCACTGCACCCCACTGGTGCCAGTGCACTCTCTGGAACCACTGCACTGCATGCCCTCTGGTGCCAGTGCACTCCCTGGAGTCACTGCAGTGCATCCCCAGTGGTGCCAGTGCACTCTCTGGACTCACTGCACTGCATCCCCAGTGGTGCCAGTGCACTCTCTGGACTCACTGCACTGCATCCCCACTGGTGCCAGTGCACTCTGTTTACTCACTGCACTGCGTCCCCAGTGGTGCCAGTGCACTCTCTGGACTCACTGTACTGCATCCCGACTGGTGCCACTGCACTCTCTGGACTCAATGCACTGCATCCCCAGTGGTGCCACTGCACTCTCTGGACTCACTGCACTGCATCCCCACTGGTGCCAGTGCACTCTCTGGACCCACTGCACTGCATCCCCACTGGTGCCAGTGCACTCTCTGGACTCACTGCACTGCATCCCCAGTGGGGCCAGTGCACTCTCTGGACTCACTGTACTGCATCCCGACTGGTGCCACTGCACTCTCTGGACTCACTGCAGTGCATCCCCAGTGGTGCCAGTGCACTCTCTGGACTCACTGAACTGCATCCCCAATTGGGCCAGTGCACTCTCTGTAGTCACTGCACTGCATCCCCAATGATGCCAGTGCACTCTCTGAACTCACTGCACTGCATCCCCAGTGGTGCCAGTGCACTCTCTGGACTCACTGCACTGCATCCCAGTGGTGCCAGTGCACTCTCTGGACTCACCGGGGTGCATCCCCAGTGGTGCCAGTGCACTCTCTGGACCCACTGCACTGCATCCCCAGTGGTGCCAGTGCACTCTCTGGACTCACTGCACTGCATCCCCAGTGGTGCCAGTGCACTCTCTGGACTCACTGCACTGCATCTCCAGTAGTGCCAGTGCACTCTCTGGACTCACTGCACTGCATCACCAGTGGTGCCAGTGCAATCTCTGGACTCACTGCACTGCATCCCCAGTTGTGCCTGTGCACTCTCTGGACTCACTGCACTGCATCCCCTCTGGTGCCAGTGCACTCTCTGGACTCACTACACTGCATCCCCACTGGTGCCTGTGCACTGTCTGGATTCACTGCACTGCATCCCCAGTGGTGCCAGTGCACTCTCTGGACTCACTGCACTGCATCCCCAGTGGTGCCAGTGCACTCTCTGGAGTCACTGCACTGCATCCCCAGTAGTGCCAGTGCACTCTCTGGAGTCACTGCACTGCATCCCCAGTGGTGCCAGTGCACTCTCTGGAGTCACTGCACTGCATCCCCAGTGGTGCCAGTGCACTCTCTGGACTCACTGCACTGCATCCCCACTGGTGCCAGTGCACTCTCTGGACCCACTGCACTGCTTCCCCAGTGCTGCCAGTGCACGCTCTGGACTCACTGCAGTGCATCCCCACTGGTGCCAGTGCACTCTCTGGACTCACTGCACTGCATCCACAGTGGTGCCAGTGCACTCCCTGGACTCACTGCACTGCATCCCCGGTGGTGCCAGTAAACTCTCTGGACTCACTGCACTGAATCCCGACTGGTGCCACTGCACTCTCTGGACTCACTGCACTGCATCCCCAGTGGTGCCAGTGCACTCTCTGGACTCACTGCAGTGCATCCCCAGTGGTGCCAGTGCACTCTCTGGACCCACTGAACTGCATCCCCAGTGGTGCCAGTGCACTCTCTGGACTCACTGCAGTGCATCCCCAGTGGGGCCAGTGCACTCTCTGGACTCACTGCACGGCATACCCAGTGGTGCCAGTGCACTCCCTGGAGTCACTGAAGTACATCCCCAGTGGTGCCAGTGCACTCTCTGGACTCACTGCACTGCATCCCCAGTGCTGCCAGTGCACTCTCTGGACTCACTGCACTGAATCCCGACTGGTGCCAATGCACTCTCTGGACCCACTGCACTGCATCCCCACCGGTGCACGTGAACTCTCTGGACTCACTGCACTGCATCCCCAGTGGTGCCAGTGCACTCTCTGGACTCACTGCACTGCATCCCCAGTGGTGCCAGTGCACTCTCTGGACTCACTGCACTGCATCCCCACTGGTGGCAGTGCTCACTCTGGACTCACTGAACTGCTTCACCACTGGTGCCAGTGCACTCTCTGGACTCACTGCACTGCATCCCCAGTGGTGCCAGTGCACTCTCTGGACTCACTGCACTGCATCCCCACTGGTGCCAGTGCACTCTCTGGACTCACTGCACTGCATCCCCACTGGTGCCAGTGCACTCTCTGGACCCACTGCACTGCATCCCCACTGATGCCAGTGCATTCTCTGGACTGACTGCACTGCATCCCCACAGGTGCCAGTGAACTCTCTGGACTCACTGCACTTCATCCCCAGTGGTGCCAGTGCACTCTCTGGACTCACTGCACTGCATCCCCAGTGGGGCCAGTGCACTCTCTGGACTCACTGCACTGCATCCCCAGTGGTGCCAGTGCACTCTCTGGACTCACTGCACTGCATCCCCAGTGCTGCCAGTGCACTCTCTGGACTCACTGCACTGCATCCCCAGTGGTGCCAGTGCACTCTCTGGAGTCACTGCACTGCATGTCCAGTGGTGCCAGTGCACTCTCTGGACTCACTGCAGTGCATCCCCAGTGGTGCCAGTGCACTCTCTGGAGTCACTGCACTGCATCCCCAGTGGTGCCCGTGCACTCTCTGGAGTCACTGCACTGCATCCCCCGTGGGGCCAGTGCACTCTCTGGAGTCACTGCAGTGCATCCCCAGTGGTGCCAGTGCACTCTCTGGACTCGCTGCACTGCATCCCCACTGGTGCCAGTGCACTCTCTGGACTCACTGCACTGCATCCCCACTGGTGCCAGTGCACTCTCTGGACCCACTGCACTGCTTCCCCAGTGCTGCCAGTGCACGCTCTGGACTCACTGCAGTGCATCCCCACTGGTGCCAGTGCACTCCCTGGAGTCACTGAAGTACATCCACAGTGGTGCCAGTGCACTCTCTGGACTCACTGCACTGCATCCCCGGCGGTGCCAGTGAACTCTCTGGACTCACTGCACTGAATCCCGACTGGTGCCAGTGCACTCTCTGGACTCACTGCACTGCATCCCCAGTGGTGCCAGTGCACTCTCTGGACCCACTGCACTGCATCCCCAGTGGTGCCAGTGCACTCTCTGGACTCACTGCAGTGCATCCCCAGTGGGGCCAGTGCACTCCCTGGACTCACTGCACTGCATCCCCAGTGGTGCCAGTGCACTCCCTGGAGTCACTGAAGTACATCCCCAGTGGTGCCAGTGCACTCTCTGGACTCACTGCACTGCATCCCCAGTGCTGCCAGTGCACACTCTGGACTCACTGCACTGAATCCCGACTGGTGCCAATGCACTCTCTGGACTCACTGCACTGCATCCCCACCGGTGCACGTGAACTCTCTGGAATCACTGCACTGCATCCCCAGTGCTGCCAGTGCACTCTCTGGACTCACTGCACTGCATCCCCAGTGGTGCCAGTGCACTCTCTGGACTCACTGCACTGCATCCCCACTGGTGGCAGTGCTCTCTCTGGACTCACTGCACTGCTTCACCACTGGTACCAGTGCACTCTCTGGACTCACTGCACTGCATCCCCAGTGGTGCCAGTGCACTCTCTGAACTCACTGCACTGCATCCCCAGTGGTGCCAGTGCACTCTCTGGACTCACTGCACTGCATCCCCACTGGTGCCAGTGCACTCTCTGGACCCACTGCACTGCATCCCCACTGGTGCCAGTACACTCTCGGCACTCACTGCACTGCATCCCCAGTGGTGCCAGTGCACTCTCTGGACTCACTGCACTGCATCCCCAGTGCTGCCAGTGCACTCTCTGGACTCACTGCACTGCATCCCCAGTGGTGCCAGTGCACTCTCTGGACTAACTGCACTGCATCCCCAGTGGTGCCAGTGCACTCTCTAGTCTCACTGCAAGCATCCCCAGTGGTGCAGAGCACTCCCTGGAGTCACTGCAGTGCATCCCCAGTGGTGCCAGTGCACTCTCTGGACTCACTGCACTGCATCCTCAGGGGTGCCAGTGCACTCTCTGGACCCACTGCACTGCATCCGCAATGGTGCCAGTGCACTCTCTGAACTCACTGCACTGCATACCCACTGGTGCCAGTGCACTCTCTGGACTCACTGCACTGCATCCCCACTGGTGCCAGTGCACTCTCTGGACTCACTGCACTGCATCCCCACTGGTGCCAGTGCACTCTCTGGACCCACGGCTCTGCATCCCCAGTGGTGCCAGTGCACTCTCTGGACTCACTGCACTGCATCCCCACTGGTGCCAGTGCACTCTCTGGACTCACTGCACTGCATCCCCAGTGGTGCCAGTGCACTCTCTGGACTCACTGCACTGCATCTCCAGTGGTGCCAGTGCACTCTCTGGACTCACTGCACTGCATCCCCACTGGTGCCAGTGCACTCTCTGGACCCACTTCACTGCATCCCCTCTGGTGCCAGTGCACTCTCTGGAGTCACGGCTCTGCATCCGCAGTGGTGCCAGTGCACTCTCTGGACTCACTGCACTGCATCCCCAGTGGTGCCAGTGCACTCTCTGGACTCACTGCACTGCATCCCCAGTGGTGACAGTGCACTCTCTGGTGTCACTGCACTGCATCCCCAGTAGTGCCAGTGCACTCTCTGGACTCACTGCAGTGCATCCCCAGTGGTGCCAGTGCACTCTCTGGACTCACGGGGGTGCATCCCCAGTGGTGCCACTGCACTCTCTGGACTCACTGCACTGCATCCCCACTGGTGCCAGCGTACTCTCTGGAGTCACTGCCTTGCATCCGCACTGGTGCCAGTGCACTCTCTGGACTCACCGCACTGCATCCCCAGTGGTGCCAGTGCACTCTCTGCACTCACTGAACTGCATCCCCAATTGGGCCAGTGCACTCTCTGTAGTCACTGCACTGCATCCCCAATGATGCCAGTGCACTCTCTGAACTCACTGCACTTCATCCCCAGTGGTGCCAGTGCACTCTCTGGACTCACTGCACTGCATCCCAGTGGTGCCAGTGCACTCTCTGGACTCACCGGGGTGCATCCCCAGTGGTGCCAGTGCACTCTCTGGACCCACTGCACTGCATCCCCAGTGGTGCCAGTGCACTCTCTGGACTCACTGCACTGCATCCCCAGTGGTGCCAGTGCACTCTCTGGACTCACTGCACTGCATCTCCAGTAGTGCCAGTGCACTCTCTGGACTCACTGCACTGCATCACCAGTGGTGCCAGTGCAATCTCTGGACTCACTGCACTGCATCCCCAGTTGTGCCTGTGCACTCTCTGGACTCACTGCACTGCATCCCCTCTGGTGCCAGTGCACTCTCTGGACTCACTGCACTGCATCCCCACTGGTGCCTGTGCACTGTCTGGATTCACTGCACTGCATCCCCAGTGGTGCCAGTGCACTCTCTGGACTCACTGCACTGCATCCCCAGTGGTGCCAGTGCACTCTCTGGAGTCACTGCACTGCATCCCCAGTAGTGCCAGTGCACTCTCTGGAGTCACTGCACTGCATCCCCAGTGGTGCCAGTGCACTCTCTGGAGTCACTGCACTGCATCCCCAGTGGTGCCAGTGCACTCTCTGGACTCACTGCACTGCATCCCCACTGGTGCCAGTGCACTCTCTGGACCCACTGCACTGCTTCCCCAGTGCTGCCAGTGCACGCTCTGGACTCACTGCAGTGCATCCCCACTGGTGCCAGTGCACTCTCTGGACTCACTGCACTGCATCCACAGTGGTGCCAGTGCACTCTCTGGACTCACTGCACTGCATCCCCGGTGGTGCCAGTAAACTCTCTGGACTCACTGCACTGAATCCCGACTGGTGCCACTGCACTCTCTGGACTCACTGCACTGCATCCCCAGTGGTGCCAGTGCACTCTCTGGACTCACTGCAGTGCATCCCCAGTGGTGCCAGTGCACTCTCTGGACCCACTGCACTGCATCCCCAGTGGTGCCAGTGCACTCTCTGGACTCACTGCAGTGCATCCCCAGTGGGGCCAGTGCACTCTCTGGACTCACTGCACGGCATACCCAGTGGTGCCAGTGCACTCCCTGGAGTCACTGAAGTACATCCCCAGTGGTGCCAGTGCACTCTCTGGACTCACTGCACTGCATCCCCAGTGCTGCCAGTGCACTCTCTGGACTCACTGCACTGAATCCCGACTTGTGCCAATGCACTCTCTGGACCCACTGCACTGCATCCCCACCGGTGCACGTGAACTCTCTGGACTCACTGCACTGCATCCCCAGTGGTGCCAGTGCACTCTCTGGACTCACTGCACTGCATCCCCAGTGGTGCCAGTGCACTCTCTGGACTCACTGCACTGCATCCCCACTGGTGGCAGTGCTCTCTCTGGACTCACTGAACTGCTTCACCACTGGTGCCAGTGCACTCTCTGGACTCACTGCACTGCATCCCCAGTGGTGCCAGTGCACTCTCTGGACTCACTGCACTGCATCCCCACTGGTGCCAGTGCACTCTCTGGACCCACTGCACTGCATCCCCACTGATGCCAGTGCATTCTCTGGACTGACTGCACTGCATCCCCAGAGGTGCCAGTGAACTCTCTGGACTCACTGCACTTCATCCCCAGTGGTGCCAGTGCACTCTCTGGACTCACTGCACTGCATCCCCAGTGGGGCCAGTGCACTCTCTGGACTCACTGCACTGCATCCCCAGTGGTGCCAGTGCACTCTCTGGACTCACTGCACTGCATCCCCAGTGCTGCCAGTGCACTCTCTGGACTCACTGCACTGCATCCCCAGTGGTGCCAGTGCACTCTCTGGAGTCACTGCACTGCATTTCCAGTGGTGCCAGTGCACTCTCTGGACTCACTGCAGTGCATCCCCAGTGGTGCCAGTGCACTCTCTGGAGTCACTGCACTGCATCCCCAGTGGTGCCCGTGCACTCTCTGGAGTCACTGCACTGCATCCCCCGTGGGGCCAGTGCACTCTCTGGAGTCACTGCAGTGCATCCCCAGTGGTGCCAGTGCACTCTCTGGACTCGCTGCACTGCATCCCCACTGGTGCCAGTGCACTCTCTGGACTCACTGCACTGCATCCCCACTGGTGCCAGTGCACTCTCTGGACCCACTGCACTGCTTCCCCAGTGCTGCCAGTGCACGCTCTGGACTCACTGCAGTGCACCCCACTGGTGCCAGTGCACTCCCTGGAGTCACTGAAGTACATCCACAGTGGTGCCAGTGCACTCTCTGGACTCACTGCACTGCATCCCCGGCGGTGCCAGTGAACTCTCTGGACTCACTGCACTGAATCCCGACTGGTGCCAGTGCACTCTCTGGACTCACTGCACTGCATCCCCAGTGGTGCCAGTGCACTCTCTGGACCCACTGCACTGCATCCCCAGTGGTGCCAGTGCACTCTCTGGACTCACTGCAGTGCATCCCCAGTGGGGCCAGTGCACTCCCTGGACTCACTGCACTGCATCCCCAGTGGTGCCAGTGCACTCCCTGGAGTCACTGAAGTACATCCCCAGTGGTGCCAGTGCACTCTCTGGACTCACTGCACTGCATCCCCAGTGCTGCCAGTGCACACTCTGGACTCACTGCACTGAATCCCGACTGGTGCCAATGCACTCTCTGGACTCACTGCACTGCATCCCCACCGGTGCACGTGAACTCTCTGGAATCACTGCACTGCATCCCCAGTGCTGCCAGTGCACTCTCTGGACTCACTGCACTGCATCCCCAGTGGTGCCAGTGCACTCTCTGGACTCACTGCACTGCATCCCCACTGGTGGCAGTGCTCTCTCTGGACTCACTGCACTGCTTCACCACTGGTACCAGTGCACTCTCTGGACTCACTGCACTGCATCCCCAGTGGTGCCAGTGCACTCTCTGAACTCACTGCACTGCATCCCCACTGGTGCCAGTGCACTCTCTGGTGTCACTGCACTGCATCCCCAGTAGTGCCAGTGCACTCTCTGGACTCACTGCAGTGCATCCCCAGTGGTGCCAGTGCACTCTCTGGACCCACTGCACTGCATCCCCAGTGGTGCCAGTGCACTCTCTGGACTCACTGCACTGCATCTCCAGTGGTGCCAGTGCTCTCTCTGGACTCACTGCACTGCATCCCCAGTGGTGCCAGTGCACTCTCTGGACTCACTGCACTGCATTCCCACTGGTGACAGTGCACTCTCTGGACTCACTGCACTACATCTCCAGTGGTGCCAGTGCACTCTCTGGACTCGCTGCACTGCATCCCCACTGGTGCCAGTGCACTGTCTGGACTCACTGCACTGCATCACCAGTGCTGCCAGTGCACTCTCTGGACTCACTGCACTGCATCACCAGTGGTGCCAGTGCACTCTCTGGACGCACTGCACTGCATTCCCAGTGGTGACAGTGCACTCTCTGGACTCACTGCAGTGCATCCCCTGTGGTGCCAGTGCACTCTCTGGACTCAGTGCACTGCATCCCCAGTGGTGCCAGTGCACTCTCTGGACTCACTGCACTGCATCCCCAGTGGTGCCACTGCATTCTCTGGACTCACTGCACTGCATCCCCACTGGTGGCAGTGCTCTCTCTGGACTCATTGCACTGCTTCACCACTGGTGCCAGTGCACTCTCTGGACTCACTGCACTGCATCCCCAGTGGTGGCAGTGCTCTCTCTGGACTCACTGCACTGCTTCACCACTGGTGACTGTGCACTCTCTGGACTCACTGCACTGCATCCCCACTGGTGCCAGTGCACTCTCTGGACCCACTGCACTGCATCCCCACTGATGCCAGTGCATTCTCTGGACTGACTGCACTGCATCCCCAGAGGTGCCAGTGAACTCTCTGGACTCACTGCACTTCATCCCCAGTGGTGCCAGTGCACTCTCTGGACTCACTGCACTGCATCCCCAGTGGGGCCAGTGCACTCTCTGGACTCACTGCACTGCATCCCCAGTGGTGCCAGTGCACTCTCTGGACTCACTGCACTGCATCCCCAGTGCTGCCAGTGCACTCTCTGGACTCACTGCACTGCATTTCCAGTGGTGCCAGTGCACTCTCTGGACTCACTGCAGTGCATCTCCAGAGGTGCCAGTGCACTTTCAGGACTCACTGCACTGCATCCCCAGTGGTGCCAGTGCACTCTCTGGAGTCACTGCACTGCATTTCCAGTGGTGCCAGTGCACTCTCTGGACTCACTGCAGTGCATCCCCAGTGGTGCCAGTGCACTCTCTGGAGTCACTGCACTGCATCCCCAGTGGTGCCAGTGCACTCTCTGGAGTCACTGCACTGCATCCCCCGTGGGGCCAGTGCACTCTCTGGAGTCACTGCAGTGCATCCCCAGTGGTGCCAGTGCACTCTCTGGAGTCACTGCACTGCATCCCCAGTGGTGCCAGTGCACTCTCTGGACTCACTGCACTGCATCCCCACTGGTGCCAGTGCACTCTCTGGACCCACTGCACTGCTTCCCCAGTGCTGCCAGTGCACGCTCTGGACTCACTGCAGTGCATCCCCACTGGTGCCAGTGCACTCCCTGGAGTCACTGAAGTACATCCACAGTGGTGCCAGTGCACTCTCTGGACTCACTGCACTGCATCCCCGGTGGTGCCAGTGAACTCTCTGGACTCACTGCACTGAATCCCGACTGGTGCCAGTGCACTCTCTGGACTCACTGCACTGCATCCCCAGTGGTGCCAGTGCACTCTCTGGACTCACTGCACTGCATCCCCAGTGGTGCCAGTGCACTCTCTGGACCCACTGCACTGCATCCCCAGTGGTGCCAGTGCACTCTCTGGACTCACTGCAGTGCATCCCCAGTGGTGCCAGTGCACTCTCTGGACTCAGTGCACTGCATTCCCACTGGTGACAGTGCACTCTCTGGACTCACTGCACTACATCTCCAGTGGTGCCAGTGCACTCTCTGGACTCACTGCACTGCATCCCCAGTGGTGCCAGTGCACTCTCTGGACTCACTGCACTGCATCCCCAGTGCTGCCAGTGCACACTCTGGACTCACTGCATTGAATCCCGACTGGTGCCAATGCACTCTCTGGACCCACTGCACTGCATCCCCACCGGTGCACGTGAACTCTCTGGACTCACTGCACTGCATCCCCAGTGCTGCCAGTGCACTCTCTGGACTCACTGCACTGCATCCCCAGTGGTGCCAGTGCACTCTCTGGACTCACTGCACTGCATCCCCACTGGTGGCAGTGCTCTCTCTGGACTCACTGCACTGCTTCACCACTGGTGCCAGTGCACTCAGTGGACTCACTGCACTGCATCCCCAGTGGTGCCAGTGCACTCTCTGAACTCACTGCACTGCATCCCCACTGGTGCCAGTGCACTCTCTGGACTCACTGCACTGCATCCCCACTGGTGCCAGTGCACTCTCTGGACCCACTGCACTGCATCCCCACTGATGCCAGTGCATTCTCTGGACTGACTGCACTGCATCCCCAGTGGTGCCAGTGCACTCTCTGGACTCACTGCTCTGCATCCCCAGTGGTGCCAGTGAACTCTCTGGACTCACTGCACTTCATCCCCAGTGGTGCCAGTGCACTCTCTGGACTCACTGCACTGCATCCCCAGTGATGCCAGTGCACTCTCTGGAGTCACTGCACTGCATCCCCAGTGGTGCCAGTGCACTCTCTGGACTCACTGCACTGCATCCCCAGTGGTGCCAGTGCACTCTCTGGACTCACTGCACTGCATTTCCAGTGGTGCCAGTGCACTCTCTGGACTCACTGCAGTGCATCTCCAGCGGTGCCAGTGCACTCTCAGGACTCACTGCACTGCATCCCCAGTGGTGCCAGTGCACTCTCTGGACTCACTGCACTGCATCCCCAGTGGTGCCAGTGCACTCTCTGCACTCACTGCACTGCATCCCCACTGGTGCCAGTGCACTCTCTGGACTCACTGCACTGCATCCCCAGTGGGGCCAGTGCTCTCTCTGGACTCACTGCACTGCTTCACCACTGGTGACTGTGCACTCTCTGGACTCACTGCACTGCATCCCCACTGGTGCCAGTACACTCTCGGCACTCACTGCACTGCATCCCCAGTGGTGCCAGTGCACTCTCTGGACTCACTGCACTGCATCCCCAGTGCTGCCAGTGCACTCTCTGGACTCACTGCACTGCATCCCCAGTGGTGCCAGTGCACTCTCTGGACTAACTGCACTGCATCCCCATGGTGCCTGTGCACTCTCTAGTCTCACTGCAAGCATCCCCAGTGGTGCAGAGCACTCCCTGGAGTCACTGCAGTGCATCCCCAGTGGTGCCAGTGCACTCTCTGGACTCACTGCACTGCATCCTCAGGGGTGCCAGTGCACTCTCTGGACCCACTGCACTGCATCCCCACTGGTGCCAGTGCATTCTCTGGACTCACTGCACTGCATCCCTAATGGTGCCAGTGCACTCTCTGAACTCACTGCACTGCATCCCCAGTGGTGCCTGTGCACTGTCTGGACTCACTGCACTGCATCCCCAGTGGTGCCAGTGCACTCTCTGGACTCACTGCACTGCATCCCCAGTGGTGCCAGTGCACTCTCTGGACCCACTGCACTGCATCCGCAATGGTGCCAGTGCACTCTCTGAACTCACTGCACTGCAACCCCACTGGTGCCAGTGCACTCTCTGGACTCACTGCACTGCATCCCCAGTGGTGCCAGTGCACTCTCTGGAATCACTGCACTGCATCCCCAGTGGTGCCAGAGCACTCTCTGGACCCACAGAATTGCACCCCCAGTGGTGCCAGTGCACTCTCTGGACTCACTGCACTGCATCCCCAGTGCTGCCAGTGCACTCTCTGGACTCACTGCACTGCATTTCCAGTGGTGCCAGTGCACTCTCTGGACTAACTGCAGTGCATCTCCAGCGGTGCCAGTGCACTCTCAGGACTCACTGCACTGCATCCCCAGTGGTGCCAGTGCACTCTCTGGACTCACTGCACTGCATCCCCAGTGGTGCCAGTGCACTCTCTGCACTCACTGCACTGCATCCCCACTGGTGCCAGTGCACTCTCTGGACTCACTGCACTGCATCCCCAGTGGTGGCAGTGCTCTCTCTGGACTCACTGCACTGCTTCACCACTGGTGACTGTGCACTCTCTGGACTCACTGCACTGCATCCCCAGTGGTGCCAGTACACTCTCGGCACTCACTGCACTGCATCCCCAGTGGTGCCAGTGGACTCTCTGGACTCACTGCACTGCATCCCCAGTGCTGCCAGTGCACTCTCTGGACTCACTGCACTGCATCCCCAGTGGTGCCAGTGCACTCTCTGGACTAACTGCACTGCATCCCCATGGTGCCTGTGCACTCTCTAGTCTCACTGCAAGCATCCCCAGTGGTGCAGAGCACTCCCTGGAGTCACTGCAGTGCATCCCCAGTGGTGCCAGTGCACTCTCTGGACTCACTGCACTGCATCCTCAGGGGTGCCAGTGCACTCTCTGGACCCACTGCACTGCATCCCCACTGGTGCCAGTGCATTCTCTGGACTCACTGCACTGCATCCCTAATGGTGCCAGTGCACTCTCTGAACTCACTGCACTGCATCCCCAGTGGTGCCTGTGCACTGTCTGGACTCACTGTACTGCATCCCCAGTGGTGCCAGTGCACTCTCTGGACTCACTGCACTGCATCCCCAGTGGTGCCAGTGCACTCTCTGGACCCACTGCACTGCATCCGCAATGGTGCCAGTGCACTCTCTGAACTCACTGCACTGCATCCCCACTGGTGCCAGTGCACTCTCTGGACTCACTGCACTGCATCCCCACTGGTGCCAGTGCACTCTCTGGACCCACGGCACTGCATCCCCAGTGGTGCCAGTGCACTCTCTGGACTCACTGCACTGCATCCCCACTGGTGCCAGTGCACTCTCTGGACTCACTGGACTGCATCCCCACTGGTGCCAGTGCACTCTCTGGACTCACTGCACTGCATCCCCAGTGGTGCCAGTGCACTCTCTGGACTCACTGCACTGCATCTCCAGTGGTGCCAGTGCACTCTCTGGACTCACTGCACTGCATCCCCACTGGTGCCAGTGCACTCTCTGGACCCACTTCACTGCATCCCCTCTGGTGCCAGTGCACTCTCTGGAGTCACGGCTCTGCATCCCCAGTGGTGCCAGTGCACTCTCTGGACTCACTGCACTGCATCCCCAGTGGTGCCAGTGCACTCTCTGGACTCACTGCACTGCATCCCCAGTGGTGACAGTGCACTCTCTGGTGTCACTGCACTGCATCCCCAGTAGTGCCAGTGCACTCTCTGGACTCACTGCAGTGCATCCCCAGTGGTGCCAGTGCACTCTCTGGACCCACTGCACTGCATCCCCAGTGTTGCCAGTGCACTCTCTGGACTCACTGCACTGCATCTCCAGTGGTGCCAGTGCTCTCTCTGGACTCACTGCACTGCATCCCCAGTGGTGCCAGTGCACTCTCTGGACTCACTGCACTGCATTCCCACTGGTGACAGTGCACTCTCTGGACTCACTGCACTACATCTCCAGTGGTGCCAGTGCACTCTCTGGACTCGCTGCACTGCATCCCCACTGGTGCCAGTGCACTGTCTGGACTCACTGCACTGCATCACCAGTGCTGCCAGTGCACTCTCTGGACTCACTGCACTGCATCCGCAGTGGTGCCAGTGCACTCTCTGGACCCACTGCACTGCATCCCCAGTGGTGCCAGTGCACTCTCTGGACTCACTGCACTGCATCACCAGTGGTGCCAGTGCACTCTCTGGACTCACTGCACTGCATTCCCAGTGGTGACAGTGCACTCTCTGGACTCACCGGGGTGCATCCCCAGTGGTGCCAGTGCACTCTCTGGACCCACTGCACTGCATCCCCAGTGGTGCCAGTGCACTCTCTGGACTCACTGCACTGCATCCCCAGTGGTGCCAGTGCACTCTCTGGACCCACTGCACTGCATCTCCAGTAGTGCCAGTGCACTCTCTGGAGTCACTGCACTACATCCCCACTGCTGCCAGTGCAGTCTCTGGACTCACTGCACTGCATCCCCACTGGTGCCAGTGCACTCTCTGGACTCACTGCACTGCATCCCCAGTGGTGCCAGTGCACTCTCTGAACCCACTGCACTGCATCCCCAGTGGTGCCAGTGCACTCTCTGGTGTCACTGCACTGCATCCCCAGTGGTGCCAGTGCACTCTCTGGACTCACTGCACTGCATCCCCAGTGGTGCCAGTGCACTCTCTGGACTCACCGGAGTGCATCCCCAGTGGTGCCAGTGCACTCTCTGGACTCACTGCACTGCATCCCCACTGGTGCCAGTGCACTCTCTGGACTCACTGCACTGCATCCCCAGAGGTCAAAGTGCACTCTCTGGACCCACTGCACTGCATCCCCAGAGGTGCCAGTGCACTCTCTGGACTCACTGCACTGCATCCCCACTGGTGCCAGTGCACTCTCTGGACTCACTGCAGTGCATCCCCAGTGCTGCCAGTGCACTCTCTGGACCCACTGCACTGCATCCCCAGTGGTGCCAGTGCACTCTCTGGACTCACTGCACTGCATCCCCACTGGTGCCAGTGCACTATCTGGACTCACTGCAGTGCATCCCCAGTGGTGCCAGTGCACTCTCTGGACTCACTGCACTGCATCCCCACTGGTGCCAGTGCACTCTCTGGTGTCACTGCACTGCATCCCCAGTAGTGCCACTGCACTCTCTGGACTCACTGCACTGCATCCCCAGTGGTGCCAGTGCACTCTCTGGACTCACTGCACTGCATCCCCAGTGGTGCCAGTGCACAATCTGGAGTCACTGCACTGCTTCCCCAGTGCTTCCAGTGCATGCTCTGGACTCACTGCACTGCTTCCCCAGTGGTGCCAGTGCACTCCCTAGACTCACTGCACTGTATCCCCTCTGTTGCCAGTGCTCTCTCTGGACTCACTGCACTGCATACCAAGTGGGGCCAGTGCACTCTCTGGACTCACTGCACTGCATCCCCACTGGTGCCAGTGCACTCTCTGGACTCACTGCACTGCATCCCCACTGGTGCCTGTGCACTCTCTGGATTCACTGCACTGCATACCCACTGGTGCCAGTGCACTCTCTGGACTCACTGCACTGCATCACCAGTGGTGCCAGTGCAATCTCTGGACTCACTGCACTGCATCCCCAGTTGTACCTGTGCACTCTCTGGAGTCACTGCACTGCATCCCCTCTGGTGCCAGTGCACTCTCTGGACTCACTACACTCCATCCTACTGGTGCCTGTGCACTCTCTGGATTCACTGCACTGCATCCCCAGTGGTGCCAGTGCACTCTCTGGACTCACTGCACTGCATCCCCAGTGGTGCCAGTGCACTCTCTGGAGTCACTGCACTGCATCCCCAGTAGTGCCAGTGCACTCTCTGGAGTCACTGCACTGCATCCCCAGTAGTGCCAGTGCACTCTCTGGAGTCACTGCACTGCATCCCCCGTGGGGCCAGCGCACTCTCTGGACTCACTGCACTGCATCCACAGTGGTGCCAGTGCACTCTCTGGACTCACTGCACTTCATCCCCGGTGGTGCCAGTGAACTCTCTGGACTCACTGCACTGAATCCCGACTGGTGCCAGTGCACTCTCTGGACTCACTGCACTGCATCCCCACTGGTGCCAGTGCACTCTCTGGACTCACTGCAGTGCATCCCCAGTGGTGCCAGTGCACTCTCTGGATCCACTGCACTGCATCTCCAGTGGTGCCAGTGCACTCTCTGGACTCACTGCAGTGCATCCCCAGTGGGGCCAGTGCACTCTCTGGACTCACTGCACTGCATACCCAGTGGTGCCAGTGCACTCCCTGGAGTCACTGAAGTACATCCCCAGTGGTGCCAGTGCACTCTCTGGACTCACTGCACTGCATCCCCAGTGCTGCCAGTGCACTCTCTGGACTCACTGCACTGAATCCCGACTGGTGCCAATGCACTCTCTGGACCCACTGCACTGCATCCCCACCGGTGCATGTGAACTCTCTGGACTCACTGCACTGCATCACCACTGGTGCCACTGCATTCTCTGGACTCACTGCACTGCATCCCCACTGGTGGCAGTGCTCTCTCTGGACTCACTGCACTGCCTCACCACTGGTGCCAGTGCACTCTCTGAACTCACTGCACTGCATCCCCACTGGTGCCAGTGCACTCTCTGGACTCACTGCACTGCATCCCCACTGGTGCCAGTGCACTCTCTGGACCCACTGCACTGCATCCCCACTGATGCCAGTGCATTCTCTGGACTGACTGCACTGCATCCCCAGAGGTGCCAGTGAACTCTCTGGACTCACTGCACTTCATCCCCAGTGGTGCCAGTGCACTCTCTCGACTCACTGCACTGCATCCCCAGTGAGGCCAGTGCACTCTCTGGACTCACTGCACTGCATCCCCAGTGGTGCCAGTGCACTCTCTGGACTCACCGGAGTGCATCCCCAGTGGTGCCAGTGCACTCTCTGGACTCACTGCACTGCATCCCCACTGGTGCCAGTGCACTCTCTGGACTCACTGCACTGCATCCCCAGAGGTCAAAGTGCACTCTATGGACCCACTGCACTGCATCCCCAGTGGTGCCAGTGCACTCTCTGGACTCACTGCACTGCATCCCCACTGGTGCCAGTGCACTCTCTGGACTCACTGCAGTGCATCCCCAGTGCTGCCAGTGCACTCTCTGGACCCACTGCACTGCATCCCCAGTGGTGCCAGTGCACTCTCTGGACTCACTGCACTGCATCCCCACTGGTGCCAGTGCACTATCTGGACTCACTGCAGTGCATCCCCAGTGTTGCCAGTGCACTCTCTGGACTCACTGCACTGCATCCCCACTGGTGCCTGTGCACTCTCTGGTGTCACTGCACTGCATCCCCAGTAGTGCCACTGCACTCTCTGGACTCACTGCACTGCATCCCCAGTGGTGCCAGTGCACTCTCTGGACTCACTGCACTGCATCCCCAGTGGTGCCAGTGCACAATCTGGAGTCACTGCACTGCTTCCCCAGTGCTTCCAGTGCATGCTCTGGACTCACTGCACTGCTTCCCCAGTGGTGCCAGTGCACTCCCTAGACTCACTGCACTGTATCCCCTCTGTTGCCAGTGCTCTCTCTGGACTCACTGCACTGCATACCAAGTGGGGCCAGTGCACTCTCTGGACTCACTGCACTGCATCCCCACTGGTGCCAGTGCACTCTCTGGACTCACTGCACTGCATCCCCACTGGTGCCTGTGCACTCTCTGGATTCACTGCACTGCATACCCACTGGTGCCAGTGCACTCTCTGGACTCACTGCACTGCATCACCAGTGGTGCCAGTGCAATCTCTGGACTCACTGCACTGCATCCCCAGTTGTACCTGTGCACTCTCTGGACTCACTGCACTGCATCCCCTCTGGTGCCAGTGCACTCTCTGGACTCACTACACTCCATCCTACTGGTGCCTGTGCACTCTCTGGATTCACTGCACTGCATCCCCAGTGGTGCCAGTGCACTCTCTGGACTCACTGCACTGCATCCCCAGTGGTGCCAGTGCACTCTCTGGAGTCACTGCACTGCATCCCCAGTAGTGCCAGTGCACTCTCTGGAGTCACTGCACTGCATCCCCCGTGGGGCCAGTGCACTCTCTGGAGTCACTGCAGTGCATCCCCAGTGGTGCCAGTGCACTCTCTGGAGTCACTGCACTGCATCCCCAGTGGTGCCAGTGCACTCTCTGGACTCACTGCACTGCATCCCCACTGGTGCCAGTGCACTCTCTGGACCCACTGCACTGCTTCCCCAGTGCTGCCAGTGCACGCTCTGGACTCACTGCAGTGCATCCCCACTGGTGCCAATGCACTCTCTGGACTCACTGCACTGCATCCCCAGTGGTGCCAGTGCACTCTCTGGACTCACTGCACTGCATCCACAGTGGTGCCAGTGCACTCTCTGGACTCACTGCACTTCATCCCCGGTGGTGCCAGTGAACTCTCTGGACTCACTGCACTGAATCCCGACTGGTGCCAGTGCACTCTCTGGACTCACTGCACTGCATCCCCACTGGTGCCAGTGCACTCTCTGGACTCACTGCAGTGCATCCCCAGTGGTGCCAGTGCACTCTCTGGATCCACTGCACTGCATCTCCAGTGGTGCCAGTGCACTCTCTGGACTCACTGCAGTGCATCCCCTGTGGGGCCAGTGCACTCTCTGGACTCACTGCACTGCATACCCAGTGGTGCCAGTGCACTCCCTGGAGTCACTGAAGTACATCCCCAGTGGTGCCAGTGCACTCTCTGGACTCACTGCACTGCATCCCCAGTGCTGCCAGTGCACTCTCTGGACTCACTGCACTGAATCCCGACTGGTGCCAATGCACTCTCTGGACCCACTGCACTGCATCCCCACCGGTGCATGTGAACTCTCTGGACTCACTGCACTGCATCACCACTGGTGCCACTGCATTCTCTGGACTCACTGCACTGCATCCCCACTGGTGGCAGTGCTCTCTCTGGACTCACTGCACTGCTTCACCACTGGTGCCAGTGCACTCTCTGGACTCACTGCACTGCATCCCCAGTGGTGCCAGTGCACTCTCTGAACTCACTGCACTGCATCCCCACTGGTGCCAGTGCACTCTCTGGACTCACTGCACTGCATCCCCACTGGTGCCAGTGCACTCTCTGGACCCACTGCACTGCATCCCCACTGATGCCAGTGCATTCTCTGGACTGACTGCACTGCATCCCCAGAGGTGCCAGTGAACTCTCTGGACTCACTGCACTTCATCCCCAGTGGTGCCAGTGCACTCTCTGGACTCACTGCACTGCATCCCCAGTGAGGCCAGTGCACTCTCTGGACTCACTGCACTGCATCCCCAGTGGTGCCAGTGCACTCTCTGGACTCACTGCAGTGCATCCCCAGTGGTGCCAGTGCACTCTCTGGACTCACTGCACTGCATTTCCAGTGGTGCCAGTGCACTCTCTGGACTCACTGCACTGCATCTCCAGCGGTGCCAGTGCACTTTCAGGACTCACTGCACTGCATCCCCAGTGGTGCCAGTGCACTCTCTGGAGTCACTGCACTGCATTTCCAGTGGTGCCAGTGCACTCTCTGGACTCACTGCAGTGCATCCCCAGTGGTGCCAGTGCACTCTCTGGAGTCACTGCACTGCATCCCCAGTGGTGCCAGTGCACTCTCTGGAGTCACTGCACTGCATCCCCCGTGGGGCCAGTGCACTCTCTGGAGTCACTGCAGTGCATCCCCAGTGGTGCCAGTGCACTCTCTGGAGTCACTGCACTGCATCCCCAGTGGTGCCAGTGCACTCTCTGGACTCACTGCACTGCATCCCCACTGGTGCCAGTGCACTCTCTGGACCCACTGCACTGCTTCCCCAGTGCTGCCAGTGCACGCTCTGGACTCACTGCAGTGCATCCCCACTGGTGCCAGTGCACTCCCTGGAGTCACTGAAGTACATCCACAGTGGTGCCAGTGCACTCTCTGGACTCACTGCACTGCATCCCTGGTGGTGCCAGTGAACTCTCTGGACTCACTGCACTGAATCCCGACTGGTGCCAGTGCACTCTCTGGACTCACTGCACTGCATCCCCAGTGGTGCCAGTGCACTCTCTGGACTCACTGCAGTGCATCCCCAGTGGTGCCAGTGCACTCTCTGGACCCACTGCACTGCATCCCCAGTGGTGCCAGTGCACTCTCTGGACTCACTGCAGTGCATCCCCAGTGGTGCCAGTGCACTCCCTGGACTCACTGCACTGCATCCCCAGTGGTGCCAGTGCACTCCCTGGAGTCACTGAAGTACATCCCCAATGGTGCCAGTGCACTCTCTGGACTCACTGCACTGCATCCCCAGTGCTGCCAGTGTACACTCTGGACTCACTGCACTGAATCCCGACTGGAGCCAATGCACTCTCTGGACCCACTGCACTGCATCCCCACCGGTGCACGTGAACTCTCTGGACTCACTGCACTGCATTCCCAGTGCTGCCAGTGCACTCTCTGGACTCACTGCACTGCATCCCCAGTGGTGCCAGTGCACTCTCTGGAGTCACTGCACTGCATCCCCAGTGCTGCCAGTGCACTCTCTGAACTCACTGCACTGCATCCCCACTGGTGGCAGTGCTCTCTCTGGACTCACTGCACTGCTTCACCACTGGTGCCAGTGCACTCTCTGGACTCACTGCACTGCATCCCCAGTGGTGCCAGTGCACTCTCTGAACTCACTGCACTGCATCCCCACTGGTGCCAGTGCACTCTCTGGACTCACTGCACTGCATCCCCACTGGTGCCAGTGCACTCTCTGGACCCACTGCACTGCATCCCCACTGATGCCAGTGCATTCTCTGGACTGACTGCACTGCATCCCCAGTGGTGCCAGTGAACTCTCTGGACTCACTGCACTTCATTCCCAGTGGTGCCAGTGCACTCTCTGGACTCACTGCACTGCATCCCCAGTGGGGCCAGTGCACTCTCTGGAGTCACTGCACTGCATCCCCAGTGGTGCCAGTGCACTCTCTGGACTCACTGCACTGCATCCCCAGTGCTGCCAGTGCACTCTCTGGACTCACTGCACTGCATTTCCAGTGGTGCCAGTGCACTCTCTGGACTCACTGCAGTGCATCTCCAGCGGTGCCAGTGCACTCTCAGGACTCACTGCACTGCATCCCCAGTGGTGCCAGTGCACTCTCTGGACTCACTGCACTGCATCCCCAGTGGTGCCAGTGCACTCTCTGCACTCACTGCACTGCATCCCCACTGGTGCCAGTGCACTCTCTGGACTCACTGCACTGCATCCCCAGTGGTGGCAGTGCTCTCTCTGGACTCACTGCACTGCTTCACCACTGGTGACTGTGCACTCTCTGGACTCACTGCACTGCATCCCCACTGGTGCCAGTACACTCTCGGCACTCACTGCACTGCATCCCCAGTGGTGCCAGTGCACTCTCTGGACTCACTGCACTGCATCCCCAGTGCTGCCAGTACACTCTCTGGACTCACTGCACTGCATCCCCAGTGGTGCCAGTGCACTCTCTGGACTAACTGCACTGCATCCCCAGTGGTGCCAGTGCACTCTCTAGTCTCACTGCACTGCATCCCCAGTGGTGCAGAGCACTCCCTGGAGTCACTGCAGTACATCCCCAGTGGTGCCAGTGCACTCTCTGGACTCACTGCACTGCATCCTCAGGGGTGCCAGTGCACTCTCTGGACCCACTGCACTGCATCCCCACTGGTGCCAGTGCATTCTCTGGACTCACTGCACTGCATCCCTAATGGTGCCAGTGCACTCTCTGAACTCACTGCACTGCATCCCCTGTGGTGCCTGTGTACTCTCTGGACTCACTGCACTGCATCCCCAGTGGTGCCAGTGCACTCTCTGGAGTCTCTGCACTGCATAACTAGTGGTGCCAGTGCACTCTCTGGACCCACTGCACTGCATCCGCAATGGTGCCAGTGCACTCTCTGAACTCACTGCACTGCATCCCCACTGGTGCCAGTGCACTCTCTGGACTCACTGCACTGCATCCCCACTGGTGCCAGTGCACTCTCTGGACCCACGGCACTGCATCCCCAGTGGTGCCAGTGCACTCTCTGGACTCACTGGACTGCATCCCCACTGGTGCCAGTGCACTCTCTGGACTCACTGGACTGCATCCCCAGTGGTGCCAGTGCACTCTCTGGACTCACTGCACTGCATCCCCAGTGGTGCCAGTGCACTCTCTGGACTCACTGCACTGCATCTCCAGTGGTGCCAGTGCACTCTCTGGACTCACTGCACTGCATCCCCACTGGTGCCAGTGCACTCTCTGGACCCACTTCACTGCATCCCCTCTGGTGCCAGTGCACTCTCTGGAGTCACGGCTCTGCATCCCCAGTGGTGCCAGTGCACTCTCTGGACTCACTGCACTGCATCCCCAGTGGTGCCAGTGCACTCTCTGGACTCACTGCACTGCATCCCCAGTGGTGACAGTGCACTCTCTGGTGTCACTGCACTGCATCCCCAGTAGTGCCAGTGCACTCTCTGGACTCACTGCAGTGCATCCCCAGTGGTGCCAGAGCACTCTCTGGACTCACTGCACTGCATCCCCAGTGGTGCCAGTGCACTCTCTGGACTCACTGCACTGCATCTCCAGTGGTGCCAGTGCTCTCTCTGGACTCACTGCACTGCATCCCCAGTGGTGCCAGTGCACTCTCTGGACTCACTGCACTGCATTCCCACTGGTGACAGTGCACTCTCTGGACTCACTGCACTACATCTCCAGTGGTGCCAGTGCACTCTCTGGACTCGCTGCACTGCATCCCCACTGGTGCCAGTGAACTCTCTGGACTCACTGCACTGAATCCCGACTGGTGCCAGTGCACTCTCTGGACTCACTGCACTGCATCCCCAGTGGTGCCAGTGCACTCTCTGGACCCACTGCACTGCATCCCCAGTGGTGCCAGTGCACTCTCTGGACTCACTGCACTGCATCCCCAGTGGTGCCTGTGCACTCTCTGGACCCACGGCACTGCATCCCCAGTGGTGCCAGTGCACTCTCTGGACTCACTGCACTGCATCCCCAGTGGTGCCAGTGCACTCTCTGGACCCACTGCACTGCATCCGCAATGGTGCCAGTGCACTCTCTGAACTCACTGCACTGCATCCCCACTGGTGCCAGTGCACTCTCTGGACTCACTACACTGCATCCCCACTGGTGCCAGTGCACTCTCTGGACCCACGGCACTGCATCCCCAGTGGTGCCAGTGCACTCTCTGGACTCACTGCACTGCATCCCCCGTGGGGCCAGTGCACTCTCTGGAGTCACTGGACTGCATCCCCACTGGTGCCAGTGCACTCTCTGGACTCACTGCACTGCATCTCCAGTGGTGCCAGTGCACTCTCTGGACTCACTGCACTGCATCCCCACTGGTGCCAGTGCACTCTCTGGACCCACTTCACTGCATCCCCTCTGGTGCCAGTGCACTCTCTGGAGTCACGGCTCTGCATCCCCAGTGGTGCCAGTGCACTCTCTGGACTCACTGCACTGCATCCCCAGTGGTGCCAGTGCACTCTCTGGACTCACTGCACTGCATCCCCAGTGGTGACAGTGCACTCTCTGGTGTCACTGCACTGCATCTCCAGTAGTGCCAGTGCACTCTCTGGACTCACTGCAGTGCATCCCCAGTGGTGCCAGTGCACTCTCTGGACCCACTGCACTGCATCCCCAGTGGTGCCAGTGCACTCTCTGGACTCACTGCACTGCATCTCCAGTGGTGCCAGTGCTCTCTCTGGACTCACTGCACTGCATCCCCAGTGGTGCCAGTGCACTCTCTGGACTCAGTGCACTGCATTCCCACTGGTGACAGTGCACTCTCTGGACTCACTGCACTACATCTCCAGTGGTGCCAGTGCACTCTCTGGAGTCACTGCACTGCATCCCCACTGGTGCCAGTGCACTGTCTGGACTCACTGCACTGCATCACCAGTGCTGCCAGTGCACTCTCTGGACTCACTGCACTGCATCCGCAGTGGTGCCAGTGCACTCTCTGGACTCACTGCACTGCATCACCAGTGGTGCCAGTGCACTCTCTGGACTCACTGCACTGCATTCCCAGTGGTGACAGTGCACTCTCTGGACTCACCGGGGTGCATCCCCAGTGGTGCCAGTGCACTCTCTGGACTCAGTGCACTGCATCCCCAGTGGTGCCAGTGCACTCTCTGGACTCACTGCACTGCATCCCCAGTGGTGCCACTGCACTCTCTGGACTCACTGCAGTGCATCCCCAGTGGTGCCAGTGCACTCTCTGGATTCACCGCAGTGCATCTCCAGTGGTGCCGGTGTACTCTCTGGACTCACTGCACTGCATCCCCACTGGTGCCAGTGCACTCTCTGGTGTCACTGCACTGCATCCCCAGTGGTGCCAGTGCACTCTCTGGACTCACTGCACTGCATCCCCAGTGGTGCCAGTGCACTCTCTGGACTCACTGCACTGCATCCCCAGTGGTGCCAGTGCACTCTCTGGACTCACTGCACTGCATCCCCACTGGTGCCAGTGTACTCTCTGGAGTCACTGCATTGCATCCGCACTGGTGCCAGTGCACTCTCTGGACTCACTGCACTGCATCCCCAGTGGTGCCAGTGCACTCTCTGCACTCACTGAACTGCATCCCCAATTGGGCCAGTGCACTCTCTGTAGTCACTGCACTGCATCCCCAATGGTGCCTGTGCACTCTCTGAACTCACTGCACTGCATCCCCAGTGGTGCCAGTGCACTCTCTGGACTCACTGCACTGCATCCACAGTGGTGCCAGTGCACTCTCTGGACTCACTGCACTGCATCCCCGGTGGTGCCAGTGAACTCTCTGGACTCACTGCACTGTATCCCGACTGGTGCCACTGCACTCTCTGGACTCACTGCACTGCATCCCCAGTGGTGCCAGTGCACTCTCTGGACTCACTGCAGTGCATCCCCAGTGGTGCCAGTGCACTCTCTGGACCCACTGCACTGCATCCCCAGTGGTGCCAGTGCACTCTCTGGACTCACTGCAGTGCATCCCCAGTGGTGCCAGTGCACTCTCTGGACTCACTGCACGGCATAACCAGTGGTGCCAGTGCACTCCCTGGAGTCACTGAAGTACATCCCCAGTGGTGCCAGTGCACTCTCTGGACTCACTGCACTGCATCCCCAGTGCTGCCAGTGCACTCTCTGGACTCACTGCACTGAATCCCGACTGGTGCCAATGCACTCTCTGGACCCACTGCACTGCATCCCCACCGGTGCACGTGAACTCTCTGGACTCACTGCACTGCATCTCCACTGGTGCCAGTGCACTCTCTAGACTCAATGCACTGCATCCCCAGTGGTGCCAGTGCACTCTCTGGACTCACTACACTGCATCCCCAGTGGTGCCACTGCATTCTCTGGACTCACTGCACTGCATCCCCACTGGTGGCAGTGCTCTCTCTGGACTCACTGCACTGCTTCACCACTGGTGCCAGTGCACTCTCTGGACTCACTGCACTGCATCCCCAGTGGTGCCAGTGCACTCTCTGAACTCACTGCACTGCATCCCCACTGGTGACAGTGCACTCTCTGGTGTCACTGCACTGCATCCCCAGTAGTGCCAGTGCACTCTCTGGACTCACTGCAGTGCATCCCCAGTGGTGCCAGTGCACTCTCTGGACCCACTGCACTGCATCCCCAGTGGTGCCAGTGCACTCTCTGGACTCACTGCACTGCATCTCCAGTGGTGCCAGTGCTCTCTCTGGACTCACTGCACTGCATCCCCAGTGGTGCCAGTGCACTCTCTGGACTCACTGCACTGCATTCCCACTGGTGACAGTGCACTCTCTGGACTCACTGCACTACATCTCCAGTGGTGCCAGTGCACTCTCTGGAGTCACTGCACTGCATCCCCACTGGTGCCAGTGCACTCTCTGGACTCACTGCACTGCATCACCAGTGCTGCCAGTGCACTCTCTGGACTCACTGCACTGCATCCGCAGTGGTGCCAGTGCACTCTCTGGACCCACTGCACTGCATCCCCAGTGGTGCCAGTGCACTCTCTGGACTCACTGCACTGCATCACCAGTGGTGCCAGTGCACTCTCTGGACTCACTGCACTGCATTCCCAGTGGTGACAGTGCACTCTCTGGACTCACCGGGGTGCATCCCCAGTGGTGCCAGTGCACTCTCTGGACTCAGTGCACTGCATCCCCAGTGGTGCCAGTGCACTCTCTGGACTCACTGCACTGCATCCCCAGTGGTGCCACTGCACTCTCTGGACTCACTGCAGTGCATCCCCACTGGTGCCAGTGCACTCTCTGGATTCACCGCAGTGCATCTCCAGTGGTGCCGGTGTACTCTCTGGACTCACTGCACTGCATCCCCACTGGTGCCAGTGCACTCTCTGGTGTCACTGCACTGCATCCCCAGTGGTGCCAGTGCACTCTCTGGACTCACTGCACTGCATCCCCAGTGGTGCCAGTGCACTCTCTGGACTCACTGCACTGCATCCCCAGTGGTGCCAGTGCACTCTCTGGACTCACGGGGGTGCATCCCCAGTGGTGCCACTGCACTCTCTGGACTCACTGCACTGCATCCCCACTGGTGCCAGTGTACTCTCTGGAGTCACTGCATTGCATCCGCACTGGTGCCAGTGCACTCTCTGGACTCACTGCACTGCATCCCCAGTGGTGCCAGTGCACTCTCTGCACTCACTGAACTGCATCCCCAATTGGGCCAGTGCACTCTCTGTAGTCATTGCATTGCATCCCCAATGGTGCCTGTGCACTCTCTGAACTCACTGCACTGCATCCCCAGTGGTGCCAGTGCACTCTCTGGACTCACTGCACTGCATCCACAGTGGTGCCAGTGCACTCTCTGGACTCACTGCACTGCATCCCCGGTGGTGCCAGTGAACTCTCTGGACTCACTGCACTGAATCCCGACTGGTGCCACTGCACTCTCTGGACTCACTGCACTGCATCCCCACTGGTGCCAGTGTACTCTCTGGAGTCACTGCATTTCATCCGCACTGGTGCCAGTGCACTCTCTGGACTCACTGCACTGCATCCCCAGTGGTGCCAGTGCACTCTCTGCACTCACTGAACTGCATCCCCAATTGGGCCAGTGCACTCTCTGTAGTCACTGCATTGCATCCCCAATGGTGCCTGTGCACTCTCTGAACTCACTGCACTGCATCCCCAGTGGTGCCAGTGCACTCTCTGGACTCACTGCACTGCATCCACAGTGGTGCCAGTGCACTCTCTGGACTCACTGCACTGCATCCCCGGTGGTGCCAGTGAACTCTCTGGACTCACTGCACTGAATCCCGACTGGTGCCACTGCACTCTCTGGACTCACTGCACTGCATCCCCAGTGGTGCCAGTGCACTCTCTGGACTCACTGCAGTGCATCCCCAGTGGTGCCAGTGCACTCTCTGGACTCACTGCACTCCATCACCAGTGGTGCCAGTGCACTCTCTGGACTCACTGCAGTGCATCCCCAGTGGTGCCAGTGCACTCTCTGGACTCACTGCACGGCATACCCAGTGGTGCCAGTGCACTCCCTGGAGTCACTGAAGTACATCCCCAGTGGTGCCAGTGCACTCTCTGGACTCACTGCACTGCATCCCCAGTGCTGCCAGTGCACTCTCTGGACTCACTGCACTGAATCCCGACTGGTGCCAATGCACTCTCTGGACCCACTGCACTGCATCCCCACCGGTGCACGTGAACTCTCTGGTCTCACTGCACTGCATCTCCACTGGTGCCAGTGCACTCTCTGGACTCAATGCACTGCATCCCCAGTGGTGCCAGTGCACTCTCTGGACTCACTGCACTGCATCCCCAGTGGTGCCACTGCATTCTCTGGACTCACTGCACTGCATCCCCACTGGTGGCAGTGCTCTCTCTGGACTCACTGCACTGCTTCACCACTGGTGCCAGTGCACTCTCTGGACTCACTGCAGTGCATCCCCAGTGGTGCCAGTGCACTCTCTGAACTCACTGCACTGCATCCCCACTGGTGCCAGTGCACTCTCTGGACTCACTGCACTGCATCCCCACTGGTGCCAGTGCACTCTCTGGACCCACTGCACTGCATCCCCACTGATGCCAGTGCATTCTCTGGACTGACTGCACTGCATCCCCAGAGGTGCCAGTGAACTCTCTGGACTCACTGCACTTCATCCCCAGTGGTGCCAGTGCACTCTCTGGACTCACTGCACTGCATCCCCAGTGGGGCCAGTGCACTCTCTGGACTCACTGCACTGCATCCCCAGTGGTGCCAGTGCACTCTCTGGACCCACTGCACTGCATCCGCAATGGTGCCAGTGCACTCTCTGAACTCACTGCACTGCATCCCCACTGGTGCCAGTGCACTCTCTGGACTCACTACACTGCATCCCCACTGGTGCCAGTGCACTCTCTGGACCCACGGCACTGCATCCCCAGTGGTGCCAGTGCACTCTCTGGACTCACTGCACTGCATCCCCACTGGTGCCAGTGCACTCTCTGGACTCACTGGACTGCATCCCCACTGGTGCCAGTGCACTCTCTGGACTCACTGCACTGCATCTCCAGTGGTGCCAGTGCACTCTCTGGACTCACTGCACTGCATCCCCACTGGTGCCAGTGCACTCTCTGGACCCACTTCACTGCATCCCCTCTGGTGCCAGTGCACTCTCTGGAGTCACGGCTCTGCATCCCCAGTGGTGCCAGTGCACTCTCTGGACTCACTGCACTGCATCCCCAGTGGTGCCAGTGCACTCTCTGGACTCACTGCACTGCATCCCCAGTGGTGACAGTGCACTCTCTGGTGTCACTGCACTGCATCTCCAGTAGTGCCAGTGCACTCTCTGGACTCACTGCAGTGCATCCCCAGTGGTGCCAGTGCACTCTCTGGACCCACTGCACTGCATCCCCAGTGGTGCCAGTGCACTCTCTGGACTCACTGCACTGCATCTCCAGTGGTGCCAGTGCTCTCTCTGGACTCACTGCACTGCATCCCCAGTGGTGCCAGTGCACTCTCTGGACTCAGTGCACTGCATTCCCACTGGTGACAGTGCACTCTCTGGACTCACTGCACTACATCTCCAGTGGTGCCAGTGCACTCTCTGGAGTCACTGCACTGCATCCCCACTGGTGCCAGTGCACTGTCTGGACTCACTGCACTGCATCACCAGTGCTGCCAGTGCACTCTCTGGACTCACTGCACTGCATCCGCAGTGGTGCCAGTGCACTCTCTGGACTCACTGCACTGCATCACCAGTGGTGCCAGTGCACTCTCTGGACTCACTGCACTGCATTCCCAGTGGTGACAGTGCACTCTCTGGACTCACCGGGGTGCATCCCCAGTGGTGCCAGTGCACTCTCTGGACTCAGTGCACTGCATCCCCAGTGGTGCCAGTGCACTCTCTGGACTCACTGCACTGCATCCCCAGTGGTGCCACTGCACTCTCTGGACTCACTGCAGTGCATCCCCAGTGGTGCCAGTGCACTCTCTGGATTCACCGCAGTGCATCTCCAGTGGTGCCGGTGTACTCTCTGGACTCACTGCACTGCATCCCCACTGGTGCCAGTGCACTCTCTGGTGTCACTGCACTGCATCCCCAGTGGTGCCAGTGCACTCTCTGGACTCACTGCACTGCATCCCCAGTGGTGCCAGTGCACTCTCTGGACTCACTGCACTGCATCCCCAGTGGTGCCAGTGCACTCTCTGGACTCACTGCACTGCATCCCCACTGGTGCCAGTGTACTCTCTGGAGTCACTGCATTGCATCCGCACTGGTGCCAGTGCACTCTCTGGACTCACTGCACTGCATCCCCAGTGGTGCCAGTGCACTCTCTGCACTCACTGAACTGCATCCCCAATTGGGCCAGTGCACTCTCTGTAGTCACTGCACTGCATCCCCAATGGTGCCTGTGCACTCTCTGAACTCACTGCACTGCATCCCCAGTGGTGCCAGTGCACTCTCTGGACTCACTGCACTGCATCCACAGTGGTGCCAGTGCACTCTCTGGACTCACTGCACTGCATCCCCGGTGGTGCCAGTGAACTCTCTGGACTCACTGCACTGTATCCCGACTGGTGCCACTGCACTCTCTGGACTCACTGCACTGCATCCCCAGTGGTGCCAGTGCACTCTCTGGACTCACTGCAGTGCATCCCCAGTGGTGCCAGTGCACTCTCTGGACCCACTGCACTGCATCCCCAGTGGTGCCAGTGCACTCTCTGGACTCACTGCAGTGCATCCCCAGTGGTGCCAGTGCACTCTCTGGACTCACTGCACGGCATAACCAGTGGTGCCAGTGCACTCCCTGGAGTCACTGAAGTACATCCCCAGTGGTGCCAGTGCACTCTCTGGACTCACTGCACTGCATCCCCAGTGCTGCCAGTGCACTCTCTGGACTCACTGCACTGAATCCCGACTGGTGCCAATGCACTCTCTGGACCCACTGCACTGCATCCCCACCGGTGCACGTGAACTCTCTGGACTCACTGCACTGCATCTCCACTGGTGCCAGTGCACTCTCTAGACTCAATGCACTGCATCCCCAGTGGTGCCAGTGCACTCTCTGGACTCACTACACTGCATCCCCAGTGGTGCCACTGCATTCTCTGGACTCACTGCACTGCATCCCCACTGGTGGCAGTGCTCTCTCTGGACTCACTGCACTGCTTCACCACTGGTGCCAGTGCACTCTCTGGACTCACTGCACTGCATCCCCAGTGGTGCCAGTGCACTCTCTGAACTCACTGCACTGCATCCCCACTGGTGACAGTGCACTCTCTGGTGTCACTGCACTGCATCCCCAGTAGTGCCAGTGCACTCTCTGGACTCACTGCAGTGCATCCCCAGTGGTGCCAGTGCACTCTCTGGACCCACTGCACTGCATCCCCAGTGGTGCCAGTGCACTCTCTGGACTCACTGCACTGCATCTCCAGTGGTGCCAGTGCTCTCTCTGGACTCACTGCACTGCATCCCCAGTGGTGCCAGTGCACTCTCTGGACTCACTGCACTGCATTCCCACTGGTGACAGTGCACTCTCTGGACTCACTGCACTACATCTCCAGTGGTGCCAGTGCACTCTCTGGAGTCACTGCACTGCATCCCCACTGGTGCCAGTGCACTCTCTGGACTCACTGCACTGCATCACCAGTGCTGCCAGTGCACTCTCTGGACTCACTGCACTGCATCCGCAGTGGTGCCAGTGCACTCTCTGGACCCACTGCACTGCATCCCCAGTGGTGCCAGTGCACTCTCTGGACTCACTGCACTGCATCACCAGTGGTGCCAGTGCACTCTCTGGACTCACTGCACTGCATTCCCAGTGGTGACAGTGCACTCTCTGGACTCACCGGGGTGCATCCCCAGTGGTGCCAGTGCACTCTCTGGACTCAGTGCACTGCATCCCCAGTGGTGCCAGTGCACTCTCTGGACTCACTGCACTGCATCCCCAGTGGTGCCACTGCACTCTCTGGACTCACTGCAGTGCATCCCCACTGGTGCCAGTGCACTCTCTGGATTCACCGCAGTGCATCTCCAGTGGTGCCGGTGTACTCTCTGGACTCACTGAACTGCATCCCCACTGGTGCCAGTGCACTCTCTGGTGTCACTGCACTGCATCCCCAGTGGTGCCAGTGCACTCTCTGGACTCACTGCACTGCATCCCCAGTGGTGCCAGTGCACTCTCTGGACTCACTGCACTGCATCCCCAGTGGTGCCAGTGCACTCTCTGGACTCACGGGGGTGCATCCCCAGTGGTGCCACTGCACTCTCTGGACTCACTGCACTGCATCCCCACTGGTGCCAGTGTACTCTCTGGAGTCACTGCATTGCATCCGCACTGGTGCCAGTGCACTCTCTGGACTCACTGCACTGCATCCCCAGTGGTGCCAGTGCACTCTCTGCACTCACTGAACTGCATCCCCAATTGGGCCAGTGCACTCTCTGTAGTCATTGCATTGCATCCCCAATGGTGCCTGTGCACTCTCTGAACTCACTGCACTGCATCCCCAGTGGTGCCAGTGCACTCTCTGGACTCACTGCACTGCATCCACAGTGGTGCCAGTGCACTCTCTGGACTCACTGCACTGCATCCCCGGTGGTGCCAGTGAACTCTCTGGACTCACTGCACTGAATCCCGACTGGTGCCACTGCACTCTCTGGACTCACTGCACTGCATCCCCACTGGTGCCAGTGTACTCTCTGGAGTCACTGCATTTCATCCGCACTGGTGCCAGTGCACTCTCTGGACTCACTGCACTGCATCCCCAGTGGTGCCAGTGCACTCTCTGCACTCACTGAACTGCATCCCCAATTGGGCCAGTGCACTCTCTGTAGTCACTGCATTGCATCCCCAATGGTGCCTGTGCACTCTCTGAACTCACTGCACTGCATCCCCAGTGGTGCCAGTGCACTCTCTGGACTCACTGCACTGCATCCACAGTGGTGCCAGTGCACTCTCTGGACTCACTGCACTGCATCCCCGGTGGTGCCAGTGAACTCTCTGGACTCACTGCACTGAATCCCGACTGGTGCCACTGCACTCTCTGGACTCACTGCACTGCATCCCCAGTGGTGCCAGTGCACTCTCTGGACTCACTGCAGTGCATCCCCAGTGGTGCCAGTGCACTCTCTGGACTCACTGCACTCCATCACCAGTGGTGCCAGTGCACTCTCTGGACTCACTGCAGTGCATCCCCAGTGGTGCCAGTGCACTCTCTGGACTCACTGCACGGCATACCCAGTGGTGCCAGTGCACTCCCTGGAGTCACTGAAGTACATCCCCAGTGGTGCCAGTGCACTCTCTGGACTCACTGCACTGCATCCCCAGTGCTGCCAGTGCACTCTCTGGACTCACTGCACTGAATCCCGACTGGTGCCAATGCACTCTCTGGACCCACTGCACTGCATCCCCACCGGTGCACGTGAACTCTCTGGTCTCACTGCACTGCATCTCCACTGGTGCCAGTGCACTCTCTGGACTCAATGCACTGCATCCCCAGTGGTGCCAGTGCACTCTCTGGACTCACTGCACTGCATCCCCAGTGGTGCCACTGCATTCTCTGGACTCACTGCACTGCATCCCCACTGGTGGCAGTGCTCTCTCTGGACTCACTGCACTGCTTCACCACTGGTGCCAGTGCACTCTCTGGACTCACTGCAGTGCATCCCCAGTGGTGCCAGTGCACTCTCTGAACTCACTGCACTGCATCCCCACTGGTGCCAGTGCACTCTCTGGACTCACTGCACTGCATCCCCACTGGTGCCAGTGCACTCTCTGGACCCACTGCACTGCATCCCCACTGATGCCAGTGCATTCTCTGGACTGACTGCACTGCATCCCCAGAGGTGCCAGTGAACTCTCTGGACTCACTGCACTTCATCCCCAGTGGTGCCAGTGCACTCTCTGGACTCACTGCACTGCATCCCCAGTGGGGCCAGTGCACTCTCTGGACTCACTGCACTGCATCCCCAGTGGTGCCAGTGCACTCTCTGGACTCACTGCACTGCATCCCCAGTGCTGCCAGTGCACTCTCTGGACTCACTGCACTGCATTTCCAGTGGTGCCTGTGCACTCTCTGGACTCACTGCAGTGCATCTCCAGAGGTGCCAGTGCACTTTCAGGACTCACTGCACTGCATCCCCAGTGGTGCCAGTGCACTCTCTGGAGTCACTGCACTGCATTTCCAGTGGTGCCAGTGCACTCTCTGGACTCACTGCAGTGCATCCCCAGTGGTGCCAGTGCACTCTCTGGAGTCACTGCACTGCATCCCCCGTGGGGCCAGTGCTCTCTCTGGAGTCACTGCAGTGCATCCCCAGTGGTGCCAGTGCACTCTCTGGAGTCACTGCACTGCATCCCCAGTGGTGCCAGTGCACTCTCTGGACTCACTGCACTGCATCCCCACTGGTGCCAGTGCACTCTCTGGACCCACTGCACTGCTTCCCCAGTGCTGCCAGTGCACGCTCTGGACTCACTGCACTGCATCCCCGGTGGTGCCAGTGAACTCTCTGGACTCACTGCACTGAATCCCGACTGGTGCCAGTGCACTCTCTGGACTCACTGCACTGCATCCCCAGTGGTGCCAGTGCACTCTCTGGACTCACTGCACTGCATCCCCAGTGGTGCCAGTGCACTCTCTGGACCCACTGCACTGCATCCCCAGTGGTGCCAGTGCACTCTCTGGACTCACTGCAGTGCATCCCCAGTGGTGCCAGTGCACTCCCTGGACTCACTGCACTGCATCCCCAGTGGTGCCAGTGCACTCCCTGGAGTCACTGAAGTACATCCCCAGTGGTGCCACTGCACTCTCTGGACTCACTGCACTGCATCCCCAGTGCTGCCAGTGCACTCTCTGGACTCACTGCACTGCATCCCCAGTGCTGCCAGTGCACTCTCTGGACTCACTGCACTGCATTTCCAGTGGTGCCAGTGCACTCTCTGGACTCACTGCAGTGCATCTCCAGAGGTGCCAGTGCACTTTCAGGACTCACTGCACTGCATCCCCCGTGCTGCCAGTGCACTCTCTGGACTCACTGCACTGCATCCCCAGTGGTGCCAGTGCACTCTCTGGAGTCACTGCACTGCATTTCCAGTGGTGCCAGTGCACTCTCTGGACTCACTGCAGTGCATCCCCAGTGGTGCCAGTGCACTCTCTGGACTCACTGCACTGCATCCCCAGTGGTGCCAGTGCACTCTCTGGAGTCACTGCACTGCATCCCCCGTGGGGCCAGTGCACTCTCTGGAGTCACTGCAGTGCATCCCCAGTGGTGCCAGTGCACTCTCTGGAGTCACTGCACTGCATCCCCAGTGGTGCCAGTGCACTCTCTGGACTCACTGCACTGCATCCCCACTGGTGCCAGTGCACTCTCTGGACCCACTGCACTGCTTCCCCAGTGCTGCCAGTGCACGCTCTGGACTCACTGCAGTGCATCCCCACTGGTGCCAGTGCACTCCCTGGAGTCACTGAAGTACATCCACAGTGGTGCCAGTGCACTCTCTGGACTCACTGCACTGCATCCCCGGTGGTGCCAGTGAACTCTCTGGACTCACTGCACTGAATCCCGACTGGTGCCAGTGCACTCTCTGGACTCACTGCACTGCATCCCCAGTGGTGCCAGTGCACTCTCTGGACTCACTGCACTGCATCCCCAGTGGTGCCAGTGCACTCTCTGGACCAACTGCACTGCATCCCCAGTGGTGCCAGTGCACTCTCTGGACTCACTGCAGTGCATCCCCAGTGGGGCCAGTGCACTCCCTGGACTCACTGCACTGCATCCCCAGTGGTGCCAGTGTACTCCCTGGAGTCACTGAAGTACATCCCCAGTGGTGCCAGTGCACTCTCTGGACTCACTGCACTGCATCCCCAGTGCTGCCAGTGCACACTCTGGACTCACTGCATTGAATCCCGACTGGTGCCAATGCACTCTCTGGACCCACTGCACTGCATCCCCACCGGTGCACGTGAACTCTCTGGACTCACTGCACTGCATCCCCAGTGCTGCCAGTGCACTCTCTGGACTCACTGCACTGCATCCCCAGTGGTGGCAGTGCTCTCTCTGGACTCACTGCACTGCTTCACCACTGGTGACTGTGCACTCTCTGGACTCACTGCACTGCATCCCCACTGGTGCCAGTACACTCTCGGCACTCACTGCACTGCATCCCCAGTGGTGCCAGTGCACTCTCTGGACTCACTGCACTGCATCCCCAGTGCTGCCAGTGCACTCTCTGGACTCACTGCACTGCATCCCCAGTGGTGCCAGTGCACTCTCTGGACTAACTGCACTGCATCCCCAGTGGTGCCTGTGCACTCTCTAGTCTCACTGCAAGCATCCCCAGTGGTGCAGAGCACTCCCTGGAGTCACTGCAGTGCATCCCCAGTGGTGCCAGTGCACTCTCTGGACTCACTGCACTGCATCCTCAGGGGTGCCAGTGCACTCTCTGGACCCACTGCACTGCATCCCCACTGGTGCCAGTGCATTCTCTGGACTCACTGCACTGCATCCCTAATGGTGCCAGTGCACTCTCTGAACTCACTGCACTGCATCCCCAGTGGTGCCTGTGCACTCTCTGGACTCACTGCACTGCATCCCCAGTGGTGCCAGTGCGCTCTCTGGACTCACTGCACTTCATCCCCAGTGGTGCCAGTGCACTCTCTGGACCCACTGCACTGCATCCGCAATGGTGCCAGTGCACTCTCTGAACTCACTGCACTGCATCCCCACTGGTGCCAGTGCACTCTCTGGACTCACTGCACTGCATCCCCAGTGGTGCCAGTGCACTCTCTGGAGTCACTGCACTGCATTTCCAGTGGTGCCAGTGCACTCTCTGGACTCACTGCAGTGCATCCCCAGTGGTGCCAGTGCACTCTCTGGACTCACTGCACTGCATCCCCAGTGGTGCCAGTGCACTCTCTGGAGTCACTGCACTGCATCCCCCGTGGGGCCAGTGCACTCTCTGGAGTCACTGCAGTGCATCCCCAGTGGTGCCAGTGCACTCTCTGGAGTCACTGCACTGCATCCCCAGTGGTGCCAGTGCACTCTCTGGACTCACTGCACTGCATCCCCACTGGTGCCAGTGCACTCTCTGGACCCACTGCACTGCTTCCCCAGTGCTGCCAGTGCACGCTCTGGACTCACTGCAGTGCATCCCCACTGGTGCCAGTGCACTCCCTGGAGTCACTGAAGTACATCCACAGTGGTGCCAGTGCACTCTCTGGACTCACTGCACTGCATCCCCGGTGGTGCCAGTGAACTCTCTGGACTCACTGCACTGAATCCCGACTGGTGCCAGTGCACTCTCTGGACTCACTGCACTGCATCCCCAGTGGTGCCAGTGCACTCTCTGGACTCACTGCACTGCATCCCCAGTGGTTCCAGTGCACTCTCTGGACCAACTGCACTGCATCCCCAGTGGTGCCAGTGCACTCTCTGGACTCACTGCAGTGCATCCCCAGTGGGGCCAGTGCACTCCCTGGACTCACTGCACTGCATCCCCAGTGGTGCCAGTGTACTCCCTGGAGTCACTGAAGTACATCCCCAGTGGTGCCAGTGCACTCTCTGGACTCACTGCACTGCATCCCCAGTGCTGCCAGTGCACACTCTGGACTCACTGCATTGAATCCCGACTGGTGCCAATGCACTCTCTGGACCCACTGCACTGCATCCCCACCGGTGCACGTGAACTCTCTGGACTCACTGCACTGCATCCCCAGTGCTGCCAGTGCACTCTCTGGACTCACTGCACTGCATCCCCAGTGGTGGCAGTGCTCTCTCTGGACTCACTGCACTGCTTCACCACTGGTGACTGTGCACACTCTTTGGACTCACTGCACTGCATCCCCACTGGTGCCAGTACACTCTCGGCACTCACTGCACTGCATCCCCAGTGGTGCCAGTGCACTCTCTGGACTCACTGCACTGCATCCCCAGTGCTGCCAGTGCACTCTCTGGACTCACTGCACTGCATCCCCAGTGGTGCCAGTGCACTCTCTGGACTAACTGCACTGCATCCCCAGTGGTGCCTGTGCACTCTCTAGTCTCACTGCAAGCATCCCCAGTGGTGCAGAGCACTCCCTGGAGTCACTGCAGTGCATCCCCAGTGGTGCCAGTGCACTCTCTGGACTCACTACACTGCATCCTCAGGGGTGCCAGTGCACTCTCTGGACCCACTGCACTGCATCCCCACTGGTGCCAGTGCATTCTCTGGACTCACTGCACTGCATCCCTAATGGTGCCAGTGCACTCTCTGAACTCACTGCACTGCATCCCCAGTGGTGCCTGTGCACTCTCTGGACTCACTGCACTGCATCCCCAGTGGTGCCAGTGCGCTCTCTGGAGTCACTGCACTTCATCCCCAGTGGTGCCAGTGCACTCTCTGGACCCACTGCACTGCATCCGCAATGGTGCCAGTGCACTCTCTGAACTCACTGCACTGCATCCCCACTGGTGCCAGTGCACTCTCTGGACTCACTGCACTGCATCCCCACTGGTGCCAGTGCACTCTCTGGACCCACGGCACTGCATCCCCAGTGGTGCCAGTGCACTCTCTGGACTCACTGCACTGCATCCCCACTGGTGCCAGTGCACTCTCTGGACTCACTGGACTGCATCCCCAGTGGTGCCAGTGCACTCTCTGGACTCACTGGACTGCATCCCCAGTGGTGCCAGTGCACTCTCTGGACTCACTGCACTGCATCCCCAGTGGTGCCAGTGCACTCTCTGGACTCACTGCACTGCATCCCCACTGGTGCCAGTGCACTCTCTGGACCCACTTCACTGCATCCCCTCTGGTGCCAGTGCACTCTCTGGAGTCATGGCTCTGCATCCCCAGTGGTGCCAGTGCACTCTCTGGACTCACTGCACTGCATCCCCAGTGGTGCCAGTGCACTCTCTGGACTCACTGCACTGCATCCCCAGTAGTGCCAGTGCACTCTCTGGACCCACTGCACTGCATCCCCAGTGGTGCCAGTGCACTCTCTGGACTCACTGCACTGCATCTCCAGTGGTGCCAGTGCTCTCTCTGGACTCACTGCACTGCATCCCCAGTGGTGCCAGTGCACTCTCTGGACTCACTGCACTGCATTCCCACTGGTGACAGTGCACTCTCTGGACTCACTGCACTACATCTCCAGTGGTGCCAGTGCACTCTCTGGACTCGCTGCACTGCATCCCCACTGGTGCCAGTGCACTGTCTGGACTCACTGCACTGCATCACCAGTGCTGCCAGTGCACTCTCTGGACTCACTGCACTGCATCACCAGTGGTGCCAGTGCACTCTCTGGACTCACTGCACTGCATTCCCAGTGGTGACAGTGCACTCTCTGGACTCACCGGGGTGCATCCCCAGTGGTGCCAGTGCACTCTCTGGACTCACTGCACTGCATCCCCAGTGGTGCCAGTGCACTCTCTGGACTCACTGCACTGCATCCCCAGTGGTGCCACTGCATTCTCTGGACTCACTGCACTGCATCCCCACTGGTGGCAGTGCTCTCTCTGGACTCATTGCACTGCTTCACCACTGGTGCCAGTGCACTCTCTGGACTCACTGCACTGCATCCCCAGTGGTGGCAGTGCTCTCTCTGGACTCACTGCACTGCTTCACCACTGGTGACTGTGCACTCTCTGGACTCACTGCACTGCATCCCCACTGGTGCCAGTGCACTCTCTGGACCCACTGCACTGCATCCCCACTAATGCCAGTGCATTCTCTGGACTGACTGCACTGCATCCCCAGAGGTGCCAGTGAACTCTCTGGACTCACTGCACTTCATCCCAAGTGGTGCCAGTGCACTCTCTGGACTCACTGCACTGCATCCCCAGTGGGGCCAGTGCACTCTCCGGACTCACTGCACTGCATCCCCAGTGGTGCCAGTGCACTCTCTGGACTCACTGCACTGCATCCCCAGTGCTGCCAGTGCACTCTCTGGACTCACTGCACTGCATTTCCAGTGGTGCCAGTGCTCTCTCTGGACTCACTGCAGTGCATCTCCAGAGGTGCCAGTGCACTTTCAGGACTCACTGCACTGCATCCCCAGTGGTGCCAGTGCACTCTCTGGAGTCACTGCACTGCATTTCCAGTGGTGCCAGTGCACTCTCTGGACTCACTGCAGTGCATCCCCAGTGGTGCCAGTGCACTCTCTGGAGTCACTGCACTGCATCCCCAGTGGTGCCAGTGCACTCTCTGGACTCACTGCACTGCATCCCCCGTGGGGCCAGTGCACTCTCTGGAGTCACTGCAGTGCATCCCCAGTGGTGCCAGTGCACTCTCTGGAGTCACTGCACTGCATCCCCAGTGGTGCCAGTGCACTCTCTGGACTCACTGCACTGCATCCCCACTGGTGCCAGTGCACTCTCTGGACCCACTGCACTGCTTCCCCAGTGCTGCCAGTGCACGCTCTGGACTCACTGCAGTGCATCCCCACTGGTGCCAGTGCACTCCCTGGAGTCACTGAAGTACATCCACAGTGGTGCCAGTGCACTCTCTGGACTCACTGCACTGCATCCCCGGTGGTGCCAGTGGACTCTCTGGACTCACTGCACTGAATCCCGACTGGTGCCAGTGCACTCTCTGGACTCACTGCAGTGCATCCCCAGTGGTGCCAGTGCACTCTCTGGACTCACTGCACTGCATCCCCAGTGGTGCCAGTGCACTCTCTGGACCCACTGCACTGCATCCCCAGTGGTGCCAGTGCACTCTCTGGACTCACTGCAGTGCATCCCCAGTGGGGCCAGTGCACTCCCTGGACTCACTGCACTGCATCCCCAGTGGTGCCAGTGCACTCTCTGGAGTCACTGAAGTACATCCCCAGTGGTGCCAGTGCACTCTCTGGACTCACTGCACTGCATCCCCAGTGCTGCCAGTGCACTCTCTGGACTCACTGCATTGAATCCCGACTGGTGCCAATGCACTCTCTGGACCCACTGCACTGCATCCCCACCAGTGCACGTGAACTCTCTGGACTCACTGCACTGCATCCCCAGTGCTGCCAGTGCACTCTCTGGACTCACTGCACTGCATCCCCAGTGGTGCCAGTGCACTCTCTGGACTCACTGCACTGCATCCCCACTGGTGGCAGTGCTCTCTCTGGACTCACTGCACTGCTTCACCACTGGTGACTGTGCACTCTCTGGACTCACTGCACTGCATCCCCACTGGTGCCAGTACACTCTCGGACTCACTGCACTGCATCCCCAGTGGTGCCAGTGCACTCTCTGGACTCACTGCACTGCATCCCCAGTGCTGCCAGTGCACTCTCTGGACTCACTGCACTGCATCCCCAGTGGTGCCAGTGCACTCTCTGGACTCACTGCACTGCATCCCCATGGTGCCTGTGCACTCTCTAGTCTCACTGCACTGCATCCCCAGTGGTGCAGAGCACTCCCTGGAGTCACTGCAGTGCATCCCCAGTGGTGCCAGTGCACTCTCTGGACTCACTGCACTGCATCCCAGGGGTGCCAGTGCACTCTCTGGACCCACTGCACTGCATCCCCACTGGTGCCAGTGCACTCTCTGGACTCACTGCACTGCATCCCTAATGGTGCCAGTGCACTCTCTGGACTCACTGCACTGCATCCCCAGTGGTGCCAGTGCACTCTCTGGACTCACTGCACTGCATCCCCAGTGGTGCCAGTGCACTCTCTGGACTCACTGCACTGCATCCCCAGTGGTGCCAGTGCACTCTCTGGACTCACTGCACTGCATCCCCAGTGGTGCCAGTGCACTCTCTGGACTCACTGCACTGCATCCCCAGTGGTGCCAGTGCACTCTCTGGACTCACTGCACTGCATCCCCAGTGGTGCCAGTGCACTCTCTGGACTCACTGCAGTGCATCCCAGTGGTGCCAGTGCACTCTCTGGACTCACTGCACTGCATCCCCAGTGCTGCCAGTGCACTCTCTGGAGTCACTGCACTGCATCCCCAGTGGTGCCAGTGCACTCTCTGGACTCACTGCAGTGCATCCCCAGTGGTGCCAGTGCACTCTCTGGACTCACTGCACTGCATCCCCAGTGGTGCCAGTGCACTCTCTGGACTCACTGCACTGCATCCCCAGTGGTGCCAGTGCACTCTCTGGAGTCACTGCAGTGCATCCCCAGTGGTGCCAGTGCACTCTCTGGAGTCACTGCACTGCATCCCCAGTGGTGCCAGTGCACTCTCTGGACTCACTGCACTGCATCCCCACTGGTGCCAGTGCACTCTCTGGACTCACTGCACTGCATCCCCAGTGCTGCCAGTGCACTCTCTGGACTCACTGCACTGCATCCCCACTGGTGCCAGTGCACTCTCTGGAGTCACTGCAGTGCATCCACAGTGGTGCCAGTGCACTCTCTGGACTCACTGCACTGCATCCCCAGTGGTGCCAGTGCACTCTCTGGACTCACTGCACTGCATCCCGACTGGTGCCAGTGCACTCTCTGGACTCACTGCACTGCATCCCCAGTGGTGCCAGTGCACTCTCTGGACTCACTGCACTGCATCCCCAGTGGTGCCAGTGCACTCTCTGGACTCACTGCACTGCATCCCCAGTGGTGCCAGTGCACTCTCTGGACTCACTGCACTGCATCCCCAGTGGTGCCAGTGCACTCTCTGGACTCACTGCACTGCATCCCCAGTGGTGCCAGTGCACTCTCTGGAGTCACTGCAGTGCATCCCCAGTGGTGCCAGTGCACTCTCTGGACTCACTGCACTGCATCCCCAGTGCTGCCAGTGCACTCTCTGGACTCACTGCACTGCATCCCCACTGGTGCCAGTGCACTCTCTGGACCCACTGCACTGCATCCCCAGTGGTGCCAGTGCACTCTCTGGACTCACTGCACTGCATCCCCAGTGGTGCCAGTGCACTCTCTGGACTCACTGCACTGCATCCCCAGTGGTGCCAGTGCACTCTCTGGACTCACTGCACTGCATCCCCACTGGTGCCAGTGCACTCTCTGGACTCACTGCACTGCATCCCCACTGGTGCCAGTGCACTCTCTGGACTCACTGCACTGCATCCCCAGTGGTGCCAGTGCACTCTCTGGACTCACTGCACTGCATCCCCAGTGCTGCCAGTGCACTCTCTGGACTCACTGCACTGCATCCCCAGTGGTGCCAGTGCACTCTCTGGACTCACTGCACTGCATCCCCAGTGGTGCCAGTGCACTCTCTGGACTCACTGCACTGCATCCCCAGTGGTGCCAGTGCACTCTCTGGACTCACTGCACTGCATCCCCAGTGGTGCCAGTGCACTCTCTGGACTCACTGCACTGCATCCCCAGTGGTGCCAGTGCACTCTCTGGACTCACTGCGCTGCATCCCCACTGGTGCCAGTGCACTCTCTGGACTCACTGCACTGCATCCCCAGTGGTGCCAGTGCACTCTCTGGACTCACTGCACTGCATCCCCAGTGGTGCCAGTGCACTCTCTGGACTCACTGCACTGCATCCCCAGTGGTGCCAGTGCACTCTCTGGACTCACTGCACTGCATCCCCAGTGGTGCCAGTGCACTCTCTGGACTCACTGCACTGCATCCCCAGTGGTGCCAGTGCACTCTCTGGACTCACTGCACTGCATCCCCACTGGTGCCAGTGCACTCTCTGGACTCACTGCACTGCATCCCCACTGGTGCCAGTGCACTCTCTGGACTCACTGCACTGCATCCCCAGTGGTGCCAGTGCACTCTCTGGACTCACTGCACTGCATCCCCACTGGTGCCAGTGCACTCTCTGGACTCACTGCACTGCATCCCCAGTGGTGCCAGTGCACTCTCTGGACTCACTGCACTGCATCCCCAGTGGTGCCAGTGCACTCTCTGGACTCACTGCACTGCATCCCCAGTGGTGCCAGTGCACTCTCTGGACTCACTGCACTGCATCCCCACTGGTGCCAGTGCACTCTCTGGACTCACTGCACTGCATCCCCACTGGTGCCAGTGCACTCTCTGGACTCACTGCACTGCATCCCCAGTGGTGCCAGTGCACTCTCTGGACTCACTGCACTGCATCCCCAGTGGTGCCAGTGCACTCTCTGGACTCACTGCACTGCATCCCCAGTGGTGCCAGTGCACTCTCTGGACTCACTGCACTGCATCCCCAGTGGTGCCAGTGCACTCTCTGGACTCACTGCACTGCATCCCCAGTGGTGCCAGTGCACTCTCTGGACTCACTGCACTGCATCCCCAGTGGTGCCAGTGCACTCTCTGGACTCACTGCACTGCATCCCCAGTGGTGCCAGTGCACTCTCTGGACTCACTGCACTGCATCCCCAGTGGTGCCAGTGCACTCTCTGGACTCACTGCACTGCATCCCCAGTGGTGCCAGTGCACTCTCTGGACTCACTGCACTGCATCCCCAGTGGTGCCAGTGCACTCTCTGGACTCACTGCACTGCATCCCCAGTGGTGCCAGTGCACTCTCTGGACTCACTGCACTGCATCCCCAGTGGTGCCAGTGCACTCTCTGGACTCACTGCACTGCATCCCCAGTGGTGCCAGTGCACTCTCTGGACTCACTGCACTGCATCCCCAGTGGTGCCAGTGCACTCTCTGGACTCACTGCACTGCATCCCCAGTGGTGCCAGTGCACTCTCTGGACTCACTGCACTGCATCCCCAGTGGTGCCAGTGCACTCTCTGGACTCACTGCACTGCATCCCCAGTGGTGCCAGTGCACTCTCTGGACTCACTGCACTGCATCCCCAGTGGTGCCAGTGCACTCTCTGGACTCACTGCACTGCATCCCCAGTGGTGCCAGTGCACTCTCTGGACTCACTGCACTGCATCCCCAGTGGTGCCAGTGCACTCTCTGGACTCACTGCACTGCATCCCCAGTGGTGCCAGTGCACTCTCTGGACTCACTGCACTGCATCCCCAGTGGTGCCAGTGCACTCTCTGGACTCACTGCACTGCATCCCCAGTGGTGCCAGTGCACTCTCTGGACTCACTGCACTGCATCCCCAGTGGTGCCAGTGCACTCTCTGGACTCACTGCACTGCATCCCCAGTGGTGCCAGTGCACTCTCTGGACTCACTGCACTGCATCCCCAGTGGTGCCAGTGCACTCTCTGGACTCACTGCACTGCATCCCCAGTGTGCCAGTGCACTCTCTGGACTCACTGCACTGCATCCCCACTGGTGCCAGTGCACTCTCTGGACTCACTGCACTGCATCCCCAGTGGTGCCAGTGCACTCTCTGGACTCACTGCACTGCATCCCCAGTGGTGCCAGTGCACTCTCTGGACTCACTGCACTGCATCCCCAGTGGTGCCAGTGCACTCTCTGGACTCACTGCACTGCATCCCCAGTGGTGCCAGTGCACTCTCTGGACTCACTGCACTGCATCCCCAGTGGTGCCAGTGCACTCTCTGGACTCACTGCACTGCATCCCCAGTGGTGCCAGTGCACTCTCTGGACTCACTGCACTGCATCCCCAGTGGTGCCAGTGCACTCTCTGGACTCACTGCACTGCATCCCCACTGGTGCCAGTGCACTCTCTGGACTCACTGCACTGCATCCCCACTGGTGCCAGTGCACTCTCTGGACTCACTGCACTGCATCCCCAGTGGTGCCAGTGCACTCTCTGGACTCACTGCACTGCATCCCCAGTGGTGCCAGTGCACTCTCTGGACTCACTGCACTGCATCCCCAGTGGTGCCAGTGCACTCTCTGGACTCACTGCACTGCATCCCCAGTGGTGCCAGTGCACTCTCTGGACTCACTGCACTGCATCCCCAGTGGTGCCAGTGCACTCTCTGGACTCACTGCACTGCATCCCCAGTGGTGCCAGTGCACTCTCTGGACTCACTGCACTGCATCCCCACTGGTGCCAGTGCACTCTCTGGACTCACTGCACTGCATCCCCAGTGGTGCCAGTGCACTCTCTGGACTCACTGCACTGCATCCCCAGTGGTGCCAGTGCACTCTCTGGACTCACTGCACTGCATCCCCAGTGGTGCCAGTGCACTCTCTGGACTCACTGCACTGCATCCCCAGTGGTGCCAGTGCACTCTCTGGACTCACTGCACTGCATCCCCAGTGGTGCCAGTGCACTCTCTGGACTCACTGCACTGCATCCCCAGTGGTGCCAGTGCACTCTCTGGACTCACTGCACTGCATCCCCAGTGGTGCCAGTGCACTCTCTGGACTCACTGCACTGCATCCCCAGTGGTGCCAGTGCACTCTCTGGACTCACTGCACTGCATCCCCAGTGGTGCCAGTGCACTCTCTGGACTCACTGCACTGCATCCCCAGTGGTGCCAGTGCACTCTCTGGACTCACTGCACTGCATCCCCAGTGGTGCCAGTGCACTCTCTGGACTCACTGCACTGCATCCCCAGTGGTGCCAGTGCACTCTCTGGACTCACTGCACTGCATCCCCAGTGGTGCCAGTGCACTCTCTGGACTCACTGCACTGCATCCCCAGTGGTGCCAGTGCACTCTCTGGACTCACTGCACTGCATCCCCAGTGGTGCCAGTGCACTCTCTGGACTCACTGCACTGCATCCCCAGTGGTGCCAGTGCACTCTCTGGACTCACTGCACTGCATCCCCAGTGGTGCCAGTGCACTCTCTGGACTCACTGCACTGCATCCCCACTGGTGCCAGTGCACTCTCTGGACTCACTGCACTGCATCCCCAGTGGTGCCAGTGCACTCTCTGGACTCACTGCACTGCATCCCCAGTGGTGCCAGTGCACTCTCTGGACTCACTGCACTGCATCCCCAGTGGTGCCAGTGCACTCTCTGGACTCACTGCACTGCATCCCCAGTGGTGCCAGTGCACTCTCTGGACTCACTGCACTGCATCCCCAGTGGTGCCAGTGCACTCTCTGGACTCACTGCACTGCATCCCCAGTGGTGCCAGTGCACTCTCTGGACTCACTGCACTGCATCCCCAGTGGTGCCAGTGCACTCTCTGGACTCACTGCACTGCATCCCCAGTGGTGCCAGTGCACTCTCTGGACTCACTGCACTGCATCCCCAGTGGTGCCAGTGCACTCTCTGGACTCACTGCACTGCATCCCCAGTGGTGCCAGTGCACTCTCTGGACTCACTGCACTGCATCCCCAGTGGTGCCAGTGCACTCTCTGGACTCACTGCACTGCATCCCCAGTGGTGCCAGTGCACTCTCTGGACTCACTGCACTGCATCCCCAGTGGTGCCAGTGCACTCTCTGGACTCACTGCACTGCATCCCCAGTGGTGCCAGTGCACTCTCTGGACTCACTGCACTGCATCCCCAGTGGTGCCAGTGCACTCTCTGGACTCACTGCACTGCATCCCCAGTGGTGCCAGTGCACTCTCTGGACTCACTGCACTGCATCCCCAGTGGTGCCAGTGCACTCTCTGGACTCACTGCACTGCATCCCCAGTGGTGCCAGTGCACTCTCTGGACTCACTGCACTGCATCCCCAGTGGTGCCAGTGCACTCTCTGGACTCACTGCACTGCATCCCCAGTGGTGCCAGTGCACTCTCTGGACTCACTGCACTGCATCCCCAGTGGTGCCAGTGCACTCTCTGGACTCACTGCACTGCATCCCCAGTGGTGCCAGTGCACTCTCTGGACTCACTGCACTGCATCCCCAGTGGTGCCAGTGCACTCTCTGGACTCACTGCACTGCATCCCCAGTGGTGCCAGTGCACTCTCTGGACTCACTGCACTGCATCCCCAGTGGTGCCAGTGCACTCTCTGGACTCACTGCACTGCATCCCCAGTGGTGCCAGTGCACTCTCTGGACTCACTGCACTGCATCCCCAGTGGTGCCAGTGCACTCTCTGGACTCACTGCACTGCATCCCCAGTGGTGCCAGTGCACTCTCTGGACTCACTGCACTGCATCCCCAGTGGTGCCAGTGCACTCTCTGGACTCACTGCACTGCATCCCCAGTGGTGCCAGTGCACTCTCTGGACTCACTGCACTGCATCCCCAGTGGTGCCAGTGCACTCTCTGGACTCACTGCACTGCATCCCCAGTGGTGCCAGTGCACTCTCTGGACTCACTGCACTGCATCCCCAGTGGTGCCAGTGCACTCTCTGGACTCACTGCACTGCATCCCCACTGGTGCCAGTGCACTCTCTGGACTCACTGCACTGCATCCCCAGTGGTGCCAGTGCACTCTCTGGACTCACTGCACTGCATCCCCAGTGGTGCCAGTGCACTCTCTGGACTCACTGCACTGCATCCCCAGTGGTGCCAGTGCACTCTCTGGACTCACTGCACTGCATCCCCACTGGTGCCAGTGCACTCTCTGGACTCACTGCACTGCATCCCCACTGGTGCCAGTGCACTCTCTGGACTCACTGCACTGCATCCCCAGTGGTGCCAGTGCACTCTCTGGACTCACTGCACTGCATCCCCAGTGGTGCCAGTGCACTCTCTGGACTCACTGCACTGCATCCCCAGTGGTGCCAGTGCACTCTCTGGACTCACTGCACTGCATCCCCAGTGGTGCCAGTGCACTCTCTGGACTCACTGCACTGCATCCCCAGTGGTGCCAGTGCACTCTCTGGACTCACTGCACTGCATCCCCAGTGGTGCCAGTGCACTCTCTGGACTCACTGCACTGCATCCCCAGTGGTGCCAGTGCACTCTCTGGACTCACTGCACTGCATCCCCAGTGGTGCCAGTGCACTCTCTGGACTCACTGCACTGCATCCCCAGTGGTGCCAGTGCACTCTCTGGACTCACTGCACTGCATCCCCAGTGGTGCCAGTGCACTCTCTGGACTCACTGCACTGCATCCCCACTGGTGCCAGTGCACTCTCTGGACTCACTGCACTGCATCCCCAGTGGTGCCAGTGCACTCTCTGGACTCACTGCACTGCATCCCCAGTGGTGCCAGTGCACTCTCTGGACTCACTGCACTGCATCCCCAGTGGTGCCAGTGCACTCTCTGGACTCACTGCACTGCATCCCCAGTGGTGCCAGTGCACTCTCTGGACTCACTGCACTGCATCCCCAGTGGTGCCAGTGCACTCTCTGGACTCACTGCACTGCATCCCCAGTGGTGCCAGTGCACTCTCTGGACTCACTGCACTGCATCCCCAGTGGTGCCAGTGCACTCTCTGGACTCACTGCACTGCATCCCCAGTGGTGCCAGTGCACTCTCTGGACTCACTGCACTGCATCCCCAGTGGTGCCAGTGCACTCTCTGGACTCACTGCACTGCATCCCCAGTGGTGCCAGTGCACTCTCTGGACTCACTGCACTGCATCCCCAGTGGTGCCAGTGCACTCTCTGGACTCACTGCACTGCATCCCCAGTGGTGCCAGTGCACTCTCTGGACTCACTGCACTGCATCCCCAGTGGTGCCAGTGCACTCTCTGGACTCACTGCACTGCATCCCCAGTGGTGCCAGTGCACTCTCTGGACTCACTGCACTGCATCCCCAGTGGTGCCAGTGCACTCTCTGGACTCACTGCACTGCATCCCCAGTGGTGCCAGTGCACTCTCTGGACTCACTGCACTGCATCCCCAGTGGTGCCAGTGCACTCTCTGGACTCACTGCACTGCATCCCCAGTGGTGCCAGTGCACTCTCTGGACTCACTGCACTGCATCCCCACTGGTGCCAGTGCACTCTCTGGACTCACTGCACTGCATCCCCAGTGGTGCCAGTGCACTCTCTGGACTCACTGCACTGCATCCCCAGTGGTGCCAGTGCACTCTCTGGACTCACTGCACTGCATCCCCAGTGGTGCCAGTGCACTCTCTGGACTCACTGCACTGCATCCCCAGTGGTGCCAGTGCACTCTCTGGACTCACTGCACTGCATCCCCAGTGGTGCCAGTGCACTCTCTGGACTCACTGCACTGCATCCCCAGTGGTGCCAGTGCACTCTCTGGACTCACTGCACTGCATCCCCAGTGGTGCCAGTGCACTCTCTGGACTCACTGCACTGCATCCCCAGTGGTGCCAGTGCACTCTCTGGACTCACTGCACTGCATCCCCAGTGGTGCCAGTGCACTCTCTGGACTCACTGCACTGCATCCCCAGTGGTGCCAGTGCACTCTCTGGACTCACTGCACTGCATCCCCAGTGGTGCCAGTGCACTCTCTGGACTCACTGCACTGCATCCCCAGTGGTGCCAGTGCACTCTCTGGACTCACTGCACTGCATCCCCAGTGGTGCCAGTGCACTCTCTGGACTCACTGCACTGCATCCCCAGTGGTGCCAGTGCACTCTCTGGACTCACTGCACTGCATCCCCAGTGGTGCCAGTGCACTCTCTGGACTCACTGCACTGCATCCCCAGTGGTGCCAGTGCACTCTCTGGACTCACTGCACTGCATCCCCAGTGGTGCCAGTGCACTCTCTGGACTCACTGCACTGCATCCCCACTGGTGCCAGTGCACTCTCTGGACTCACTGCACTGCATCCCCAGTGGTGCCAGTGCACTCTCTGGACTCACTGCACTGCATCCCCAGTGGTGCCAGTGCACTCTCTGGACTCACTGCACTGCATCCCCAGTGGTGCCAGTGCACAATCTGGAGTCACTGCACTGCATCCCCAGTGGTGCCAGTGAACTCTCTGGACTCACTGCACTGCTTCCCCAGTGGTGCCAGTGCACTCCCTGGACTCACTGCACTGCATCACCAGTGGTGCCAGTGCACTCTCTGGACTCACTGCACTGCATCCCCAGTGGTGCCAGTGCACTCTCTGGACTCACTGCACTGCATCCCCAGTGGTGCCAGTGCACTCTCTGGACTCACTGCACTGCATCCCCAGTGGTGCCGGTGCACTCTCTGGACTCACTGCACTGCATCACCACTGGTGCCAGTGCACTCTCTGGACTCACTGCACTGCATCCCCAGTGCTGCCAGTGCACTCTCTGGACTCACTGCACTGCATCCCCACTGGTGCCTGTGCACTCTATGGACTCACTGCACTGCATCCCCACTGGTGCCAGTGCACTCTCTGGACTCACTGCACTGCATCCCTACTGGTGCCGGTGCACTCTCTGGACTCACTGCACTGCATCCCCTCTGGTGCCAGTGCACTCTCTGGACCCACTGCACTGCATCCCCTCTGGTGCCAGTGCACTCTCTGGACTCACTGCACTGCATCCCCACTGGTGCCAGTGCACTCTCTGGACTCACTGCACTGCATCCCCAGTGGTGCCAGTGCACTCTCTGGACTCACTGCACTGCATCCCCAGTGGTGCCAGTGCACTCTCTGGAGTCACTGCACTGCATCCCCAGTGGTGCCAGTGCACTCTCTGGAGTCACTGCACTGCATCCCACTGGTGCCAGTGCACTCTCTGGACTCACTGCACTGCATTCCCAGTGGTGCCAGTGCACTCTCTGGACTCACTGCACTGCATCCCCACTGCTGCCAGTGCACTCTCTGGACTCACTGCAGTGCATCCCCAGTGGTGCCAGTGCACTCTCTGGAGTCACTGCTCTGCATCCCCAGTGGTGCCAGTGCACTCTCTGGACTCACTGCACTGCATCCCCAGTGGTGCCAGTGCACTCTCTGGACTCACTGCACTGCATCCCCACTGGTGCCAGTGCACTCTCTGGACTCACTGCACTGCATCCCCAGTGGTGCCAGTGCACTCTCTGGACTCACTGCACTGCATCCCCAGTGGTGCCAGTGCACTCTCTGGATTCACTGCACTGCATCCCGACTGGTGCCAGTGCACTCTCTGGACTCACTGCACTGCATCCCCGCTGGTGCCAGTGCACTCTCTGGACTCACTGCACTGCATCCCCACTGGTGCCAGTGCACTCTCTGGACCCACTGCACTGCATCCCCAGTGGTGCCAGTGCACTCTCTGGACTCACTGCACTGCATCCCCAGTGGTGCCAGTGCACTCTCTGGACTCACTGCACTGCATCCCCAGTGGTGCCAGTGCACTCTCTGGACTCACTGCACTGCATCACCAGTGGTGCCAGTGCACTCTCTGGACTCACTGCACTGCATCCCAGTGGTGCCAGTGCACTCTCTGGACTCACTGCACTGCATCCCCAGTGGTGCCAGTGCACACTCTGGAGTCACTGCACTGCTTCCCCAGTGGTGCCAGTGCACGCTCTGGACTCAATGCACTGCATCCCCAGTGCTGCCAGTGCACTCTCTGGACTCACTGCACTGCATCCCCAGTGGTGCCAGTGCACTCTCTGGACTCACTGCACTGCATCCCCACTGGTGCCAGTGCACTCTCTGGACTCACTGCACTGCATCTCCAGTGGTGCTAGTGCACTCTCTGGACTCGCTGCACTGCATCCCCAGTGGTGCCAGTGCACTGTCTGGACTCACTGCACTGCATCCCCAGTGCTGCCAGTGCACTCTCTGGACTCACTGCACTGCATCCCCAGTGGTGCCAGTGCACTCTCTGGACTCACTGCACTGCATCCCCAGTGGTGCCAGTGCACTCTCTGGACTCACTGCACTGCATCCCCAGTGGTGCCAGTGCACTCTCTGGACTCACTGCACTGCATCCCCTCTGGTGCCAGTGCACTCTCTGGACTCACTGCACTGCATCCCCAGTGGTGCCAGTGCACTCTCTGGACTCACTGCACTGCATCCCCACTGGTGCCAGTGCACTCTCTGGACTCACTGCACTGCATCCCCAGTGGTGCCAGTGCACTCTCTGGACTCACTGCACTGCATCCCCAGTGGTGCCAGTGCACTCTCTGGACTCACTGCACTGCATCCCCAGTGGTGCCAGTGCACTCTCTGGACTCACTGCACTGCATCCCCAGTGGTGCCAGTGCACTCTCTGGACTCACTGCACTGCATCCCCAGTGGTGCCAGTGCACTCTCTGGACTCACTGCACTGCATCCCCAGTGGTGCCAGTGCACTCTCTGGACTCACTGCACTGCATCCCCAGTGGTGCCAGTGCACTCTCTGGACTCACTGCACTGCATCCCCAGTGGTGCCAGTGCACTCTCTGGACTCACTGCACTGCATCCCCAGTGGTGCCAGTGCACTCTCTGGACTCACTGCACTGCATCCCCAGTGGTGCCAGTGCACTCTCTGGACTCACTGCACTGCATCCCCAGTGGTGCCAGTGCACTCTCTGGACTCACTGCACTGCATCCCCAGTGGTGCCAGTGCACTCTCTGGACTCACTGCACTGCATCCCCAGTGGTGCCAGTGCACTCTCTGGACTCACTGCACTGCATCCCCAGTGGTGCCAGTGCACTCTCTGGACTCACTGCACTGCATCCCCAGTGGTGCCAGTGCACTCTCTGGACTCACTGCACTGCATCCCCAGTGGTGCCAGTGCACTCTCTGGACTCACTGCACTGCATCCCCAGTGGTGCCAGTGCACTCTCTGGACTCACTGCACTGCATCCCCAGTGGTGCCAGTGCACTCTCTGGACTCACTGCACTGCATCCCCAGTGGTGCCAGTGCACTCTCTGGACTCACTGCACTGCATCCCCAGTGGTGCCAGTGCACTCTCTGGACTCACTGCACTGCATCCCCAGTGGTGCCAGTGCACTCTCTGGACTCACTGCACTGCATCCCCAGTGGTGCCAGTGCACTCTCTGGACTCACTGCACTGCATCCCCAGTGGTGCCAGTGCACTCTCTGGACTCACTGCACTGCATCCCCAGTGGTGCCAGTGCACTCTCTGGACTCACTGCACTGCATCCCCAGTGGTGCCAGTGCACTCTCTGGACTCACTGCACTGCATCCCCACTGGTGCCAGTGCACTCTCTGGACTCACTGCACTGCATCCCCACTGGTGCCAGTGCACTCTCTGGACTCACTGCACTGCATCCCCAGTGGTGCCAGTGCACTCTCTGGACTCACTGCACTGCATCCCCAGTGGTGCCAGTGCACTCTCTGGACTCACTGCACTGCATCCCCAGTGGTGCCAGTGCACTCTCTGGACTCACTGCACTGCATCCCCACTGGTGCCAGTGCACTCTCTGGACTCACTGCACTGCATCCCCAGTGGTGCCAGTGCACTCTCTGGACTCACTGCACTGCATCCCCAGTGGTGCCAGTGCACTCTCTGGACTCACTGCACTGCATCCCCACTGGTGCCAGTGCACTCTCTGGACTCACTGCACTGCATCCCCACTGGTGCCAGTGCACTCTCTGGACTCACTGCACTGCATCCCCAGTGGTGCCAGTGCACTCTCTGGACTCACTGCACTGCATCCCCAGTGGTGCCAGTGCACTCTCTGGACTCACTGCACTGCATCCCCAGTGGTGCCAGTGCACTCTCTGGACTCACTGCACTGCATCCCCAGTGGTGCCAGTGCACTCTCTGGACTCACTGCACTGCATCCCCAGTGGTGCCAGTGCACTCTCTGGACTCACTGCACTGCATCCCCAGTGGTGCCAGTGCACTCTCTGGACTCACTGCACTGCATCCCCAGTGGTGCCAGTGCACTCTCTGGACTCACTGCACTGCATCCCCAGTGGTGCCAGTGCACTCTCTGGACTCACTGCACTGCATCCCCAGTGGTGCCAGTGCACTCTCTGGACTCACTGCACTGCATCCCCAGTGGTGCCAGTGCACTCTCTGGACTCACTGCACTGCATCCCCAGTGGTGCCAGTGCACTCTCTGGACTCACTGCACTGCATCCCCAGTGGTGCCAGTGCACTCTCTGGACTCACTGCACTGCATCCCCAGTGGTGCCAGTGCACTCTCTGGACTCACTGCACTGCATCCCCAGTGGTGCCAGTGCACTCTCTGGACTCACTGCACTGCATCCCCAGTGGTGCCAGTGCACTCTCTGGACTCACTGCACTGCATCCCCAGTGGTGCCAGTGCACTCTCTGGACTCACTGCACTGCATCCCCAGTGGTGCCAGTGCACTCTCTGGACTCACTGCACTGCATCCCCAGTGGTGCCAGTGCACTCTCTGGACTCACTGCACTGCATCCCCAGTGGTGCCAGTGCACTCTCTGGACTCACTGCACTGCATCCCCAGTGGTGCCAGTGCACTCTCTGGACTCACTGCACTGCATCCCCAGTGGTGCCAGTGCACTCTCTGGACTCACTGCACTGCATCCCCAGTGGTGCCAGTGCACTCTCTGGACTCACTGCACTGCATCCCCAGTGGTGCCAGTGCACTCTCTGGACTCACTGCACTGCATCCCCAGTGGTGCCAGTGCACTCTCTGGACTCACTGCACTGCATCCCCAGTGGTGCCAGTGCACTCTCTGGACTCACTGCACTGCATCCCCAGTGGTGCCAGTGCACTCTCTGGACTCACTGCACTGCATCCCCAGTGGTGCCAGTGCACTCTCTGGACTCACTGCACTGCATCCCCAGTGGTGCCAGTGCACTCTCTGGACTCACTGCACTGCATCCCCAGTGGTGCCAGTGCACTCTCTGGACTCACTGCACTGCATCCCCAGTGGTGCCAGTGCACTCTCTGGACTCACTGCACTGCATCCCCAGTGGTGCCAGTGCACTCTCTGGACTCACTGCACTGCATCCCCAGTGGTGCCAGTGCACTCTCTGGACTCACTGCACTGCATCCCCAGTGGTGCCAGTGCACTCTCTGGACTCACTGCACTGCATCCCCACTGGTGCCAGTGCACTCTCTGGACTCACTGCACTGCATCCCCAGTGGTGCCAGTGCACTCTCTGGACTCACTGCACTGCATCCCCAGTGGTGCCAGTGCACTCTCTGGACTCACTGCACTGCATCCCCAGTGGTGCCAGTGCACTCTCTGGACTCACTGCACTGCATCCCACTGGTGCCAGTGCACTCTCTGGACTCACTGCACTGCATCCCCAGTGGTGCCAGTGCACTCTCTGGACTCACTGCACTGCATCCCCAGTGGTGCCAGTGCACTCTCTGGACTCACTGCACTGCATCCCCACTGGTGCCAGTGCACTCTCTGGACTCACTGCACTGCATCCCCCCAGTGGTGCCAGTGCACTCTCTGGACTCACTGCACTGCATCCCCAGTGGTGCCAGTGCACTCTCTGGACTCACTGCACTGCATCCCCAGTGGTGCCAGTGCACTCTCTGGACTCACTGCACTGCATCCCCAGTGGTGCCAGTGCACTCTCTGGACTCACTGCACTGCATCCCCAGTGGTGCCAGTGCACTCTCTGGACTCACTGCACTGCATCCCCAGTGGTGCCAGTGCACTCTCTGGACTCACTGCACTGCATCCCCAGTGGTGCCAGTGCACTCTCTGGACTCACTGCACTGCATCCCCAGTGGTGCCAGTGCACTCTCTGGACTCACTGCACTGCATCCCCAGTGGTGCCAGTGCACTCTCTGGACTCACTGCACTGCATCCCCAGTGGTGCCAGTGCACTCTCTGGACTCACTGCACTGCATCCCCAGTGGTGCCAGTGCACTCTCTGGACTCACTGCACTGCATCCCCAGTGGTGCCAGTGCACTCTCTGGACTCACTGCACTGCATCCCCAGTGGTGCCAGTGCACTCTCTGGACTCACTGCACTGCATCCCCAGTGGTGCCAGTGCACTCTCTGGACTCACTGCACTGCATCCCCAGTGGTGCCAGTGCACTCTCTGGACTCACTGCACTGCATCCCCAGTGGTGCCAGTGCACTCTCTGGACTCACTGCACTGCATCCCCAGTGCTGCCAGTGCACTCTCTGGACTCACTGCACTGCATCCCCAGTGGTGCCAGTGCACTCTCTGGACTCACTGCACTGCATCCCCAGTGGTGCCAGTGCACTCTCTGGACTCACTGCACTGCATCCCCAGTGGTGCCAGTGCACTCTCTGGACTCACTGCACTGCATCCCCAGTGGTGCCAGTGCACTCTCTGGACTCACTGCACTGCATCCCCAGTGGTGCCAGTGCACTCTCTGGACTCACTGCACTGCATCCCCAGTGGTGCCAGTGCACTCTCTGGACTCACTGCACTGCATCCCCAGTGGTGCCAGTGCACTCTCTGGACTCACTGCACTGCATCCCCAGTGGTGCCAGTGCACTCTCTGGACTCACTGCACTGCATCCCCAGTGGTGCCAGTGCACTCTCTGGACTCACTGCACTGCATCCCCAGTGGTGCCAGTGCACTCTCTGGACTCACTGCACTGCATCCCCAGTGGTGCCAGTGCACTCTCTGGACTCACTGCACTGCATCCCCAGTGGTGCCAGTGCACTCTCTGGACTCACTGCACTGCATCCCCAGTGGTGCCAGTGCACTCTCTGGACTCACTGCACTGCATCCCCAGTGGTGCCAGTGCACTCTCTGGACTCACTGCACTGCATCCCCAGTGGTGCCAGTGCACTCTCTGGACTCACTGCACTGCATCCCCAGTGGTGCCAGTGCACTCTCTGGACTCACTGCACTGCATCCCCAGTGGTGCCAGTGCACTCTCTGGACTCACTGCACTGCATCCCCAGTGGTGCCAGTGCACTCTCTGGACTCACTGCACTGCATCCCCAGTGGTGCCAGTGCACTCTCTGGACTCACTGCACTGCATCCCCAGTGGTGCCAGTGCACTCTCTGGACTCACTGCACTGCATCCCCAGTGGTGCCAGTGCACTCTCTGGACTCACTGCACTGCATCCCCAGCATCCCCAGTGGTGCCAGTGCACTCTCTGGACTCACTGCACTGCATCCCCAGTGGTGCCAGTGCACTCTCTGGACTCACTGCACTGCATCCCCAGTGGTGCCAGTGCACTCTCTGGACTCACTGCACTGCATCCCCAGTGGTGCCAGTGCACTCTCTGGACTCACTGCACTGCATCCCCAGTGGTGCCAGTGCACTCTCTGGACTCACTGCACTGCATCCCCAGTGGTGCCAGTGCACTCTCTGGACTCACTGCACTGCATCCCCAGTGGTGCCAGTGCACTCTCTGGACTCACTGCACTGCATCCCCAGTGGTGCCAGTGCACTCTCTGGACTCACTGCACTGCATCCCCAGTGGTGCCAGTGCACTCTCTGGACTCACTGCACTGCATCCCCAGTGGTGCCAGTGCACTCTCTGGACTCACTGCACTGCATCCCCAGTGGTGCCAGTGCACTCTCTGGACTCACTGCACTGCATCCCCAGTGGTGCCAGTGCACTCTCTGGACTCACTGCACTGCATCCCCAGTGGTGCCAGTGCACTCTCTGGACTCACTGCACTGCATCCCCAGTGGTGCCAGTGCAGGCACTCACTGCACTGCATCCCCAGTGGTGCCAGTGCACTCTCTGGACTCACTGCACTGCATCCCCAGTGGTGCCAGTGCACTCTCTGGACTCACTGCACTGCATCCCCAGTGGTGCCAGTGCACTCTCTGGACTCACTGCACTGCATCCCCAGTGGTGCCAGTGCACTCTCTGGACTCACTGCACTGCATCCCCAGTGGTGCCAGTGCACTCTCTGGACTCACTGCACTGCATCCCCAGTGGTGCCAGTGCACTCTCTGGACTCACTGCACTGCATCCCCAGTGGTGCCAGTGCACTCTCTGGACTCACTGCACTGCATCCCCAGTGGTGCCAGTGCACTCTCTGGACTCACTGCACTGCATCCCCAGTGGTGCCAGTGCACTCTCTGGACTCACTGCACTGCATCCCCAGTGGTGCCAGTGCACTCTCTGGACTCACTGCACTGCATCCCCACTGGTGCCAGTGCACTCTCTGGACTCACTGCACTGCATCCCCAGTGGTGCCAGTGCACTCTCTGGACTCACTGCACTGCATCCCCAGTGGTGCCAGTGCACTCTCTGGACTCACTGCACTGCATCCCCAGTGGTGCCAGTGCACTCTCTGGACTCACTGCACTGCATCCCCAGTGGTGCCAGTGCACTCTCTGGACTCACTGCACTGCATCCCCAGTGGTGCCAGTGCACTCTCTGGACTCACTGCACTGCATCCCCAGTGGTGCCAGTGCACTCTCTGGACTCACTGCACTGCATCCCCAGTGGTGCCAGTGCACTCTCTGGACTCACTGCACTGCATCCCCAGTGGTGCCAGTGCACTCTCTGGACTCACTGCACTGCATCCCCAGTGGTGCCAGTGCACTCTCTGGACTCACTGCACTGCATCCCCAGTGGTGCCAGTGCACTCTCTGGACTCACTGCACTGCATCCCCAGTGGTGCCAGTGCACTCTCTGGACTCACTGCACTGCATCCCCAGTGGTGCCAGTGCACTCTCTGGACTCACTGCACTGCATCCCCAGTGGTGCCAGTGCACTCTCTGGACTCACTGCACTGCATCCCCAGTGGTGCCAGTGCACTCTCTGGACTCACTGCACTGCATCCCCAGTGGTGCCAGTGCACTCTCTGGACTCACTGCACTGCATCCCCAGTGGTGCCAGTGCACTCTCTGGACTCACTGCACTGCATCCCCACTGGTGCCAGTGCACTCTCTGGACTCACTGCACTGCATCCCCAGTGGTGCCAGTGCACTCTCTGGACTCACTGCACTGCATCCCCAGTGGTGCCAGTGCACTCTCTGGACTCACTGCACTGCATCCCCAGTGGTGCCAGTGCACTCTCTGGACTCACTGCACTGCATCCCCAGTGGTGCCAGTGCACTCTCTGGACTCACTGCACTGCATCCCCAGTGGTGCCAGTGCACTCTCTGGACTCACTGCACTGCATCCCCAGTGGTGCCAGTGCACTCTCTGGACTCACTGCACTGCATCCCCAGTGGTGCCAGTGCACTCTCTGGACTCACTGCACTGCATCCCCAGTGGTGCCAGTGCACTCTCTGGACTCACTGCACTGCATCCCCAGTGGTGCCAGTGCACTCTCTGGACTCACTGCACTGCATCCCCAGTGGTGCCAGTGCACTCTCTGGACTCACTGCACTGCATCCCCAGTGGTGCCAGTGCACTCTCTGGACTCACTGCACTGCATCCCCAGTGGTGCCAGTGCACTCTCTGGACTCACTGCACTGCATCCCCAGTGGTGCCAGTGCACTCTCTGGACTCACTGCACTGCATCCCCAGTGGTGCCAGTGCACTCTCTGGACTCACTGCACTGCATCCCCAGTGGTGCCAGTGCACTCTCTGGACTCACTGCACTGCATCCCCAGTGGTGCCAGTGCACTCTCTGGACTCACTGCACTGCATCCCCAGTGGTGCCAGTGCACTCTCTGGACTCACTGCACTGCATCCCCAGTGGTGCCAGTGCACTCTCTGGACTCACTGCACTGCATCCCCAGTGGTGCCAGTGCACTCTCTGGACTCACTGCACTGCATCCCCAGTGGTGCCAGTGCACTCTCTGGACTCACTGCACTGCATCCCCAGTGGTGCCAGTGCACTCTCTGGACTCACTGCACTGCATCCCCAGTGGTGCCAGTGCACTCTCTGGACTCACTGCACTGCATCCCCAGTGGTGCCAGTGCACTCTCTGGACTCACTGCACTGCATCCCCAGTGGTGCCAGTGCACTCTCTGGACTCACTGCACTGCATCCCCAGTGGTGCCAGTGCACTCTCTGGACTCACTGCACTGCATCCCCAGTGGTGCCAGTGCACTCTCTGGACTCACTGCACTGCATCCCCAGTGGTGCCAGTGCACTCTCTGGACTCACTGCACTGCATCCCCAGTGGTGCCAGTGCACTCTCTGGACTCACTGCACTGCATCCCCAGTGGTGCCAGTGCACTCTCTGGACTCACTGCACTGCATCCCCAGTGGTGCCAGTGCACTCTCTGGACTCACTGCACTGCATCCCCAGTGGTGCCAGTGCACTCTCTGGACTCACTGCACTGCATCCCCAGTGGTGCCAGTGCACTCTCTGGACTCACTGCACTGCATCCCCAGTGGTGCCAGTGCACTCTCTGGACTCACTGCACTGCATCCCCAGTGGTGCCAGTGCACTCTCTGGACTCACTGCACTGCATCCCCAGTGGTGCCAGTGCACTCTCTGGACTCACTGCACTGCATCCCCAGTGGTGCCAGTGCACTCTCTGGACTCACTGCACTGCATCCCCAGTGGTGCCAGTGCACTCTCTGGACTCACTGCACTGCATCCCCAGTGGTGCCAGTGCACTCTCTGGACTCACTGCACTGCATCCCCAGTGGTGCCAGTGCACTCTCTGGACTCACTGCACTGCATCCCCAGTGGTGCCAGTGCACTCTCTGGACTCACTGCACTGCATCCCCAGTGGTGCCAGTGCACTCTCTGGACTCACTGCACTGCATCCCCAGTGGTGCCAGTGCACTCTCTGGACTCACTGCACTGCATCCCCAGTGGTGCCAGTGCACTCTCTGGACTCACTGCACTGCATCCCCAGTGGTGCCAGTGCACTCTCTGGACTCACTGCACTGCATCCCCAGTGGTGCCAGTGCACTCTCTGGACTCACTGCACTGCATCCCCAGTGGTGCCAGTGCACTCTCTGGACTCACTGCACTGCATCCCCAGTGGTGCCAGTGCACTCTCTGGACTCACTGCACTGCATCCCCAGTGGTGCCAGTGCACTCTCTGGACTCACTGCACTGCATCCCCAGTGGTGCCAGTGCACTCTCTGGACTCACTGCACTGCATCCCCAGTGGTGCCAGTGCACTCTCTGGACTCACTGCACTGCATCCCCAGTGGTGCCAGTGCACTCTCTGGACTCACTGCACTGCATCCCCAGTGGTGCCAGTGCACTCTCTGGACTCACTGCACTGCATCCCCAGTGGTGCCAGTGCACTCTCTGGACTCACTGCACTGCATCCCCAGTGGTGCCAGTGCACTCTCTGGACTCACTGCACTGCATCCCCAGTGGTGCCAGTGCACTCTCTGGACTCACTGCACTGCATCCCCAGTGGTGCCAGTGCACTCTCTGGACTCACTGCACTGCATCCCCAGTGGTGCCAGTGCACTCTCTGGACTCACTGCACTGCATCCCCAGTGGTGCCAGTGCACTCTCTGGACTCACTGCACTGCATCCCCAGTGGTGCCAGTGCACTCTCTGGACTCACTGCACTGCATCCCCAGTGGTGCCAGTGCACTCTCTGGACTCACTGCACTGCATCCCCAGTGGTGCCAGTGCACTCTCTGGACTCACTGCACTGCATCCCCAGTGGTGCCAGTGCACTCTCTGGACTCACTGCACTGCATCCCCAGTGGTGCCAGTGCACTCTCTGGACTCACTGCACTGCATCCCCAGTGGTGCCAGTGCACTCTCTGGACTCACTGCACTGCATCCCCAGTGGTGCCAGTGCACTCTCTGGAGTCACTGCACTGCATCCCCAGTGGTGCCAGTGCACTCTCTGGACTCACTGCACTGCATCCCCAGTGGTGCCAGTGCACTCTCTGGACTCACTGCACTGCATCCCCAGTGGTGCCAGTGCACTCTCTGGACTCACTGCACTGCATCCCCAGTGGTGCCAGTGCACTCTCTGGACTCACTGCACTGCATCCCCAGTGGTGCCAGTGCACTCTCTGGACTCACTGCACTGCATCCCCAGTGGTGCCAGTGCACTCTCTGGACTCACTGCACTGCATCCCCAGTGGTGCCAGTGCACTCTCTGGACTCACTGCACTGCATCCCCAGTGGTGCCAGTGCACTCTCTGGACTCACTGCACTGCATCCCCAGTGGTGCCAGTGCACTCTCTGGACTCACTGCACTGCATCCCCAGTGGTGCCAGTGCACTCTCTGGACTCACTGCACTGCATCCCCAGTGGTGCCAGTGCACTCTCTGGACTCACTGCACTGCATCCCCAGTGGTGCCAGTGCACTCTCTGGACTCACTGCACTGCATCCCCAGTGGTGCCAGTGCACTCTCTGGACTCACTGCACTGCATCCCCAGTGGTGCCAGTGCACTCTCTGGACTCACTGCACTGCATCCCCAGTGGTGCCAGTGCACTCTCTGGACTCACTGCACTGCATCCCCAGTGGTGCCAGTGCACTCTCTGGACTCACTGCACTGCATCCCCAGTGGTGCCAGTGCACTCTCTGGACTCACTGCACTGCATCCCCAGTGGTGCCAGTGCACTCTCTGGACTCACTGCACTGCATCCCCAGTGGTGCCAGTGCACTCTCTGGACTCACTGCACTGCATCCCCAGTGGTGCCAGTGCACTCTCTGGACTCACTGCACTGCATCCCCAGTGGTGCCAGTGCACTCTCTGGACTCACTGCACTGCATCCCCAGTGGTGCCAGTGCACTCTCTGGACTCACTGCACTGCATCCCCAGTGGTGCCAGTGCACTCTCTGGACTCACTGCACTGCATCCCCAGTGGTGCCAGTGCACTCTCTGGACTCACTGCACTGCATCCCCAGTGGTGCCAGTGCACTCTCTGGACTCACTGCACTGCATCCCCAGTGGTGCCAGTGCACTCTCTGGACTCACTGCACTGCATCCCCAGTGGTGCCAGTGCACTCTCTGGACTCACTGCACTGCATCCCCAGTGGTGCCAGTGCACTCTCTGGACTCACTGCACTGCATCCCCAGTGGTGCCAGTGCACTCTCTGGACTCACTGCACTGCATCCCCAGTGGTGCCAGTGCACTCTCTGGACTCACTGCACTGCATCCCCAGTGGTGCCAGTGCACTCTCTGGACTCACTGCACTGCATCCCCAGTGGTGCCAGTGCACTCTCTGGACTCACTGCACTGCATCCCCAGTGGTGCCAGTGCACTCTCTGGACTCACTGCACTGCATCCCCAGTGGTGCCAGTGCACTCTCTGGACTCACTGCACTGCATCCCCAGTGGTGCCAGTGCACTCTCTGGACTCACTGCACTGCATCCCCAGTGGTGCCAGTGCACTCTCTGGACTCACTGCACTGCATCCCCAGTGGTGCCAGTGCACTCTCTGGACTCACTGCACTGCATCCCCAGTGGTGCCAGTGCACTCTCTGGACTCACTGCACTGCATCCCCAGTGGTGCCAGTGCACTCTCTGGACTCACTGCACTGCATCCCCAGTGGTGCCAGTGCACTCTCTGGACTCACTGCACTGCATCCCCAGTGGTGCCAGTGCACTCTCTGGACTCACTGCACTGCATCCCCAGTGGTGCCAGTGCACTCTCTGGACTCACTGCACTGCATCCCCAGTGGTGCCAGTGCACTCTCTGGACTCACTGCACTGCATCCCCAGTGGTGCCAGTGCACTCTCTGGACTCACTGCACTGCATCCCCAGTGGTGCCAGTGCACTCTCTGGACTCACTGCACTGCATCCCCAGTGGTGCCAGTGCACTCTCTGGACTCACTGCACTGCATCCCCAGTGGTGCCAGTGCACTCTCTGGACTCACTGCACTGCATCCCCAGTGGTGCCAGTGCACTCTCTGGACTCACTGCACTGCATCCCCAGTGGTGCCAGTGCACTCTCTGGACTCACTGCACTGCATCCCCAGTGGTGCCAGTGCACTCTCTGGACTCACTGCACTGCATCCCCAGTGGTGCCAGTGCACTCTCTGGACTCACTGCACTGCATCCCCAGTGGTGCCAGTGCACTCTCTGGACTCACTGCACTGCATCCCCAGTGGTGCCAGTGCACTCTCTGGACTCACTGCACTGCATCCCCAGTGGTGCCAGTGCACTCTCTGGACTCACTGCACTGCATCCCCAGTGGTGCCAGTGCACTCTCTGGACTCACTGCACTGCATCCCCAGTGGTGCCAGTGCACTCTCTGGACTCACTGCACTGCATCCCCAGTGGTGCCAGTGCACTCTCTGGACTCACTGCACTGCATCCCCAGTGGTGCCAGTGCACTCTCTGGACTCACTGCACTGCATCCCCAGTGGTGCCAGTGCACTCTCTGGACTCACTGCACTGCATCCCCAGTGGTGCCAGTGCACTCTCTGGACTCACTGCACTGCATCCCCAGTGGTGCCAGTGCACTCTCTGGACTCACTGCACTGCATCCCCAGTGGTGCCAGTGCACTCTCTGGACTCACTGCACTGCATCCCCAGTGGTGCCAGTGCACTCTCTGGACTCACTGCACTGCATCCCCAGTGGTGCCAGTGCACTCTCTGGACTCACTGCACTGCATCCCCAGTGGTGCCAGTGCACTCTCTGGACTCACTGCACTGCATCCCCAGTGGTGCCAGTGCACTCTCTGGACTCACTGCACTGCATCCCCAGTGGTGCCAGTGCACTCTCTGGACTCACTGCACTGCATCCCCAGTGGTGCCAGTGCACTCTCTGGACTCACTGCACTGCATCCCCAGTGGTGCCAGTGCACTCTCTGGACTCACTGCACTGCATCCCCAGTGGTGCCAGTGCACTCTCTGGACTCACTGCACTGCATCCCCAGTGGTGCCAGTGCACTCTCTGGACTCACTGCACTGCATCCCCAGTGGTGCCAGTGCACTCTCTGGACTCACTGCACTGCATCCCCAGTGGTGCCAGTGCACTCTCTGGACTCACTGCACTGCATCCCCAGTGGTGCCAGTGCACTCTCTGGACTCACTGCACTGCATCCCCAGTGGTGCCAGTGCACTCTCTGGACTCACTGCACTGCATCCCCAGTGGTGCCAGTGCACTCTCTGGACTCACTGCACTGCATCCCCAGTGGTGCCAGTGCACTCTCTGGACTCACTGCACTGCATCCCCAGTGGTGCCAGTGCACTCTCTGGACTCACTGCACTGCATCCCCAGTGGTGCCAGTGCACTCTCTGGACTCACTGCACTGCATCCCCAGTGGTGCCAGTGCACTCTCTGGACTCACTGCACTGCATCCCCAGTGGTGCCAGTGCACTCTCTGGACTCACTGCACTGCATCCCCAGTGGTGCCAGTGCACTCTCTGGACTCACTGCACTGCATCCCCAGTGGTGCCAGTGCACTCTCTGGACTCACTGCACTGCATCCCCAGTGGTGCCAGTGCACTCTCTGGACTCACTGCACTGCATCCCCAGTGGTGCCAGTGCACTCTCTGGACTCACTGCACTGCATCCCCAGTGGTGCCAGTGCACTCTCTGGACTCACTGCACTGCATCCCCAGTGGTGCCAGTGCACTCTCTGGACTCACTGCACTGCATCCCCAGTGGTGCCAGTGCACTCTCTGGACTCACTGCACTGCATCCCCAGTGGTGCCAGTGCACTCTCTGGACTCACTGCACTGCATCCCCAGTGGTGCCAGTGCACTCTCTGGACTCACTGCACTGCATCCCCAGTGGTGCCAGTGCACTCTCTGGACTCACTGCACTGCATCCCCAGTGGTGCCAGTGCACTCTCTGGACTCACTGCACTGCATCCCCAGTGGTGCCAGTGCACTCTCTGGACTCACTGCACTGCATCCCCAGTGGTGCCAGTGCACTCTCTGGACTCACTGCACTGCATCCCCAGTGGTGCCAGTGCACTCTCTGGACTCACTGCACTGCATCCCCAGTGGTGCCAGTGCACTCTCTGGACTCACTGCACTGCATCCCCAGTGGTGCCAGTGCACTCTCTGGACTCACTGCACTGCATCCCCAGTGGTGCCAGTGCACTCTCTGGACTCACTGCACTGCATCCCCAGTGGTGCCAGTGCACTCTCTGGACTCACTGCACTGCATCCCCAGTGGTGCCAGTGCACTCTCTGGACTCACTGCACTGCATCCCCAGTGGTGCCAGTGCACTCTCTGGACTCACTGCACTGCATCCCCAGTGGTGCCAGTGCACTCTCTGGACTCACTGCACTGCATCCCCAGTGGTGCCAGTGCACTCTCTGGACTCACTGCACTGCATCCCCAGTGGTGCCAGTGCACTCTCTGGACTCACTGCACTGCATCCCCAGTGGTGCCAGTGCACTCTCTGGACTCACTGCACTGCATCCCCAGTGGTGCCAGTGCACTCTCTGGACTCACTGCACTGCATCCCCAGTGGTGCCAGTGCACTCTCTGGACTCACTGCACTGCATCCCCAGTGGTGCCAGTGCACTCTCTGGACTCACTGCACTGCATCCCCAGTGGTGCCAGTGCACTCTCTGGACTCACTGCACTGCATCCCCAGTGGTGCCAGTGCACTCTCTGGACTCACTGCACTGCATCCCCAGTGGTGCCAGTGCACTCTCTGGACTCACTGCACTGCATCCCCAGTGGTGCCAGTGCACTCTCTGGACTCACTGCACTGCATCCCCAGTGGTGCCAGTGCACTCTCTGGACTCACTGCACTGCATCCCCAGTGGTGCCAGTGCACTCTCTGGACTCACTGCACTGCATCCCCAGTGGTGCCAGTGCACTCTCTGGACTCACTGCACTGCATCCCCAGTGGTGCCAGTGCACTCTCTGGACTCACTGCACTGCATCCCCAGTGGTGCCAGTGCACTCTCTGGACTCACTGCACTGCATCCCCAGTGGTGCCAGTGCACTCTCTGGACTCACTGCACTGCATCCCCAGTGGTGCCAGTGCACTCTCTGGACTCACTGCACTGCATCCCCAGTGGTGCCAGTGCACTCTCTGGACTCACTGCACTGCATCCCCAGTGGTGCCAGTGCACTCTCTGGACTCACTGCACTGCATCCCCAGTGGTGCCAGTGCACTCTCTGGACTCACTGCACTGCATCCCCAGTGGTGCCAGTGCACTCTCTGGACTCACTGCACTGCATCCCCAGTGGTGCCAGTGCACTCTCTGGACTCACTGCACTGCATCCCCAGTGGTGCCAGTGCACTCTCTGGACTCACTGCACTGCATCCCCAGTGGTGCCAGTGCACTCTCTGGACTCACTGCACTGCATCCCCAGTGGTGCCAGTGCACTCTCTGGACTCACTGCACTGCATCCCCAGTGGTGCCAGTGCACTCTCTGGACTCACTGCACTGCATCCCCAGTGGTGCCAGTGCACTCTCTGGACTCACTGCACTGCATCCCCAGTGGTGCCAGTGCACTCTCTGGACTCACTGCACTGCATCCCCAGTGGTGCCAGTGCACTCTCTGGACTCACTGCACTGCATCCCCAGTGGTGCCAGTGCACTCTCTGGACTCACTGCACTGCATCCCCAGTGGTGCCAGTGCACTCTCTGGACTCACTGCACTGCATCCCCAGTGGTGCCAGTGCACTCTCTGGACTCACTGCACTGCATCCCCAGTGGTGCCAGTGCACTCTCTGGACTCACTGCACTGCATCCCCAGTGGTGCCAGTGCACTCTCTGGACTCACTGCACTGCATCCCCAGTGGTGCCAGTGCACTCTCTGGACTCACTGCACTGCATCCCCAGTGGTGCCAGTGCACTCTCTGGACTCACTGCACTGCATCCCCAGTGGTGCCAGTGCACTCTCTGGACTCACTGCACTGCATCCCCAGTGGTGCCAGTGCACTCTCTGGACTCACTGCACTGCATCCCCAGTGGTGCCAGTGCACTCTCTGGACTCACTGCACTGCATCCCCAGTGGTGCCAGTGCACTCTCTGGACTCACTGCACTGCATCCCCAGTGGTGCCAGTGCACTCTCTGGACTCACTGCACTGCATCCCCAGTGGTGCCAGTGCACTCTCTGGACTCACTGCACTGCATCCCCACTGGTGCCAGTGCACTCTCTGGACTCACTGCACTGCATCCCCAGTGGTGCCAGTGCACTCTCTGGACTCACTGCACTGCATCCCCAGTGGTGCCAGTGCACTCTCTGGACTCACTGCACTGCATCCCCAGTGGTGCCAGTGCACTCTCTGGACTCACTGCACTGCATCCCCAGTGGTGCCAGTGCACTCTCTGGACTCACTGCACTGCATCCCCAGTGGTGCCAGTGCACTCTCTGGACTCACTGCACTGCATCCCCAGTGGTGCCAGTGCACTCTCTGGACTCACTGCACTGCATCCCCAGTGGTGCCAGTGCACTCTCTGGACTCACTGCACTGCATCCCCAGTGGTGCCAGTGCACTCTCTGGACTCACTGCACTGCATCCCCAGTGGTGCCAGTGCACTCTCTGGACTCACTGCACTGCATCCCCAGTGGTGCCAGTGCACTCTCTGGACTCACTGCACTGCATCCCCAGTGGTGCCAGTGCACTCTCTGGACTCACTGCACTGCATCCCCAGTGGTGCCAGTGCACTCTCTGGACTCACTGCACTGCATCCCCAGTGGTGCCAGTGCACTCTCTGGACTCACTGCACTGCATCCCCAGTGGTGCCAGTGCACTCTCTGGACTCACTGCACTGCATCCCCAGTGGTGCCAGTGCACTCTCTGGACTCACTGCACTGCATCCCCAGTGGTGCCAGTGCACTCTCTGGACTCACTGCACTGCATCCCCAGTGGTGCCAGTGCACTCTCTGGACTCACTGCACTGCATCCCCAGTGGTGCCAGTGCACTCTCTGGACTCACTGCACTGCATCCCCAGTGGTGCCAGTGCACTCTCTGGACTCACTGCACTGCATCCCCAGTGGTGCCAGTGCACTCTCTGGACTCACTGCACTGCATCCCCAGTGGTGCCAGTGCACTCTCTGGACTCACTGCACTGCATCCCCAGTGGTGCCAGTGCACTCTCTGGACTCACTGCACTGCATCCCCAGTGGTGCCAGTGCACTCTCTGGACTCACTGCACTGCATCCCCAGTGGTGCCAGTGCACTCTCTGGACTCACTGCACTGCATCCCCAGTGGTGCCAGTGCACTCTCTGGACTCACTGCACTGCATCCCCAGTGGTGCCAGTGCACTCTCTGGACTCACTGCACTGCATCCCCAGTGGTGCCAGTGCACTCTCTGGACTCACTGCACTGCATCCCCAGTGGTGCCAGTGCACTCTCTGGACTCACTGCACTGCATCCCCAGTGGTGCCAGTGCACTCTCTGGACTCACTGCACTGCATCCCCAGTGGTGCCAGTGCACTCTCTGGACTCACTGCACTGCATCCCCAGTGGTGCCAGTGCACTCTCTGGACTCACTGCACTGCATCCCCAGTGGTGCCAGTGCACTCTCTGGACTCACTGCACTGCATCCCCAGTGGTGCCAGTGCACTCTCTGGACTCACTGCACTGCATCCCCAGTGGTGCCAGTGCACTCTCTGGACTCACTGCACTGCATCCCCAGTGGTGCCAGTGCACTCTCTGGACTCACTGCACTGCATCCCCAGTGGTGCCAGTGCACTCTCTGGACTCACTGCACTGCATCCCCAGTGGTGCCAGTGCACTCTCTGGACTCACTGCACTGCATCCCCAGTGGTGCCAGTGCACTCTCTGGACTCACTGCACTGCATCCCCAGTGGTGCCAGTGCACTCTCTGGACTCACTGCACTGCATCCCCAGTGGTGCCAGTGCACTCTCTGGACTCACTGCACTGCATCCCCAGTGGTGCCAGTGCACTCTCTGGACTCACTGCACTGCATCCCCAGTGGTGCCAGTGCACTCTCTGGACTCACTGCACTGCATCCCCAGTGGTGCCAGTGCACTCTCTGGACTCACTGCACTGCATCCCCAGTGGTGCCAGTGCACTCTCTGGACTCACTGCACTGCATCCCCAGTGGTGCCAGTGCACTCTCTGGACTCACTGCACTGCATCCCCTCTGGTGCCAGTGCACTCTCTGGACTCACTGCACTGCATCCCCAGTGGTGCCAGTGCACTCTCTGGACTCACTGCACTGCATCCCCAGTGGTGCCAGTGCACTCTCTGGACTCACTGCACTGCATCCCCAGTGGTGCCAGTGCACTCTCTGGACTCACTGCACTGCATCCCCAGTGGTGCCAGTGCACTCTCTGGACTCACTGCACTGCATCCCCAGTGGTGCCAGTGCACTCTCTGGACTCACTGCACTGCATCCCCACTGGTGCCAGTGCACTCTCTGGACTCACTGCACTGCATCCCCAGTGGTGCCAGTGCACTCTCTGGACTCACTGCACTGCATCCCCAGTGGTGCCAGTGCACTCTCTGGACTCACTGCACTGCATCCCCAGTGGTGCCAGTGCACTCTCTGGACTCACTGCACTGCATCCCCAGTGGTGCCAGTGCACTCTCTGGACTCACTGCACTGCATCCCCAGTGGTGCCAGTGCACTCTCTGGACTCACTGCACTGCATCCCCAGTGGTGCCAGTGCACTCTCTGGACTCACTGCACTGCATCCCCAGTGGTGCCAGTGCACTCTCTGGACTCACTGCACTGCATCCCCAGTGGTGCCAGTGCACTCTCTGGACTCACTGCACTGCATCCCCAGTGGTGCCAGTGCACTCTCTGGACTCACTGCACTGCATCCCCAGTGGTGCCAGTGCACTCTCTGGACTCACTGCACTGCATCCCCAGTGGTGCCAGTGCACTCTCTGGACTCACTGCACTGCATCCCCAGTGGTGCCAGTGCACTCTCTGGACTCACTGCACTGCATCCCCAGTGGTGCCAGTGCACTCTCTGGACTCACTGCACTGCATCCCCAGTGGTGCCAGTGCACTCTCTGGACTCACTGCACTGCATCCCCAGTGGTGCCAGTGCACTCTCTGGACTCACTGCACTGCATCCCCAGTGGTGCCAGTGCACTCTCTGGACTCACTGCACTGCATCCCCAGTGGTGCCAGTGCACTCTCTGGACTCACTGCACTGCATCCCCAGTGGTGCCAGTGCACTCTCTGGACTCACTGCACTGCATCCCCAGTGGTGCCAGTGCACTCTCTGGACTCACTGCACTGCATCCCCAGTGGTGCCAGTGCACTCTCTGGACTCACTGCACTGCATCCCCAGTGGTGCCAGTGCACTCTCTGGACTCACTGCACTGCATCCCCAGTGGTGCCAGTGCACTCTCTGGACTCACTGCACTGCATCCCCAGTGGTGCCAGTGCACTCTCTGGACTCACTGCACTGCATCCCCAGTGGTGCCAGTGCACTCTCTGGACTCACTGCACTGCATCCCCAGTGGTGCCAGTGCACTCTCTGGACTCACTGCACTGCATCCCCAGTGGTGCCAGTGCACTCTCTGGACTCACTGCACTGCATCCCCAGTGGTGCCAGTGCACTCTCTGGACTCACTGCACTGCATCCCCAGTGGTGCCAGTGCACTCTCTGGACTCACTGCACTGCATCCCCAGTGGTGCCAGTGCACTCTCTGGACTCACTGCACTGCATCCCCAGTGGTGCCAGTGCACTCTCTGGACTCACTGCACTGCATCCCCAGTGGTGCCAGTGCACTCTCTGGACTCACTGCACTGCATCCCCAGTGGTGCCAGTGCACTCTCTGGACTCACTGCACTGCATCCCCAGTGGTGCCAGTGCACTCTCTGGACTCACTGCACTGCATCCCCAGTGGTGCCAGTGCACTCTCTGGACTCACTGCACTGCATCCCCAGTGGTGCCAGTGCACTCTCTGGACTCACTGCACTGCATCCCCAGTGGTGCCAGTGCACTCTCTGGACTCACTGCACTGCATCCCCAGTGGTGCCAGTGCACTCTCTGGACTCACTGCACTGCATCCCCAGTGGTGCCAGTGCACTCTCTGGACTCACTGCACTGCATCCCCAGTGGTGCCAGTGCACTCTCTGGACTCACTGCACTGCATCCCCAGTGGTGCCAGTGCACTCTCTGGACTCACTGCACTGCATCCCCAGTGGTGCCAGTGCACTCTCTGGACTCACTGCACTGCATCCCCAGTGGTGCCAGTGCACTCTCTGGACTCACTGCACTGCATCCCCAGTGGTGCCAGTGCACTCTCTGGACTCACTGCACTGCATCCCCAGTGGTGCCAGTGCACTCTCTGGACTCACTGCACTGCATCCCCAGTGGTGCCAGTGCACTCTCTGGACTCACTGCACTGCATCCCCAGTGGTGCCAGTGCACTCTCTGGACTCACTGCACTGCATCCCCAGTGGTGCCAGTGCACTCTCTGGACTCACTGCACTGCATCCCCAGTGGTGCCAGTGCACTCTCTGGACTCACTGCACTGCATCCCCAGTGGTGCCAGTGCACTCTCTGGACTCACTGCACTGCATCCCCAGTGGTGCCAGTGCACTCTCTGGACTCACTGCACTGCATCCCCAGTGGTGCCAGTGCACTCTCTGGACTCACTGCACTGCATCCCCAGTGGTGCCAGTGCACTCTCTGGACTCACTGCACTGCATCCCCAGTGGTGCCAGTGCACTCTCTGGACTCACTGCACTGCATCCCCAGTGGTGCCAGTGCACTCTCTGGACTCACTGCACTGCATCCCCAGTGGTGCCAGTGCACTCTCTGGACTCACTGCACTGCATCCCCAGTGGTGCCAGTGCACTCTCTGGACTCACTGCACTGCATCCCCAGTGGTGCCAGTGCACTCTCTGGACTCACTGCACTGCATCCCCAGTGGTGCCAGTGCACTCTCTGGACTCACTGCACTGCATCCCCAGTGGTGCCAGTGCACTCTCTGGACTCACTGCACTGCATCCCCACTGGTGCCAGTGCACTCTCTGGACTCACTGCACTGCATCCCCAGTGGTGCCAGTGCACTCTCTGGACTCACTGCACTGCATCCCCAGTGGTGCCAGTGCACTCTCTGGACTCACTGCACTGCATCCCCAGTGGTGCCAGTGCACTCTCTGGACTCACTGCACTGCATCCCCAGTGGTGCCAGTGCACTCTCTGGACTCACTGCACTGCATCCCCAGTGGTGCCAGTGCACTCTCTGGACTCACTGCACTGCATCCCCAGTGGTGCCAGTGCACTCTCTGGACTCACTGCACTGCATCCCCAGTGGTGCCAGTGCACTCTCTGGACTCACTGCACTGCATCCCCAGTGGTGCCAGTGCACTCTCTGGACTCACTGCACTGCATCCCCAGTGGTGCCAGTGCACTCTCTGGACTCACTGCACTGCATCCCCAGTGGTGCCAGTGCACTCTCTGGACTCACTGCACTGCATCCCCAGTGGTGCCAGTGCACTCTCTGGACTCACTGCACTGCATCCCCAGTGGTGCCAGTGCACTCTCTGGACTCACTGCACTGCATCCCCAGTGGTGCCAGTGCACTCTCTGGACTCACTGCACTGCATCCCCACTGGTGCCAGTGCACTCTCTGGACTCACTGCACTGCATCCCCAGTGGTGCCAGTGCACTCTCTGGACTCACTGCACTGCATCCCCAGTGGTGCCAGTGCACTCTCTGGACTCACTGCACTGCATCCCCAGTGGTGCCAGTGCACTCTCTGGACTCACTGCACTGCATCCCCAGTGGTGCCAGTGCACTCTCTGGACTCACTGCACTGCATCCCCAGTGGTGCCAGTGCACTCTCTGGACTCACTGCACTGCATCCCCAGTGGTGCCAGTGCACTCTCTGGACTCACTGCACTGCATCCCCAGTGGTGCCAGTGCACTCTCTGGACTCACTGCACTGCATCCCCAGTGGTGCCAGTGCACTCTCTGGACTCACTGCACTGCATCCCCAGTGGTGCCAGTGCACTCTCTGGACTCACTGCACTGCATCCCCAGTGGTGCCAGTGCACTCTCTGGACTCACTGCACTGCATCCCCAGTGGTGCCAGTGCACTCTCTGGACTCACTGCACTGCATCCCCACTGGTGCCAGTGCACTCTCTGGACTCACTGCACTGCATCCCCAGTGGTGCCAGTGCACTCTCTGGACTCACTGCACTGCATCCCCAGTGGTGCCAGTGCACTCTCTGGACTCACTGCACTGCATCCCCAGTGGTGCCAGTGCACTCTCTGGACTCACTGCACTGCATCCCCAGTGGTGCCAGTGCACTCTCTGGACTCACTGCACTGCATCCCCAGTGGTGCCAGTGCACTCTCTGGACTCACTGCACTGCATCCCCAGTGGTGCCAGTGCACTCTCTGGACTCACTGCACTGCATCCCCAGTGGTGCCAGTGCACTCTCTGGACTCACTGCACTGCATCCCCAGTGGTGCCAGTGCACTCTCTGGACTCACTGCACTGCATCCCCAGTGGTGCCAGTGCACTCTCTGGACTCACTGCACTGCATCCCCAGTGGTGCCAGTGCACTCTCTGGACTCACTGCACTGCATCCCCAGTGGTGCCAGTGCACTCTCTGGACTCACTGCACTGCATCCCCAGTGGTGCCAGTGCACTCTCTGGACTCACTGCACTGCATCCCCAGTGGTGCCAGTGCACTCTCTGGACTCACTGCACTGCATCCCCAGTGGTGCCAGTGCACTCTCTGGACTCACTGCACTGCATCCCCACTGGTGCCAGTGCACTCTCTGGACTCACTGCACTGCATCCCCAGTGGTGCCAGTGCACTCTCTGGACCCACTGCACTGCATCCCCAGTGGTGCCAGTGCACTCTCTGGACTCACTGCACTGCATCCCCACTGGTGCCAGTGCACTCTCTGGACTCACTGCAGTGCATCCCCACTGGTGCCAGTGCACTCTCTGGACTCACTGCACTGCATCCCCAGTGGTGCCAGTGCACTCTCTGGACTCACTGCACTGCATCCCCAGTGGTGCCAGTGCACTCTCTGGACTCACTGCACTGCATCCCCACTGGTGCCAGTGCACTCTCTGGACTCACTGCACTGCATCCCCTCTGGTGCCAGTGCACTCTCTGGAGTCACTGCACTGCATCCCCAGTGGTGCCAGTGCACTCTCTGGACTCACTGCACTGCATCCCCAGTGGTGCCAGTGCACTCTCTGGACTCACTGCACTGCATCCCCAGTGGTGCCAGTGCACTCTCTGGACTCACTGCACTGCATCCCCAGTAGTGCCAGTGCACTCTCTGGACTCACTGCAGTGCATCCCCAGTGGTGCCAGTGCACTCTCTGGACCCACTGCACTGCATCCCCAGTGGTGCCAGTGCACTCTCTGGACTCACTGCACTGCATCCCCAGTGGTGCCAGTGCACTCTCTGGACTCACTGCACTGCATCCCCAGTGGTGCCAGTGCACTCTCTGGACTCACTGCACTGCATCCCCACTGGTGCCAGTGCACTCTCTGGACTCACTGCACTGCATCCCCAGTGGTGCCAGTGCACTCTCTGGACTCACTGCACTGCATCCCCACTGGTGCCAGTGCACTCTCTGGACTCACTGCACTGCATCCCCACTGGTGCCAGTGCACTCTCTGGACTCACTGCACTGCATCCCCAGTGGTGCCAGTGCACTCTCTGGACTCACTGCACTGCATCCCCACTGGTGCCAGTGCACTCTCTGGACTCACTGCACTGCATCCCCAGTGGTGCCAGTGCACTCTCTGGACTCACTGCACTGCATCCCCAGTGGTGCCAGTGCACTCTCTGGACTCACTGCACTGCATCCCCTCTGGTGCCAGTGCACTCTCTGGACTCACTGCACTGCATCCCCAGTGGTGCCAGTGCACTCTCTGGACTCACTGCACTGCATCCCCAGTGGTGCCAGTGCACTCTCTGGACTCACTGCACTGCATCCCCAGTGGTGCCAGTGCACTCTCTGGACTCACTGCACTGCATCCCCAGTGGTGCCAGTGCACTCTCTGGACTCACTGCACTGCATCCCCAGTGGTGCCAGTGCACTCTCTGGACTCACTGCACTGCATCCCCAGTGGTGCCAGTGCACTCTCTGGACTCACTGCACTGCATCCCCAGTGGTGCCAGTGCACTCTCTGGACTCACTGCACTGCATCCCCAGTGGTGCCAGTGCACTCTCTGGACTCACTGCACTGCATCCCCAGTGGTGCCAGTGCACTCTCTGGACTCACTGCACTGCATCCCCAGTGGTGCCAGTGCACTCTCTGGACTCACTGCACTGCATCCCCAGTGGTGCCAGTGCACTCTCTGGACTCACTGCACTGCATCCCCAGTGGTGCCAGTGCACTCTCTGGACTCACTGCACTGCATCCCCAGTGGTGCCAGTGCACTCTCTGGACTCACTGCACTGCATCCCCAGTGGTGCCAGTGCACTCTCTGGACTCACTGCACTGCATCCCCAGTGGTGCCAGTGCACTCTCTGGACTCACTGCACTGCATCCCCAGTGGTGCCAGTGCACTCTCTGGACTCACTGCACTGCATCCCCAGTGGTGCCAGTGCACTCTCTGGACTCACTGCACTGCATCCCCAGTGGTGCCAGTGCACTCTCTGGACTCACTGCACTGCATCCCCACTGGTGCCAGTGCACTCTCTGGACTCACTGCACTGCATCCCCAGTGGTGCCAGTGCACTCTCTGGACTCACTGCACTGCATCCCCAGTGGTGCCAGTGCACTCTCTGGACCTCACTGCACTGCATCCCCAGTGGTGCCAGTGCACTCTCTGGACTCACTGCACTGCATCCCCACTGGTGCCAGTGCACTCTCTGGACTCACTGCACTGCATCCCCAGTGGTGCCAGTGCACTCTCTGGACTCACTGCACTGCATCCCCAGTGGTGCCAGTGCACTCTCTGGACTCACTGCACTGCATCCCCAGTGGTGCCAGTGCACTCTCTGGACTCACTGCACTGCATCCCCAGTGGTGCCAGTGCACTCTCTGGAGTCACTGCACTGCATCCCCACTGCTTCCAGTGCACTCTCTGGACTCACTGCACTGCTTCCCCAGTGGTGCCAGTGCAATCTCGGGACTCACTGCACTGCATCCCCACTGGTGGCAGTGCACTCTCTGGACTCACTGCACTGCATCCCCACTGGTGCCAGTGCACTCTATGGACTCACTGCACTGCATCTCCACTGGTGCCAGTGCACTCTCTGGAGTCACTGCACTGCATCCCCAGTGGTGCCAGTGCACTCTCTGGACTCACTGCACTGCATCCCCAGTGGTGCCAGTGCACTCTCTGGACTCACTGCACTGCACCCCACTGGTGCCAGTGCACTCTCTGGACCCACTGCACTGCATCCCCTCTGGTGCCAGTGCACTCTCTGGAGTCACTGCACTGCATCCCCAGTGGTGCCAGTGCACTCTCTGGACTCACTGCACTGCATCCCCAGTGGTGCCAGTGCACTCTCTGGACTCACTGCACTGCATCCCCACTGGTGCCAGTGCACTCTCTGGACTCACTGCACTGCATCCCCAGTGGTGCCAGTGCACTCTCTGGACTCACTGCACTGCATCCCCAGTGGTGCCAGTGCACTCTCTGGACTCACTGCACTGCATCCCCACTGGTGCCAGTGCACTCTCTGGACTCACTGCACTGCATCCCCAGTGGTGCCAGTGCACTCTCTGGACTCACTGCACTGCATCCCCAGTGGTGCCAGTGCACTCTCTGGACTCACTGCACTGCATCCCCAGTGGTGCCAGTGCACTCTCTGGACTCACTGCACTGCATCCCCAGTGGTGCCAGTGCACTCTCTGGACTCACTGCACTGCATCCCCAGTGGTGCCAGTGCACTCTCTGGACTCACTGCACTGCATCCCCAGTGGTGCCAGTGCACTCTCTGGACTCACTGCACTGCATCCCCAGTGGTGCCAGTGCACTCTCTGGACTCACTGCACTGCATCCCCAGTGGTGCCAGTGCACTCTCTGGACTCACTGCACTGCATCCCCAGTGGTGCCAGTGCACTCTCTGGACTCACTGCACTGCATCCCCAGTGGTGCCAGTGCACTCTCTGGACTCACTGCACTGCATCCCCAGTGGTGCCAGTGCACTCTCTGGACTCACTGCACTGCATCCCCAGTGGTGCCAGTGCACTCTCTGGACTCACTGCACTGCATCCCCAGTGGTGCCAGTGCACTCTCTGGACTCACTGCACTGCATCCCCAGTGGTGCCAGTGCACTCTCTGGACTCACTGCACTGCATCCCCAGTGGTGCCAGTGCACTCTCTGGACTCACTGCACTGCATCCCCAGTGGTGCCAGTGCACTCTCTGGACTCACTGCACTGCATCCCCAGTGGTGCCAGTGCACTCTCTGGACTCACTGCACTGCATCCCCAGTGGTGCCAGTGCACTCTCTGGACTCACTGCACTGCATCCCCAGTGGTGCCAGTGCACTCTCTGGACTCACTGCACTGCATCCCCAGTGGTGCCAGTGCACTCTCTGGACTCACTGCACTGCATCCCCAGTGGTGCCAGTGCACTCTCTGGACTCACTGCACTGCATCCCCAGTGGTGCCAGTGCACTCTCTGGACTCACTGCACTGCATCCCCAGTGGTGCCAGTGCACTCTCTGGACTCACTGCACTGCATCCCCAGTGGTGCCAGTGCACTCTCTGGACTCACTGCACTGCATCCCCAGTGGTGCCAGTGCACTCTCTGGACTCACTGCACTGCATCCCCAGTGGTGCCAGTGCACTCTCTGGACTCACTGCACTGCATCCCCAGTGGTGCCAGTGCACTCTCTGGACTCACTGCACTGCATCCCCAGTGGTGCCAGTGCACTCTCTGGACTCACTGCACTGCATCCCCAGTGGTGCCAGTGCACTCTCTGGACTCACTGCACTGCATCCCCAGTGGTGCCAGTGCACTCTCTGGACTCACTGCACTGCATCCCCAGTGGTGCCAGTGCACTCTCTGGACTCACTGCACTGCATCCCCAGTGGTGCCAGTGCACTCTCTGGACTCACTGCACTGCATCCCCAGTGGTGCCAGTGCACTCTCTGGACTCACTGCACTGCATCCCCAGTGGTGCCAGTGCACTCTCTGGACTCACTGCACTGCATCCCCAGTGGTGCCAGTGCACTCTCTGGACTCACTGCACTGCATCCCCAGTGGTGCCAGTGCACTCTCTGGACTCACTGCACTGCATCCCCAGTGGTGCCAGTGCACTCTCTGGACTCACTGCACTGCATCCCCAGTGGTGCCAGTGCACTCTCTGGACTCACTGCACTGCATCCCCAGTGGTGCCAGTGCACTCTCTGGACTCACTGCACTGCATCCCCAGTGGTGCCAGTGCACTCTCTGGACTCACTGCACTGCATCCCCAGTGGTGCCAGTGCACTCTCTGGACTCACTGCACTGCATCCCCAGTGGTGCCAGTGCACTCTCTGGACTCACTGCACTGCATCCCCAGTGGTGCCAGTGCACTCTCTGGACTCACTGCACTGCATCCCCAGTGGTGCCAGTGCACTCTCTGGACTCACTGCACTGCATCCCCAGTGGTGCCAGTGCACTCTCTGGACTCACTGCACTGCATCCCCAGTGGTGCCAGTGCACTCTCTGGACTCACTGCACTGCATCCCCAGTGGTGCCAGTGCACTCTCTGGACTCACTGCACTGCATCCCCAGTGGTGCCAGTGCACTCTCTGGACTCACTGCACTGCATCCCCAGTGGTGCCAGTGCACTCTCTGGACTCACTGCACTGCATCCCCAGTGGTGCCAGTGCACTCTCTGGACTCACTGCACTGCATCCCCAGTGGTGCCAGTGCACTCTCTGGACTCACTGCACTGCATCCCCAGTGGTGCCAGTGCACTCTCTGGACTCACTGCACTGCATCCCCAGTGGTGCCAGTGCACTCTCTGGACTCACTGCACTGCATCCCCAGTGGTGCCAGTGCACTCTCTGGACTCACTGCACTGCATCCCCAGTGGTGCCAGTGCACTCTCTGGACTCACTGCACTGCATCCCCAGTGGTGCCAGTGCACTCTCTGGACTCACTGCACTGCATCCCCAGTGGTGCCAGTGCACTCTCTGGACTCACTGCACTGCATCCCCAGTGGTGCCAGTGCACTCTCTGGACTCACTGCACTGCATCCCCAGTGGTGCCAGTGCACTCTCTGGACTCACTGCACTGCATCCCCAGTGGTGCCAGTGCACTCTCTGGACTCACTGCACTGCATCCCCAGTGGTGCCAGTGCACTCTCTGGACTCACTGCACTGCATCCCCAGTGGTGCCAGTGCACTCTCTGGACTCACTGCACTGCATCCCCAGTGGTGCCAGTGCACTCTCTGGACTCACTGCACTGCATCCCCAGTGGTGCCAGTGCACTCTCTGGACTCACTGCACTGCATCCCCACTGGTGCCAGTGCACTCTCTGGACTCACTGCACTGCATCCCCAGTGGTGCCAGTGCACTCTCTGGACTCACTGCACTGCATCCCCAGTGGTGCCAGTGCACTCTCTGGACTCACTGCACTGCATCCCCAGTGGTGCCAGTGCACTCTCTGGACTCACTGCACTGCATCCCCAGTGGTGCCAGTGCACTCTCTGGACTCACTGCACTGCATCCCCAGTGGTGCCAGTGCACTCTCTGGACTCACTGCACTGCATCCCCAGTGGTGCCAGTGCACTCTCTGGACTCACTGCACTGCATCCCCAGTGGTGCCAGTGCACTCTCTGGACTCACTGCACTGCATCCCCAGTGGTGCCAGTGCACTCTCTGGACTCACTGCACTGCATCCCCAGTGGTGCCAGTGCACTCTCTGGACTCACTGCACTGCATCCCCAGTGGTGCCAGTGCACTCTCTGGACTCACTGCACTGCATCCCCAGTGGTGCCAGTGCACTCTCTGGACTCACTGCACTGCATCCCCAGTGGTGCCAGTGCACTCTCTGGACTCACTGCACTGCATCCCCAGTGGTGCCAGTGCACTCTCTGGACTCACTGCACTGCATCCCCAGTGGTGCCAGTGCACTCTCTGGACTCACTGCACTGCATCCCCAGTGGTGCCAGTGCACTCTCTGGACTCACTGCACTGCATCCCCAGTGGTGCCAGTGCACTCTCTGGACTCACTGCACTGCATCCCCAGTGGTGCCAGTGCACTCTCTGGACTCACTGCACTGCATCCCCAGTGGTGCCAGTGCACTCTCTGGACTCACTGCACTGCATCCCCAGTGGTGCCAGTGCACTCTCTGGACTCACTGCACTGCATCCCCAGTGGTGCCAGTGCACTCTCTGGACTCACTGCACTGCATCCCCAGTGGTGCCAGTGCACTCTCTGGACTCACTGCACTGCATCCCCAGTGGTGCCAGTGCACTCTCTGGACTCACTGCACTGCATCCCCAGTGGTGCCAGTGCACTCTCTGGACTCACTGCACTGCATCCCCAGTGGTGCCAGTGCACTCTCTGGACTCACTGCACTGCATCCCCAGTGGTGCCAGTGCACTCTCTGGACTCACTGCACTGCATCCCCAGTGGTGCCAGTGCACTCTCTGGACTCACTGCACTGCATCCCCAGTGGTGCCAGTGCACTCTCTGGACTCACTGCACTGCATCCCCAGTGGTGCCAGTGCACTCTCTGGACTCACTGCACTGCATCCCCAGTGGTGCCAGTGCACTCTCTGGACTCACTGCACTGCATCCCCAGTGGTGCCAGTGCACTCTCTGGACTCACTGCACTGCATCCCCAGTGGTGCCAGTGCACTCTCTGGACTCACTGCACTGCATCCCCAGTGGTGCCAGTGCACTCTCTGGACTCACTGCACTGCATCCCCAGTGGTGCCAGTGCACTCTCTGGACTCACTGCACTGCATCCCCAGTGGTGCCAGTGCACTCTCTGGACTCACTGCACTGCATCCCCAGTGGTGCCAGTGCACTCTCTGGACTCACTGCACTGCATCCCCAGTGGTGCCAGTGCACTCTCTGGACTCACTGCACTGCATCCCCAGTGGTGCCAGTGCACTCTCTGGACTCACTGCACTGCATCCCCAGTGGTGCCAGTGCACTCTCTGGACTCACTGCACTGCATCCCCAGTGGTGCCAGTGCACTCTCTGGACTCACTGCACTGCATCCCCAGTGGTGCCAGTGCACTCTCTGGACTCACTGCACTGCATCCCCAGTGGTGCCAGTGCACTCTCTGGACTCACTGCACTGCATCCCCAGTGGTGCCAGTGCACTCTCTGGACTCACTGCACTGCATCCCCAGTGGTGCCAGTGCACTCTCTGGACTCACTGCACTGCATCCCCAGTGGTGCCAGTGCACTCTCTGGACTCACTGCACTGCATCCCCAGTGGTGCCAGTGCACTCTCTGGACTCACTGCACTGCATCCCCAGTGGTGCCAGTGCACTCTCTGGACTCACTGCACTGCATCCCCAGTGGTGCCAGTGCACTCTCTGGACTCACTGCACTGCATCCCCAGTGGTGCCAGTGCACTCTCTGGACTCACTGCACTGCATCCCCAGTGGTGCCAGTGCACTCTCTGGACTCACTGCACTGCATCCCCAGTGGTGCCAGTGCACTCTCTGGACTCACTGCACTGCATCCCCAGTGGTGCCAGTGCACTCTCTGGACTCACTGCACTGCATCCCCAGTGGTGCCAGTGCACTCTCTGGACTCACTGCACTGCATCCCCAGTGGTGCCAGTGCACTCTCTGGACTCACTGCACTGCATCCCCAGTGGTGCCAGTGCACTCTCTGGACTCACTGCACTGCATCCCCAGTGGTGCCAGTGCACTCTCTGGACTCACTGCACTGCATCCCCAGTGGTGCCAGTGCACTCTCTGGACTCACTGCACTGCATCCCCAGTGGTGCCAGTGCACTCTCTGGACTCACTGCACTGCATCCCCAGTGGTGCCAGTGCACTCTCTGGACTCACTGCACTGCATCCCCAGTGGTGCCAGTGCACTCTCTGGACTCACTGCACTGCATCCCCAGTGGTGCCAGTGCACTCTCTGGACTCACTGCACTGCATCCCCAGTGGTGCCAGTGCACTCTCTGGACTCACTGCACTGCATCCCCAGTGGTGCCAGTGCACTCTCTGGACTCACTGCACTGCATCCCCAGTGGTGCCAGTGCACTCTCTGGACTCACTGCACTGCATCCCCAGTGGTGCCAGTGCACTCTCTGGACTCACTGCACTGCATCCCCAGTGGTGCCAGTGCACTCTCTGGACTCACTGCACTGCATCCCCAGTGGTGCCAGTGCACTCTCTGGACTCACTGCACTGCATCCCCAGTGGTGCCAGTGCACTCTCTGGACTCACTGCACTGCATCCCCAGTGGTGCCAGTGCACTCTCTGGACTCACTGCACTGCATCCCCAGTGGTGCCAGTGCACTCTCTGGACTCACTGCACTGCATCCCCAGTGGTGCCAGTGCACTCTCTGGACTCACTGCACTGCATCCCCAGTGGTGCCAGTGCACTCTCTGGAGTCACTGCACTGCATCCCCAGTGGTGCCAGTGCACTCTCTGGACTCACTGCACTGCATCCCCAGTGGTGCCAGTGCACTCTCTGGACTCACTGCACTGCATCCCCAGTGGTGCCAGTGCACTCTCTGGACTCACTGCACTGCATCCCCAGTGGTGCCAGTGCACTCTCTGGACTCACTGCACTGCATCCCCAGTGGTGCCAGTGCACTCTCTGGACTCACTGCACTGCATCCCCAGTGGTGCCAGTGCACTCTCTGGACTCACTGCACTGCATCCCCAGTGGTGCCAGTGCACTCTCTGGACTCACTGCACTGCATCCCCAGTGGTGCCAGTGCACTCTCTGGACTCACTGCACTGCATCCCCAGTGGTGCCAGTGCACTCTCTGGACTCACTGCACTGCATCCCCAGTGGTGCCAGTGCACTCTCTGGACTCACTGCACTGCATCCCCAGTGGTGCCAGTGCACTCTCTGGACTCACTGCACTGCATCCCCAGTGGTGCCAGTGCACTCTCTGGACTCACTGCACTGCATCCCCAGTGGTGCCAGTGCACTCTCTGGACTCACTGCACTGCATCCCCAGTGGTGCCAGTGCACTCTCTGGACTCACTGCACTGCATCCCCAGTGGTGCCAGTGCACTCTCTGGACTCACTGCACTGCATCCCCAGTGGTGCCAGTGCACTCTCTGGACTCACTGCACTGCATCCCCAGTGGTGCCAGTGCACTCTCTGGACTCACTGCACTGCATCCCCAGTGGTGCCAGTGCACTCTCTGGACTCACTGCACTGCATCCCCAGTGGTGCCAGTGCACTCTCTGGACTCACTGCACTGCATCCCCAGTGGTGCCAGTGCACTCTCTGGACTCACTGCACTGCATCCCCAGTGGTGCCAGTGCACTCTCTGGACTCACTGCACTGCATCCCCAGTGGTGCCAGTGCACTCTCTGGACTCACTGCACTGCATCCCCAGTGGTGCCAGTGCACTCTCTGGACTCACTGCACTGCATCCCCAGTGGTGCCAGTGCACTCTCTGGACTCACTGCACTGCATCCCCAGTGGTGCCAGTGCACTCTCTGGACTCACTGCACTGCATCCCCAGTGGTGCCAGTGCACTCTCTGGACTCACTGCACTGCATCCCCAGTGGTGCCAGTGCACTCTCTGGACTCACTGCACTGCATCCCCAGTGGTGCCAGTGCACTCTCTGGACTCACTGCACTGCATCCCCAGTGGTGCCAGTGCACTCTCTGGACTCACTGCACTGCATCCCCAGTGGTGCCAGTGCACTCTCTGGACTCACTGCACTGCATCCCCACTGGTGCCAGTGCACTCTCTGGACTCACTGCACTGCATCCCCAGTGGTGCCAGTGCACTCTCTGGACTCACTGCACTGCATCCCCAGCATCCCCAGTGGTGCCAGTGCACTCTCTGGACTCACTGCACTGCATCCCCAGTGGTGCCAGTGCACTCTCTGGACTCACTGCACTGCATCCCCAGTGGTGCCAGTGCACTCTCTGGACTCACTGCACTGCATCCCCAGTGGTGCCAGTGCACTCTCTGGACTCACTGCACTGCATCCCCAGTGGTGCCAGTGCACTCTCTGGACTCACTGCACTGCATCCCCAGTGGTGCCAGTGCACTCTCTGGACTCACTGCACTGCATCCCCAGTGGTGCCAGTGCACTCTCTGGACTCACTGCACTGCATCCCCAGTGGTGCCAGTGCACTCTCTGGACTCACTGCACTGCATCCCCAGTGGTGCCAGTGCACTCTCTGGACTCACTGCACTGCATCCCCAGTGGTGCCAGTGCACTCTCTGGACTCACTGCACTGCATCCCCAGTGGTGCCAGTGCACTCTCTGGACTCACTGCACTGCATCCCCAGTGGTGCCAGTGCACTCTCTGGACTCACTGCACTGCATCCCCAGTGGTGCCAGTGCACTCTCTGGACTCACTGCACTGCATCCCCAGTGGTGCCAGTGCACTCTCTGGACTCACTGCACTGCATCCCCAGTGGTGCCAGTGCACTCTCTGGACTCACTGCACTGCATCCCCAGTGGTGCCAGTGCACTCTCTGGACTCACTGCACTGCATCCCCAGTGGTGCCAGTGCACTCTCTGGACTCACTGCACTGCATCCCCAGTGGTGCCAGTGCACTCTCTGGACTCACTGCACTGCATCCCCAGTGGTGCCAGTGCACTCTCTGGACTCACTGCACTGCATCCCCAGTGGTGCCAGTGCACTCTCTGGACTCACTGCACTGCATCCCCAGTGGTGCCAGTGCACTCTCTGGACTCACTGCACTGCATCCCCAGTGGTGCCAGTGCACTCTCTGGACTCACTGCACTGCATCCCCAGTGGTGCCAGTGCACTCTCTGGACTCACTGCACTGCATCCCCAGTGGTGCCAGTGCACTCTCTGGACTCACTGCACTGCATCCCCAGTGGTGCCAGTGCACTCTCTGGACTCACTGCACTGCATCCCCAGTGGTGCCAGTGCACTCTCTGGACTCACTGCACTGCATCCCCAGTGGTGCCAGTGCACTCTCTGGACTCACTGCACTGCATCCCCAGTGGTGCCAGTGCACTCTCTGGACTCACTGCACTGCATCCCCAGTGGTGCCAGTGCACTCTCTGGACTCACTGCACTGCATCCCCAGTGGTGCCAGTGCACTCTCTGGACTCACTGCACTGCATCCCCAGTGGTGCCAGTGCACTCTCTGGACTCACTGCACTGCATCCCCAGTGGTGCCAGTGCACTCTCTGGACTCACTGCACTGCATCCCCAGTGGTGCCAGTGCACTCTCTGGACTCACTGCACTGCATCCCCAGTGGTGCCAGTGCACTCTCTGGACTCACTGCACTGCATCCCCAGTGGTGCCAGTGCACTCTCTGGACTCACTGCACTGCATCCCCACTGGTGCCAGTGCACTCTCTGGACTCACTGCACTGCATCCCCAGTGGTGCCAGTGCACTCTCTGGACTCACTGCACTGCATCCCCAGTGGTGCCAGTGCACTCTCTGGACTCACTGCACTGCATCCCCAGTGGTGCCAGTGCACTCTCTGGACTCACTGCACTGCATCCCCACTGGTGCCAGTGCACTCTCTGGACTCACTGCACTGCATCCCCAGTGGTGCCAGTGCACTCTCTGGACTCACTGCACTGCATCCCCAGTGGTGCCAGTGCACTCTCTGGACTCACTGCACTGCATCCCCAGTGGTGCCAGTGCACTCTCTGGACTCACTGCACTGCTTCCCCAGTGGTGCCAGTGCACACTCTGGAGTCACTGCACTGCTTCCCCACTGCTTCCAGTGCACGCTCTGGACTCACTGCACTGCTTCCCCAGTGGTGCCAGTGCAATCTCGGGACTCACTGCACTGCATCCCCACTGGTGGCAGTGCTCTCTCTGGACTCACTGCACTGCTTCACCACTGGTGCCAGTGCACTCTATGGACTCACTGCACTGCATCCCCACTGGTGCCAGTGCACTCTCTGGAGTCACTGCACTGCATCCCCAGTGGTGCCAGTGCACTCTCTGGACTCACAGCACTGCATCCCCAGTGGTGCCAGTGCACTCTCTGGACTCACTGCACTGCACCCCACTGGTGCCAGTGCACTCTCTGGACCCACTGCACTGCATCCCCTCTGGTGCCAGTGCACTCCCTGGAGTCACTGCACTGCATCCCCAGTGGTGCCAGTGCACTCTCTGGACTCACTGCACTGCATCCCCAGTGGTGCCAGTGCACTCTCTGGACCCACTGCACTGCATCCCCACTGGTGCCAGTGCACTCTCTGGACTCACTGCACTGCATCCCCAGTGGTGCCAGTGCACTCTCTGGACTCACTGCACTGCATCCCCACTGGTGCCAGTGCACTCTCTGGACTCACTGCACTGCATCCCCACTGGTGCCAGTGCACTCTCTGGACTCACTGCACTGCATCCCCAGTGGTGCCAGTGCACTCTCTGGACTCACTGCACTGCATCCCCAGTGGTGCCAGTGCACTCTCTGGACTCACTGCACTGCATCCCCAGTGGTGCCAGTGCACTCTCTGGACTCACTGCACTGCATCCCCAGTGGTGCCAGTGCACTCTCTGGACTCACTGCACTGCATCCCCAGTGGTGCCAGTGCACTCTCTGGACTCACTGCACTGCATCCCCAGTGGTGCCAGTGCACTCTCTGGACTCACTGCACTGCATCCCCAGTGGTGCCAGTGCACTCTCTGGACTCACTGCACTGCATCCCCAGTGGTGCCAGTGCACTCTCTGGACTCACTGCACTGCATCCCCAGTGGTGCCAGTGCACTCTCTGGACTCACTGCACTGCATCCCCAGTGGTGCCAGTGCACTCTCTGGACTCACTGCACTGCATCCCCAGTGGTGCCAGTGCACTCTCTGGTCTCACTGCAGTGCATCCCCACTGGTGCCAGTGCACTCTCTGGATTCACTGGACTGCATCCCCAGTGGTGCCAGTGCACTCTCTGGACTCACTGCACTGCATCCCCAGTGGTGCCAGTGCACTCTCTGGACTCACTGCAGTGCATCCCCAGTGGTGCCAGTGCACTCTCTGGACTCACTGCACTGCATCCCCAGTGGTGCCAGTGCACTCTCTGGACTCACTGCAGTGCATCCCCAGTTGTCCAGAGCACTCCCTGGAGTCACTGCAGTGCATCCCCAGTGGTGCCAGTGCACTCTCTGGACTCACTGCACTGCATCCCCAGTGGTGCCAGTGCACTCTCTGGACTCACTGCACTGCATCCCCAGTGGTGCCAGTGCACTCTCTGGACTCACTGCACTGCATCCCCACTGGTGCCAGTGCACTCTCTGGACTCACTGCACTGCATCCCCACTGGTGCCAGTGCACTCTCTGGACTCACTGCACTGCATCCCCAGTGGTGCCAGTGCACTCTCTGGACTCACTGCACTGCATCCCCAGTGGTGCCAGTGCACTCTCTGGACTCACTGCACTGCATCCCCAGTGGTGCCAGTGCACTCTCTGGACTCACTGCACTGCATCCCCAGTGGTGCCAGTGCACTCTCTGGACTCACTGCACTGCATCCCCAGTGGTGCCAGTGCACTCTCTGGACTCACTGCACTGCATCCCCAGTGGTGCCAGTGCACTCTCTGGACTCACTGCACTGCATCCCCAGTGGTGCCAGTGCACTCTCTGGACTCACTGCACTGCATCCCCAGTGGTGCCAGTGCACTCTCTGGACTCACTGCACTGCATCCCCAGTGGTGCCAGTGCACTCTCTGGACTCACTGCACTGCATCCCCAGTGGTGCCAGTGCACTCTCTGGACTCACTGCACTGCATCCCCAGTGGTGCCAGTGCACTCTCTGGACTCACTGCACTGCATCCCCAGTGGTGCCAGTGCACTCTCTGGACTCACTGCACTGCATCCCCAGTGGTGCCAGTGCACTCTCTGGACTCACTGCACTGCATCCCCAGTGGTGCCAGTGCACTCTCTGGACTCACTGCACTGCATCCCCAGTGGTGCCAGTGCACTCTCTGGACTCACTGCACTGCATCCCCAGTGGTGCCAGTGCACTCTCTGGACTCACTGCACTGCATCCCCAGTGGTGCCAGTGCACTCTCTGGACTCACTGCACTGCATCCCCAGTGGTGCCAGTGCACTCTCTGGACTCACTGCACTGCATCCCCAGTGGTGCCAGTGCACTCTCTGGACTCACTGCACTGCATCCCCAGTGGTGCCAGTGCACTCTCTGGACTCACTGCACTGCATCCCCACTGGTGCCAGTGCACTCTCTGGACTCACTGCACTGCATCCCCAGTGGTGCCAGTGCACTCTCTGGACTCACTGCACTGCATCCCCAGTGGTGCCAGTGCACTCTCTGGACTCACTGCACTGCATCCCCAGTGGTGCCAGTGCACTCTCTGGACTCACTGCACTGCATCCCCAGTGGTGCCAGTGCACTCTCTGGACTCACTGCACTGCATCCCCAGTGGTGCCAGTGCACTCTCTGGAGTCACTGCACTGCATCCCCAGTGGTGCCAGTGCACTCTCTGGACTCACTGCACTGCATCCCCAGTGGTGCCAGTGCACTCTCTGGACTCACTGCACTGCATCCCCAGTGGTGCCAGTGCACTCTCTGGACTCACTGCACTGCATCCCCAGTGGTGCCAGTGCACTCTCTGGACTCACTGCACTGCATCCCCAGTGGTGCCAGTGCACTCTCTGGACTCACTGCACTGCATCCCCAGTGGTGCCAGTGCACTCTCTGGACTCACTGCACTGCATCCCCAGTGGTGCCAGTGCACTCTCTGGACTCACTGCACTGCATCCCCAGTGGTGCCAGTGCACTCTCTGGACTCACTGCACTGCATCCCCAGTGGTGCCAGTGCACTCTCTGGACTCACTGCACTGCATCCCCAGTGGTGCCAGTGCACTCTCTGGACTCACTGCACTGCATCCCCAGTGGTGCCAGTGCACTCTCTGGACTCACTGCACTGCATCCCCAGTGGTGCCAGTGCACTCTCTGGACTCACTGCACTGCATCCCCAGTGGTGCCAGTGCACTCTCTGGACTCACTGCACTGCATCCCCAGTGGTGCCAGTGCACTCTCTGGACTCACTGCACTGCATCCCCAGTGGTGCCAGTGCACTCTCTGGACTCACTGCACTGCATCCCCAGTGGTGCCAGTGCACTCTCTGGACTCACTGCACTGCATCCCCAGTGGTGCCAGTGCACTCTCTGGACTCACTGCACTGCATCCCCAGTGGTGCCAGTGCACTCTCTGGACTCACTGCACTGCATCCCCAGTGGTGCCAGTGCACTCTCTGGACTCACTGCACTGCATCCCCAGTGGTGCCAGTGCACTCTCTGGACTCACTGCACTGCATCCCCAGTGGTGCCAGTGCACTCTCTGGACTCACTGCACTGCATCCCCAGTGGTGCCAGTGCACTCTCTGGACTCACTGCACTGCATCCCCAGTGGTGCCAGTGCACTCTCTGGACTCACTGCACTGCATCCCCACTGGTGCCAGTGCACTCTCTGGACTCACTGCACTGCATCCCCAGTGGTGCCAGTGCACTCTCTGGACTCACTGCACTGCATCCCCAGTGGTGCCAGTGCACTCTCTGGACTCACTGCACTGCATCCCCAGTGGTGCCAGTGCACTCTCTGGACTCACTGCACTGCATCCCCAGTGGTGCCAGTGCACTCTCTGGACTCACTGCACTGCATCCCCAGTGGTGCCAGTGCACTCTCTGGACTCACTGCACTGCATCCCCAGTGGTGCCAGTGCACTCTCTGGACTCACTGCACTGCATCCCCAGTGGTGCCAGTGCACTCTCTGGACTCACTGCACTGCATCCCCAGTGGTGCCAGTGCACTCTCTGGACTCACTGCACTGCATCCCCAGTGGTGCCAGTGCACTCTCTGGACTCACTGCACTGCATCCCCAGTGGTGCCAGTGCACTCTCTGGACTCACTGCACTGCATCCCCAGTGGTGCCAGTGCACTCTCTGGACTCACTGCACTGCATCCCCAGTGGTGCCAGTGCACTCTCTGGACTCACTGCACTGCATCCCCAGTGGTGCCAGTGCACTCTCTGGACTCACTGCACTGCATCCCCAGTGGTGCCAGTGCACTCTCTGGACTCACTGCACTGCATCCCCAGTGGTGCCAGTGCACTCTCTGGACTCACTGCACTGCATCCCCAGTGGTGCCAGTGCACTCTCTGGACTCACTGCACTGCATCCCCAGTGGTGCCAGTGCACTCTCTGGACTCACTGCACTGCATCCCCAGTGGTGCCAGTGCACTCTCTGGACTCACTGCACTGCATCCCCAGTGGTGCCAGTGCACTCTCTGGACTCACTGCACTGCATCCCCAGTGGTGCCAGTGCACTCTCTGGACTCACTGCACTGCATCCCCAGTGGTGCCAGTGCACTCTCTGGACTCACTGCACTGCATCCCCAGTGGTGCCAGTGCACTCTCTGGACTCACTGCACTGCATCCCCAGTGGTGCCAGTGCACTCTCTGGACTCACTGCACTGCATCCCCAGTGGTGCCAGTGCACTCTCTGGACTCACTGCACTGCATCCCCAGTGGTGCCAGTGCACTCTCTGGACTCACTGCACTGCATCCCCAGTGGTGCCAGTGCACTCTCTGGACTCACTGCACTGCATCCCCAGTGGTGCCAGTGCACTCTCTGGACTCACTGCACTGCATCCCCAGTGGTGCCAGTGCACTCTCTGGACTCACTGCACTGCATCCCCACTGGTGCCAGTGCACTCTCTGGACTCACTGCACTGCATCCCCACTGGTGCCAGTGCACTCTCTGGACTCACTGCACTGCATCCCCAGTGGTGCCAGTGCACTCTCTGGACTCACTGCACTGCATCCCCAGTGGTGCCAGTGCACTCTCTGGACTCACTGCACTGCATCCCCACTGGTGCCAGTGCACTCTCTGGACTCACTGCACTGCATCCCCAGTGGTGCCAGTGCACTCTCTGGACTCACTGCACTGCATCCCCAGTGGTGCCAGTGCACTCTCTGGACTCACTGCACTGCATCCCCAGTGGTGCCAGTGCACTCTCTGGACTCACTGCACTGCATCCCCAGTGGTGCCAGTGCACTCTCTGGACTCACTGCACTGCATCCCCAGTGGTGCCAGTGCACTCTCTGGACTCACTGCACTGCATCCCCAGTGGTGCCAGTGCACTCTCTGGACTCACTGCACTGCATCCCCAGTGGTGCCAGTGCACTCTCTGGACTCACTGCACTGCATCCCCAGTGGTGCCAGTGCACTCTCTGGACTCACTGCACTGCATCCCCAGTGGTGCCAGTGCACTCTCTGGACTCACTGCACTGCATCCCCAGTGGTGCCAGTGCACTCTCTGGACTCACTGCACTGCATCCCCAGTGGTGCCAGTGCACTCTCTGGACTCACTGCACTGCATCCCCAGTGGTGCCAGTGCACTCTCTGGACTCACTGCACTGCATCCCCAGTGGTGCCAGTGCACTCTCTGGACTCACTGCACTGCATCCCCAGTGGTGCCAGTGCACTCTCTGGACTCACTGCACTGCATCCCCAGTGGTGCCAGTGCACTCTCTGGACTCACTGCACTGCATCCCCAGTGGTGCCAGTGCACTCTCTGGACTCACTGCACTGCATCCCCAGTGGTGCCAGTGCACTCTCTGGACTCACTGCACTGCATCCCCAGTGGTGCCAGTGCACTCTCTGGACTCACTGCACTGCATCCCCAGTGGTGCCAGTGCACTCTCTGGACTCACTGCACTGCATCCCCAGTGGTGCCAGTGCACTCTCTGGACTCACTGCACTGCATCCCCACTGGTGCCAGTGCACTCTCTGGACTCACTGCACTGCATCCCCAGTGGTGCCAGTGCACTCTCTGGACTCACTGCACTGCATCCCCAGTGGTGCCAGTGCACTCTCTGGACTCACTGCACTGCATCCCCAGTGGTGCCAGTGCACTCTCTGGACTCACTGCACTGCATCCCCAGTGGTGCCAGTGCACTCTCTGGACTCACTGCACTGCATCCCCAGTGGTGCCAGTGCACTCTCTGGACTCACTGCACTGCATCCCCAGTGGTGCCAGTGCACTCTCTGGACTCACTGCACTGCATCCCCAGTGGTGCCAGTGCACTCTCTGGACTCACTGCACTGCATCCCCAGTGGTGCCAGTGCACTCTCTGGACTCACTGCACTGCATCCCCAGTGGTGCCAGTGCACTCTCTGGACTCACTGCACTGCATCCCCAGTGGTGCCAGTGCACTCTCTGGACTCACTGCACTGCATCCCCAGTGGTGCCAGTGCACTCTCTGGACTCACTGCACTGCATCCCCAGTGGTGCCAGTGCACTCTCTGGACTCACTGCACTGCATCCCCAGTGGTGCCAGTGCACTCTCTGGACTCACTGCACTGCATCCCCAGTGGTGCCAGTGCACTCTCTGGACTCACTGCACTGCATCCCCAGTGGTGCCAGTGCACTCTCTGGACTCACTGCACTGCATCCCCAGTGGTGCCAGTGCACTCTCTGGACTCACTGCACTGCATCCCCAGTGGTGCCAGTGCACTCTCTGGACTCACTGCACTGCATCCCCAGTGGTGCCAGTGCACTCTCTGGACTCACTGCACTGCATCCCCAGTGGTGCCAGTGCACTCTCTGGACTCACTGCACTGCATCCCCAGTGGTGCCAGTGCACTCTCTGGACTCACTGCACTGCATCCCCAGTGGTGCCAGTGCACTCTCTGGACTCACTGCACTGCATCCCCAGTGGTGCCAGTGCACTCTCTGGACTCACTGCACTGCATCCCCAGTGGTGCCAGTGCACTCTCTGGACTCACTGCACTGCATCCCCAGTGGTGCCAGTGCACTCTCTGGACTCACTGCACTGCATCCCCAGTGGTGCCAGTGCACTCTCTGGACTCACTGCACTGCATCCCCAGTGGTGCCAGTGCACTCTCTGGACTCACTGCACTGCATCCCCAGTGGTGCCAGTGCACTCTCTGGACTCACTGCACTGCATCCCCAGTGGTGCCAGTGCACTCTCTGGACTCACTGCACTGCATCCCCAGTGGTGCCAGTGCACTCTCTGGACTCACTGCACTGCATCCCCAGTGGTGCCAGTGCACTCTCTGGACTCACTGCACTGCATCCCCAGTGGTGCCAGTGCACTCTCTGGACTCACTGCACTGCATCCCCAGTGGTGCCAGTGCACTCTCTGGACTCACTGCACTGCATCCCCAGTGGTGCCAGTGCACTCTCTGGACTCACTGCACTGCATCCCCAGTGGTGCCAGTGCACTCTCTGGACTCACTGCACTGCATCCCCAGTGGTGCCAGTGCACTCTCTGGACTCACTGCACTGCATCCCCAGTGGTGCCAGTGCACTCTCTGGACTCACTGCACTGCATCCCCACTGGTGCCAGTGCACTCTCTGGACTCACTGCACTGCATCCCCAGTGGTGCCAGTGCACTCTCTGGACTCACTGCACTGCATCCCCAGTGGTGCCAGTGCACTCTCTGGACTCACTGCACTGCATCCCCAGTGGTGCCAGTGCACTCTCTGGACTCACTGCACTGCATCCCCAGTGGTGCCAGTGCACTCTCTGGACTCACTGCACTGCATCCCCAGTGGTGCCAGTGCACTCTCTGGACTCACTGCACTGCATCCCCAGTGGTGCCAGTGCACTCTCTGGACTCACTGCACTGCATCCCCAGTGGTGCCAGTGCACTCTCTGGACTCACTGCACTGCATCCCCAGTGGTGCCAGTGCACTCTCTGGACTCACTGCACTGCATCCCCAGTGGTGCCAGTGCACTCTCTGGACTCACTGCACTGCATCCCCAGTGGTGCCAGTGCACTCTCTGGACTCACTGCACTGCATCCCCAGTGGTGCCAGTGCACTCTCTGGACTCACTGCACTGCATCCCCAGTGGTGCCAGTGCACTCTCTGGACTCACTGCACTGCATCCCCAGTGGTGCCAGTGCACTCTCTGGACTCACTGCACTGCATCCCCAGTGGTGCCAGTGCACTCTCTGGACTCACTGCACTGCATCCCCAGTGGTGCCAGTGCACTCTCTGGACTCACTGCACTGCATCCCCAGTGGTGCCAGTGCACTCTCTGGACTCACTGCACTGCATCCCCAGTGGTGCCAGTGCACTCTCTGGACTCACTGCACTGCATCCCCAGTGGTGCCAGTGCACTCTCTGGACTCACTGCACTGCATCCCCAGTGGTGCCAGTGCACTCTCTGGACTCACTGCACTGCATCCCCAGTGGTGCCAGTGCACTCTCTGGACTCACTGCACTGCATCCCCAGTGGTGCCAGTGCACTCTCTGGACTCACTGCACTGCATCCCCAGTGGTGCCAGTGCACTCTCTGGACTCACTGCACTGCATCCCCAGTGGTGCCAGTGCACTCTCTGGACTCACTGCACTGCATCCCCAGTGGTGCCAGTGCACTCTCTGGACTCACTGCACTGCATCCCCAGTGGTGCCAGTGCACTCTCTGGACTCACTGCAGTGCATCCCCAGTGGTGCCAGTGCACTCTCTGGACTCACTGCACTGCATCCCCAGTGGTGCCAGTGCACTCTCTGGACTCACTGCACTGCATCCCCAGTGGTGCCAGTGCACTCTCTGGACTCACTGCACTGCATCCCCAGTGGTGCCAGTGCACTCTCTGGACTCACTGCACTGCATCCCCAGTGGTGCCAGTGCACTCTCTGGACTCACTGCACTGCATCCCCAGTGGTGCCAGTGCACTCTCTGGACTCACTGCACTGCATCCCCAGTGGTGCCAGTGCACTCTCTGGACTCACTGCACTGCATCCCCAGTGGTGCCAGTGCACTCTCTGGACTCACTGCACTGCATCCCCAGTGGTGCCAGTGCACTCTCTGGACTCACTGCACTGCATCCCCAGTGGTGCCAGTGCACTCTCTGGACTCACTGCACTGCATCCCCAGTGGTGCCAGTGCACTCTCTGGACTCACTGCACTGCATCCCCAGTGGTGCCAGTGCACTCTCTGGACTCACTGCACTGCATCCCCAGTGGTGCCAGTGCACTCTCTGGACTCACTGCACTGCATCCCCAGTGGTGCCAGTGCACTCTCTGGACTCACTGCACTGCATCCCCAGTGGTGCCAGTGCACTCTCTGGACTCACTGCACTGCATCCCCAGTGGTGCCAGTGCACTCTCTGGACTCACTGCACTGCATCCCCAGTGGTGCCAGTGCACTCTCTGGACTCACTGCACTGCATCCCCAGTGGTGCCAGTGCACTCTCTGGACTCACTGCACTGCATCCCCAGTGGTGCCAGTGCACTCTCTGGACTCACTGCACTGCATCCCCAGTGGTGCCAGTGCACTCTCTGGACTCACTGCACTGCATCCCCAGTGGTGCCAGTGCACTCTCTGGACTCACTGCACTGCATCCCCAGTGGTGCCAGTGCACTCTCTGGACTCACTGCACTGCATCCCCAGTGGTGCCAGTGCACTCTCTGGACTCACTGCACTGCATCCCCAGTGGTGCCAGTGCACTCTCTGGACTCACTGCACTGCATCCCCAGTGGTGCCAGTGCACTCTCTGGACTCACTGCACTGCATCCCCAGTGGTGCCAGTGCACTCTCTGGACTCACTGCACTGCATCCCCAGTGGTGCCAGTGCACTCTCTGGACTCACTGCACTGCATCCCCAGTGGTGCCAGTGCACTCTCTGGACTCACTGCACTGCATCCCCAGTGGTGCCAGTGCACTCTCTGGACTCACTGCACTGCATCCCCAGTGGTGCCAGTGCACTCTCTGGACTCACTGCACTGCATCCCCAGTGGTGCCAGTGCACTCTCTGGACTCACTGCACTGCATCCCCAGTGGTGCCAGTGCACTCTCTGGACTCACTGCACTGCATCCCCAGTGGTGCCAGTGCACTCTCTGGACTCACTGCACTGCATCCCCACTGGTGCCAGTGCACTCTCTGGACTCACTGCACTGCATCCCCAGTGGTGCCAGTGCACTCTCTGGACTCACTGCACTGCATCCCCAGTGGTGCCAGTGCACTCTCTGGACTCACTGCACTGCATCCCCAGTGGTGCCAGTGCACTCTCTGGACTCACTGCACTGCATCCCCAGTGGTGCCAGTGCACTCTCTGGACTCACTGCACTGCATCCCCAGTGGTGCCAGTGCACTCTCTGGACTCACTGCAGTGCATCCCCAGTGGTGCCAGTGCACTCTCTGGACTCACTGCACTGCATCCCCAGTGGTGCCAGTGCACTCTCTGGACTCACTGCACTGCATCCCCAGTGGTGCCAGTGCACTCTCTGGACTCACTGCACTGCATCCCCAGTGGTGCCAGTGCACTCTCTGGACTCACTGCACTGCATCCCCAGTGGTGCCAGTGCACTCTCTGGACTCACTGCACTGCATCCCCAGTGGTGCCAGTGCACTCTCTGGACTCACTGCACTGCATCCCCACTGGTGCCAGTGCACTCTCTGGACTCACTGCACTGCATCCCCACTGGTGCCAGTGCACTCTCTGGACTCACTGCACTGCATCCCCAGTGGTGCCAGTGCACTCTCTGGACTCACTGCACTGCATCCCCAGTGGTGCCAGTGCACTCTCTGGACTCACTGCACTGCATCCCCAGTGGTGCCAGTGCACTCTCTGGACTCACTGCACTGCATCCCCAGTGGTGCCAGTGCACTCTCTGGACTCACTGCACTGCATCCCCAGTGGTGCCAGTGCACTCTCTGGACTCACTGCACTGCATCCCCAGTGGTGCCAGTGCACTCTCTGGACTCACTGCACTGCATCCCCTCTGGTGCCAGTGCACTCTCTGGACTCACTGCACTGCATCCCCAGTGGTGCCAGTGCACTCTCTGGACTCACTGCACTGCATCCCCAGTGGTGCCAGTGCACTCTCTGGACTCACTGCACTGCATCCCCAGTGGTGCCAGTGCACTCTCTGGACTCACTGCACTGCATCCCCAGTGGTGCCAGTGCACTCTCTGGACTCACTGCACTGCATCCCCAGTGGTGCCAGTGCACTCTCTGGACTCACTGCACTGCATCCCCAGTGGTGCCAGTGCACTCTCTGGACTCACTGCACTGCATCCCCAGTGGTGCCAGTGCACTCTCTGGACTCACTGCACTGCATCCCCAGTGGTGCCAGTGCACTCTCTGGACTCACTGCACTGCATCCCCAGTGGTGCCAGTGCACTCTCTGGACTCACTGCACTGCATCCCCAGTGGTGCCAGTGCACTCTCTGGACTCACTGCACTGCATCCCCAGTGGTGCCAGTGCACTCTCTGGACTCACTGCACTGCATCCCCAGTGGTGCCAGTGCACTCTCTGGACTCACTGCACTGCATCCCCAGTGGTGCCAGTGCACTCTCTGGACTCACTGCACTGCATCCCCAGTGGTGCCAGTGCACTCTCTGGACTCACTGCACTGCATCCCCACTGGTGCCAGTGCACTCTCTGGACTCACTGCACTGCATCCCCAGTGGTGCCAGTGCACTCTCTGGACTCACTGCACTGCATCCCCAGTGGTGCCAGTGCACTCTCTGGACTCACTGCACTGCATCCCCAGTGGTGCCAGTGCACTCTCTGGACTCACTGCACTGCATCCCCACTGGTGCCAGTGCACTCTCTGGACTCACTGCACTGCATCCCCACTGGTGCCAGTGCACTCTCTGGACTCACTGCACTGCATCCCCAGTGGTGCCAGTGCACTCTCTGGACTCACTGCACTGCATCCCCACTGGTGCCAGTGCACTCTCTGGACTCACTGCACTGCATCCCCAGTGGTGCCAGTGCACTCTCTGGACTCACTGCACTGCATCCCCAGTGGTGCCAGTGCACTCTCTGGACTCACTGCACTGCATCCCCAGTGGTGCCAGTGCACTCTCTGGACTCACTGCACTGCATCCCCAGTGGTGCCAGTGCACTCTCTGGACTCACTGCACTGCATCCCCAGTGGTGCCAGTGCACTCTCTGGACTCACTGCACTGCATCCCCAGTGGTGCCAGTGCACTCTCTGGACTCACTGCACTGCATCCCCAGTGGTGCCAGTGCACTCTCTGGACTCACTGCACTGCATCCCCAGTGGTGCCAGTGCACTCTCTGGACTCACTGCACTGCATCCCCAGTGGTGCCAGTGCACTCTCTGGACTCACTGCACTGCATCCCCAGTGGTGCCAGTGCACTCTCTGGACTCACTGCACTGCATCCCCAGTGGTGCCAGTGCACTCTCTGGACTCACTGCACTGCATCCCCAGTGGTGCCAGTGCACTCTCTGGACTCACTGCACTGCATCCCCAGTGGTGCCAGTGCACTCTCTGGACTCACTGCACTGCATCCCCACTGGTGCCAGTGCACTCTCTGGACTCACTGCACTGCATCCCCAGTGGTGCCAGTGCACTCTCTGGACTCACTGCACTGCATCCCCAGTGGTGCCAGTGCACTCTCTGGACTCACTGCACTGCATCCCCAGTGGTGCCAGTGCACTCTCTGGACTCACTGCACTGCATCCCCAGTGGTGCCAGTGCACTCTCTGGACTCACTGCACTGCATCCCCAGTGGTGCCAGTGCACTCTCTGGACTCACTGCACTGCATCCCCAGTGGTGCCAGTGCACTCTCTGGACTCACTGCACTGCATCCCCAGTGGTGCCAGTGCACTCTCTGGACTCACTGCACTGCATCCCCAGTGGTGCCAGTGCACTCTCTGGACTCACTGCAGTGCATCCCCACTGGTGCCAGTGCACTCTCTGGACTCACTGCACTGCATCCCCACTGGTGCCAGTGCACTCTCTGGACTCACTGCACTGCATCCCCAGTGGTGCCAGTGCACTCTCTGGACTCACTGCACTGCATCCCCACTGGTGCCAGTGCACTCTCTGGACTCACTGCACTGCATCCCCAGTGGTGCCAGTGCACTCTCTGGACTCACTGCACTGCATCCCCAGTGGTGCCAGTGCACTCTCTGGACTCACTGCACTGCATCCCCAGTGGTGCCAGTGCACTCTCTGGACTCACTGCACTGCATCCCCAGTGCTGCCAGTGCACTCTCTGGACTCACTGCACTGCATCCCCAGTGGTGCCAGTGCACTCTCTGGACTCACTGCACTGCATCCCCAGTGGTGCCAGTGCACTCTCTGGACTCACTGCACTGCATCCCCAGTGGTGCCAGTGCACTCTCTGGACTCACTGCACTGCATCCCCAGTGGTGCCAGTGCACTCTCTGGACTCACTGCACTGCATCCCCAGTGGTGCCAGTGCACTCTCTGGACTCACTGCACTGCATCCCCAGACTGGTGCCAGTGCACTCTCTGGACTCACTGCACTGCATCCCCAGTGGTGCCAGTGCACTCTCTGGACTCACTGCACTGCATCCCCAGTGGTGCCAGTGCACTCTCTGGACTCACTGCAGTGCATCCCCAGTGGTGCCAGTGCACTCTCTGGACTCACTGCACTGCATCCCCACTGGTGCCAGTGCACTCTCTGGACTCACTGCACTGCATCCCCTCTGGTGCCAGTGCACTCTCTGGAGTCACTGCTCTGCATCCCCAGTGGTGCCAGTGCACTCTCTGGACTCACTGCACTGCATCCCCAGTGGTGCCAGTGCACTCTCTGGACTCACTGCACTGCATCCCCAGTGGTGCCAGTGCACTCTCTGGTGTCACTGCACTGCATCCCCAGTGGTGCCAGTGCACTCTCTGGACTCACTGCAGTGCATCCCCAGTGGTGCCAGTGCACTCTCTGGACTCACTGCACTGCATCCCCAGTGGTGCCAGTGCACTCTCTGGACTCACTGCACTGCATCCCCAGTGGTGCCAGTGCACTCTCTGGACTCACTGCACTGCATCCCCAGTGGTGCCAGTGCACTCTCTGGACTCACTGCACTGCATCCCCAGTGGTGCCAGTGCACTCTCTGGACTCACTGCACTGCATCCCCAGTGGTGCCAGTGCACTCTCTGGACTCACTGCACTGCATCCCCACTGGTGCCAGTGCACTCTCTGGACTCACTGCACTGCATCCCCACTGGTGCCAGTGCACTCTCTGGACTCACTGCACTGCATCCCCAGTGGTGCCAGTGCACTCTCTGGACTCACTGCACTGCATCCCCAGTGGTGCCAGTGCACTCTCTGGACTCACTGCACTGCATCCCCAGTGGTGCCAGTGCACTCTCTGGTGTCACTGCACTGCATCCCCAGTAGTGCCAGTGCACTCTCTGGACTCACTGCAGTGCATCCCCAGTGGTGCCAGTGCACTCTCTGGACCCACTGCACTGCATCCCCAGTGGTGCCAGTGCACTCTCTGGACTCACTGCACTGCATCCCCAGTGGTGCCAGTGCACTCTCTGGACTCACTGCACTGCATCCCCAGTGGTGCCAGTGCACTCTCTGGACTCACTGCACTGCATCCCCAGTGGTGCCAGTGCACTCTCTGGACTCACTGCACTGCATCTCCAGTGGTGCCAGTGCACTCTCTGGACTCACTGCACTGCATCCTCACTGGTGCCAGTGCAATGTCTGGACTCACTGCACTACATCCCCACTGGTGCGAGTGCACTCTCTGGACTCACTGCACTGCATCCCCACTGGTGCCAGTGCACTCTCTGGACTCACTGCACTGCATCCCCAGTGGTGCCAGTGCACTCTCTGGACTCACTGCAGTGCATCCCCAGTGGTGCCAGTGCACTCTCTGGACCCACTGCACTGCATCCCCATTGGTGTCAGTGCATTCTCTGGACTCACTGCACTTCATCCCCAGTGGTGCCAGTGCACTCTCTGGACTCACTGCTCTGCATCCCCAGTGGTGCCAGTGCACTCTCTGGACTCACTGCACTGCATCCCCAGTGGTGCCAGTGCACTCTCTGGACTCACTGCAGTGCATCTCCACTGGTGCCAGTGCACTCTCCGGACTCACTGCACTGCATCCCCACTGGTGCCAGTGCACTCTCTGGAGTCTCTGCACTGCATAACTAGTGGTGCCAGTGCACTCTCTGGACCCACTGCACTGCATCCCCACTGGTGCCAGTGCACTCTCTGGACTCACTGCACTGCATACCCACTGGTGCCAGTGCACTCTCTGGACTCAATGCACTGCATCCCCAGTGGGGCCAGTGCACTCTCTGGACCCACTGCACTGCATCCCCAGTGGTGCCAGTGCACTCTCTGGACTCACTGCAGTGCATCCCCAGTGGTGCCAGTGCACTCTCTGGACCCACAGCACTGCATCCCCAGTGGTGCCAGTGCACTCTCTAGAGTCACTGCACTGCATCCCCAGTGGTGCCAGTGCACTCTCTGGACTCACTGCACTGCATCCGCAGTGGTGCCAGTGCACTCTCTGGACCCACTGCACTGCATCCCCAGTGGTGCCAGTGCACTCTCTGGACTCACTGCACTGCATCCCCAGTGGTGCCAGTGCACTCTCTGTTGTCACTGCACTGCATCCCCAGTAGTGCCAGTGCACTCTCTGGACTCACTGCAGTGAATCCCCAGTGGTGCCAGTGCACTCTCTGGACTCACTGCACTGCATCCCCAGTGGTGCCAGTGCACTCTCTGGACTCACTGTACTGCATCCCCAGTGGTGCCAGTGCACTCTCTGGACCCACTGCACTGCATCCCCAGTGGTGCCAGTGCACTCTCTGGACTCACTGCACTGCATCCCCAGTGGTGCCAGTGCACTCTCTGGACTCACTGCACTGCATCCCCAGTGGGGCCAGTGCACTCTCTGGAGTCACTGAAGTGCATCCGCAGTGGTGCCAGTGCACTCTCTGGACTCACTGCACTGCATCACCAGTGGTGCCAGTGCACAATCTGGAGTCACTGCACTGCATCCCCAGTGGTGCCAGTGAACGCTCTGGACTCACTGCACTGCTTCCCCAGTGGTGCCAGTGCACTCCCTGGACTCACTGCACTGCATCCCCAGTGTTGCCAGTGCACTCTCTGGACTCACTGCACTGCATCCCCAGTGGTGCCAGTGCACTCTCTGGACTCACTGCAGTGCATCCCCACTGGTGTCAGTGCATTCTCTGGACTCACTTCACTTCATCCCCAGTGGTGCCAGTGCACTCTCTGGACTCACTGCTCTGCATCCCCAGTGGTGCCAGTGCACTCTCTGGACTCACTGCACTGCATCCCCAGTGGTGCCAGTGCACTCTGTGGACTCACTGCAGTGCATCTCCACTGGTGCCAGTGCACTCTCTGGACTCACTGCACTGCATCCCCACTGGTGCCAGTGCACTCTCTAGAGTCTCTGCACTGCATAACTAGTGGTGCCAGTGCACTCTCTGGACCCACTGCACTGCATCCCCACTGGTGCCAGTGCACTCTCTGGACTCACTGCAGTGCATCCCCACTGGTGCCAGTGCACTCTCTGGACTCACTGCACTGCATCCCCTGTGGGGCCAGTGCACTCTCTGGACCCACTGCACTGCATCCCCAGTGGTGCCAGTGCACTCTCTGGACTCACTGCAGTGCATCCCCAGTGGTGCCAGCGCACTCTCTGGACTCACTGTACTGCATCCCCAGTGGTGCCAGTGCACTCTCTGGACCCACTGCACTGCATCCCCAGTGGTGCCAGTGCACTCTCTGGACTCACTGCACTGCATCCCCAGTGGTGCCAGTGCACTCTCTGGACTCACTGCACTGCATCCCCAGTGGGGCCAGTGCACTCTCTGGAGTCACTGAAGTGCATCCACAGTGGTGCCAGTGCACTCTCTGGACTCACTGCACTGCATCACCAGTGGTGCCAGTGCACAATCTGGACTCACTGCACTGCATCCCCAGTGGTGCCAGTGCACTCTCTGGACTCACTGCACTGCATCCCCAGTGGGGCCAGTGCACTCTCTGGAGTCACTGAAGTGCATCCGCAGTGGTGCCAGTGCACTCTCTGGACTCACTGCACTGCATCCCCAGTGGTGCCAGTGCACTCTCTGGAGTCACTGCACTGCATCCCCAGGGGGCCAGTGCACTCTCTGGAGTCACTTCACTGCATCCCCAGTGGTGCCAGTGCACTCTCTGGACTCACTGCACTGCATCCCCACTGGAGCCAGTGCACTCTCTGGACCCACTGCACTGCATCACCACTGGTTCCAGTGCACTCTCTGGAGTCACTGAACTGCATCCCAAGTGGTGCCAGTGCACACTGTGGACTCACAGCAGTGCATCACCAGTGGTGCCAGTGCACTCTCTGGACTCACTGCACTGCATCCCCAGTGGTGCCAGTGCACTCTCTGGACTCACAGCACTGCATCCCCAGTGGTGCCAGTGCACTCTCTGGAGTCACTGCTCTGCATCCCCAGTGGTGCCAGTGCACTCTCTGGACTCACTGCACTGCATCCCCAGTGGTGCCAGTGCACTCTCTGGACTCACTGCACTGCATCCCCAGTGGTGCCAGTGCACTCTGTGGACTCACTGCAGTGCATCTCCACTGGTGCCAGTGCACTCTCCGGACTCACTGCACTGCATCCCAACTGGTGCCAGTGCACTCTCTGGACTCACTGCAGTGCATCCCCAGTGGTGCCAGTGCACTCTCTGGACTCACTGCACTGCATCCCCAGTGGTGCCAGTGCACTCTCTGGACTCACTGCAGTGCATCCCCAGTGGTGCCAGTGCACTCTCTGGACTCACTGCACTGCATCCCCAGTGGTGCCAGTGCACAATTTGGAGTCACTGCACTGCTTCCCCAGTGCTTCCAGTGAACGCTCTGGACTCACTGCACTGCTTCCCCAGTGGTGCCAGTGCACTCCCCGGACTCACTGCACTGTATCCTCTCTGTTGCCAGTGCTCTCTCTGGACTCACTGCACTGCATCCCCAGTGATGCCAGTGCACTCTCTGGACTCACTGCACTGCATCCCCAGTGGTGCCAGTGCACTCTCTGGACTCACTGCAGTGCATCCCCAGTGGTGCCAGCGCACTCTCTGGACTCACTGTACTGCATCCCCAGTGGTGCCAGTGCACTCTCTGGACCCACTGCACTGCATCCCCAGTGGTGCCAGTGCACTCTCTGGACTCACTGCACTGCATCCCCAGTGGTGCCAGTGCACTCTCTGGACTCACTGCACTGCATCCCCAGTGGGGCCAGTGCACTCTCTGGAGTCACTGAAGTGCATCCACAGTGGTGCCAGTGCACTCTCTGGACTCACTGCACTGCATCACCAGTGGTGCCAGTGCACAATCTGGACTCACTGCACTGCATCCCCAGTGGTGCCAGTGCACTCTCTGGACTCACTGCACTGCATCCCCAGTGGTGCCAGTGCACTCTCTGGAGTCACTGAAGTGCATCCGCAGTGGTGCCAGTGCACTCTCTGGACTCACTGCACTGCATCCCCAGTGGTGCCAGTGCACTCTCTGGAGTCACTGCACTGCATCCCCAGGGGGCCAGTGCACTCTCTGGAGTCACTTCACTGCATCCCCAGTGGTGCCAGTGCACTCTCTGGACTCACTGCACTGCATCCCCACTGGGGCCAGTGCACTCTCTGGACCCACTGCACTGCATCACCACTGGTGCCAGTGCACTCTCTGGAGTCACTGAACTGCATCCCAAGTGGTGCCAGTGCACACTGTGGACTCACAGCAGTGCATCACCAATGGTGCCAGTGCACTCTCTGGACTCACTGCACTGCATCCCCAGTGGTGCCAGTGCACTCTCTGGACTCACAGCACTGCATCCCCAGTGGTGCCAGTGCACTCTCTGGAGTCACTGCTCTGCATCCCCAGTGGTGCCAGTGCACTCTCTGGACTCACTGCACTGCATCCCCAGTGGTGCCAGTGCACTCTCTGGACTCACTGCACTGCATCACCAGTGGTGCCAGTGCACTCTGTGGACTCACTGCAGTGCATCTCCACTGGTGCCAGTGCACTCTCTGGACTCACTGCACTGCATCCCCACTGGTGCCAGTGCACTCTCTGGACTCACTGCAGTGCATCCCCAGTGGTGCCAGTGCACTCTCTGGACTCACTGCACTGCATCCCCAGTGGTGCCAGTGCACTCTCTGGACTCACTGCAGTGCATCCCCAGTGGTGCCAGTGCACTCTCTGGACTCACTGCACTGCATCCCCAGTGGTGCCAGTGCACAATTTGGAGTCACTGCACTGCTTCCCCAGTGCTTCCAGTGAACGCTCTGGACTCACTGCACTGCTTCCCCAGTGGTGCCAGTGCACTCCCCGGACTCACTGCACAGTATCCTCTCTGTTGCCAGTGCTCTCTCTGGACTCACTGCACTGCATCCCCAGTGATGCCAGTGCACTCTCTGGACTCACTGCACTGCATCCCCACTGGTGCCAGTGCACTCTCTGGACTCACTGCACTGCATCCCCAGTTGTGCTAGTGCACTGTCTGGACTCACTGCACTGCATCACCACTGGTGCCAGTGCACTCTCTGGACTCACTGCACTGCATCACCAGTGGTGCCAGTGCACTCTCTGGACTCACTGCACTGCATCCCCAGTGGTGCCGGTGCACTCTCTGGACTCACTGCACTGCATCCCCTCTGGTGCCAGTGCACTCTCTGGACTCACTGCACTGCATCCCCAGTGGTGCCAGTGCACTCTCTGGAGTCACTGCACTGCATCCCCAGTGGTGCCAGTGCACTCTCTGGACTCACTGCAGTGCATCCCAAGTGGTGCCAGTGCACTCTCTGGACCCACAGCACTGCATCCCCAGTGGTGCCAGTGCACTCTCTGGACTCACTGCACTGCATCCCCACTGGGGCCAGTGCACTCTCTGGACTCACTGCACTGCATCCCCAGTGGGGCCAGTGCACTCTCTGGACTCACTGCAGTGCATCCCCAGTGGTGCCAGTGCACTCTCTTTACCCACTGCACTGCATCCCCACTGGTGTCAGTGCATTCTCTGGACTCACTTCACTTCATCCCCAGTGGTGCCAGTGCACTCTCTGGAGTCACTGCTCTGCATCCCCAGTGGTGCCAGTGCACTCTCTGGACTCACTGCACTGCATCCCCAGTGGTGCCAGTGCACTCTCTGGACTCACTGCAGTGCATCTCCACTGGTGCCAGTGCACTCTCTGGACTCACTGCACTGCATCCCCACTGGTGCCAGTGCACTCTCTAGAGTCTCTGCACTGCATAACTAGTGGTGCCAGTGCACTCTCTGGACCCACTGCACTGCATCCCCACTGGTGCCAGTGCACTCTCTGGACTCACTGCAGTGCATCCCCACTGGTGCCAGTGCACTTTCTGGACTCACTGCACTGCATCCCCCGTGGGGCCAGTGCACTCTCTGGACCCACTGCACTGCATCCCCAGTGGTGCCAGTGCACTCTCTGGACTCACTGCACTGCATCCCCAGTGGTGCCAGTGCACTCTCTGGACCCACAGCACTGCATCCCCAGTGGTGCCAGTGCACTCTCTGGACTCACTGCACTGCATCCCCAGTGGTGCCAGTGCACTCTCTGGACTCACTGCACTGCATCCCCAGTGCTGCCAGTGCACTCTCTGGACTCACTGCACTGCATCCCCAGTGCTGCCAGTGCACTCTCTGGACTCACTGCACTGCATCCCCACTGGTGCCAGTGCACTCTCTGGACTCACTGCACTGCATCCCCAGTGGTGCCAGTGCACTCTCTGGACTCACTGCAGTGCATCCCCAGTGGTGCCAGCGCACTCTCTGGACTCACTGTACTGCATCCCCAGTGGTGCCAGTGCACTCTCTGGACCCACTGCACTGCATCCCCAGTGGTGCCAGTGCACTCTCTGGACTCACTGCACTGCATCCCCAGTGGTGCCAGTGCACTCTCTGGACTCACTGCACTGCATCCCCAGTGGGGCCAGTGCACTCTCTGGAGTCACTGAAGTGCATCCACAGTGGTGCCAGTGCACTCTCTGGACTCACTGCACTGCATCACCAGTGGTGCCAGTGCACAATCTGGACTCACTGCACTGCATCCCCAGTGGTGCCAGTGCACTCTCTGGACTCACTGCACTGCATCCCCAGTGGGGCCAGTGCACTCTCTGGAGTCACTGAAGTGCATCCGCAGTGGTGCCAGTGCACTCTCTGGACTCACTGCACTGCATCCCCAGTGGTGCCAGTGCACTCTCTGGAGTCACTGCACTGCATCCCCAGGGGGCCAGTGCACTCTCTGGAGTCACTTCACTGCATCCCCAGTGGTGCCAGTGCACTCTCTGGACTCACTGCACTGCATCCCCACTGGGGCCAGTGCACTCTCTGGACTCACTGCACTGCATCCCCAGTGGGGCCAGTGCACTCTCTGGACTCACTGCACTGCATCCCCAGTGGTGCCAGTGCACTCTCTGGACTCACTGCACTGCATCCCCACTGGTGCCAGTGCACTCTCTGGACCCACTGCACTGCATCACCACTGGTGCCAGTGCACTCTCTGGAGTCACTGAACTGCATCCCAAGTGGTGCCAGTGCACACTGTGGACTCACAGCAGTGCATCACCAGTGGTGCCAGTGCACTCTCTGGACTCACTGCACTGCATCCCCAGTGGTGCCAGTGCACTCTCTGGACTCACAGCACTGCATCCCCAGTGGTGCCAGTGCACTCTCTGGAGTCACTGCTCTGCATCCCCAGTGGTGCCAGTGCACTCTCTGGACTCACTGCAGTGCATCTCCACTGGTGCCAGTGCACTCTCTGGACTCACTGCACTGCATCCCCACTGGTGCCAGTGCACTCTCTGGACTCACTGCAGTGCATCCCCAGTGGTGCCAGTGCACTCTCTGGACTCACTGCACTGCATCCCCAGTGGTGCCAGTGCACAATTTGGAGTCACTGCACTGCTTCCCCAGTGCTTCCAGTGAACGCTCTGGACTCACTGCACTGCTTCCCCAGTGGTGCCAGTGCACTCCCCGGACTCACTGCACTGTATCCTCTCTGTTCCCAGTGCTCTCTCTGGACTCACTGCACTGCATCCCCAGTGATGCCAGTGCACTCTCTGGACTCACTGCAGTGCATCCCCACTGGTGCCAGTGCACTCTCTGGACTCACTGCACTGCATCCCCAGTGGTGCTAGTGCACTGTGTGGACTCACTGCACTGCATCACCACTGGTGCCAGTGCACTCTCTGGACTCACTGCACTGCATCACCAGTGGTGCCAGTGCACTCTCTGGACTCACTGCACTGCATCCCCAGTGGTGCCGGTGCACTCTCTGGACTCACTGCACTGCATCCCCTCTGGTGCCAGTGCACTCTCTGGACTCACTGCACTGCATCCCCAGTGGTGCCAGTGCACTCTCTGGAGTCACTGCACTGCATCCCCAGTGGTGCCAGTGCACTCTCTGGACTCACTGCAGTGCATCCCAAGTGGTGCCAGTGCACTCTCTGGACCCACAGCACTGCATCCCCAGTGGTGCCAGTGCACTCTCTGGACTCACTGCACTGCATCCCCACTGCTGCCAGTGCAGTCTCTGGACTCACTGCACTTCATCCCCACTGGTGCCAGTGCACTCTCTGGACTCACTGCACTGCATCCCCAGTGGGGCCAGTGCACTCTCTGGACTCACTGCACTGCATCCCCAGTGGTGCCAGTGCACTCTCTGGAGTCACTGCACTGCATACCCAGTGGTGCCAGTGCACTCTCTGGACCCACAGCATTGCACCCCCAGTGGTCCCAGTGCACTCTCTGGACTCACTGCACTGCATCCCCAGTGGTGCCAGTGCACTCTCTGGACTCACTGCACTGCATCCCGACTGGTGCCAGTGCACTCTCTGGACTCACTGCACTGCATCCCCAGTGGTGCCAGTGCACTCTCTGGACTCACTGCACTGCATCCCCAGTGGTGCCAGTGCACTCTCTGGACTCACTGCACTGCATCCCCAGTGCTGCCAGTGCACTCTCTGGACCCACTGCACTGCATCCCCTGTTGTGCCAGTGCACTCTCTGGACTCACTGCACTGCATCACCAGTGGTGCCAGTGCACTCTCTGGACTCACTGAACTGCATCCCCACTGGTGCCAGTGCACTCTCTGAACCCACTGCACTGCATCCCCAGTGGTGCCAGTGCACTCTCTGGTGTCACTGCACTGCATCCCCAGTAGTGCCAGTGTACTGTCTGGACTCACTGCACTGCATCCCCACTGGTGCCAGTGCACTCTCTGGACTCATTGCACTGCATCCCCAGTGGTGCCAGTGCACCCTCTGGTGTCACTGCACTGCATCCCCAGTAGTGCCAGTGTACTGTCTGGACTCACTGCACTGCATCCCCACTGGTGCCAGTGCACTCTCTGGACTCATTGCACTGCATCCCCGCTGGTGCCAGTGCACTTTCTGGACTCACTGCACTGCATCTCCAGTGGTGCCAGTGCACTCTCTGGACTGACTGCACTGCATCCCCACTGGTGCCAGTGCACTCTCTGGACCCACTGCACTGCATCCCCAGTGGTGCCAGTGCACTCTCTGGACTCACTGCACTGCATCCCCACTGCTGCCAGTGCAGTCTCTGGACTCACTGCACTTCATCCCCACTGGTGCCAGTGCACTCTCTGGACTCACTGCACTGCATCCCCAGTGGGGCCAGTGCACTCTCTGGACTCACTGCACTGCATCCCCAGTGGTGCCAGTGCACTCTCTGGAGTCACTGCACTGCATACCCAGTGGTGCCAGTGCACTCTCTGGACCCACAGCATTGCACCCCCAGTGGTCCCAGTGCACTCTCTGGACTCACTGCACTGCATCCCCAGTGGTGCCAGTGCACTCTCTGGACTCACTGCACTGCATCCCGACTGGTGCCAGTGCACTCTCTGGACTCACTGCACTGCATCCCCAGTGGTGCCAGTGCACTCTCTGGACTCACTGCACTGCATCCCCAGTGGTGCCAGTGCACTCTCTGGACTCACTGCACTGCATCCCCAGTGCTGCCAGTGCACTCTCTGGACCCACTGCACTGCATCCCCTGTTGTGCCAGTGCACTCTCTGGACTCACTGCACTGCATCACCAGTGGTGCCAGTGCACTCTCTGGACTCACTGAACTGCATCCCCACTGGTGCCAGTGCACTCTCTGAACCCACTGCACTGCATCCCCAGTGGTGCCAGTGCACTCTCTGGTGTCACTGCACTGCATCCCCAGTAGTGCCAGTGTACTGTCTGGACTCACTGCACTGCATCCCCACTGGTGCCAGTGCACTCTCTGGACTCATTGCACTGCATCCCCAGTGGTGCCAGTGCACCCTCTGGTGTCACTGCACTGCATCCCCAGTAGTGCCAGTGTACTGTCTGGACTCACTGCACTGCATCCCCACTGGTGCCAGTGCACTCTCTGGACTCATTGCACTGCATCCCCGCTGGTGCCAGTGCACTTTCTGGACTCACTGCACTGCATCTCCAGTGGTGCCAGTGCACTCTCTGGACTGACTGCACTGCATCCCCACTGGTGCCAGTGCACTCTCTGGACCCACTGCACTGCATCCCCAGTGGTGCCAGTGCACTCTCTGGAGTCACTGCTCTGCATCCCTAGTGGTGCCAGTGCACTCTCTGGACTCACTGCACTGCATCACCAGTGGTGCCAGTGCACTCTCTGGACTCACTGCACTGCATCCCCAGTGGTGCCAGTGCACACTCTGGAGTCACTGCACTGCTTCCCCACTGGTGCCAGTGCACGCTCTGGACTCAATGCACTGCTAACCCAGTGGTGCCAGTGCACTCTCTGGACCCACTGCACTGCATCCCCAGTGGTGCCAGTGCACTCTATGGACTCACTGCACTGCATCCCCAGTGGGGCCAGTGCACTCTCTTGACTCACCGGGGTGCATCCCCAGTGGTGCCAGTGCACTCTCTGGACTCACTGCACTGCATCGCCAGTGGTGCCAGTGCACTCTCTGGACTCACTGCACTGCATCCCCAGTGGTGCCGGTGCACTCTCTGGACTCACTGCACTGCATCCCCTCTGGTGCCAGTGCACTCTCTGGACTCACTGCACTGCATCCCCAGTGGTGCCAGTGCACTCTCTGGACTCATTGCACTGCATCCCCAGTGGTGCCAGTGCACTCTCTGGACTCACTGCACTGCATTCCCAGTGGTACCAGTGCACTCTCTGGACTCACTGCACTGCATCCCCAGTGGTGCCAGTGCACACTCTGGAGTCACTGCACTGCTTCCCCACTGGTGCCAGTGCACGCTCTGGACTCAATGCACTGCTAACCCAGTGGTGCCAGTGCACTCTCTGGACTCACTGCACTGCATCCCCAGTGGTGCCAGTGCACTCTCTGGACTCACTGCACTGCATCCCCAGTGGTGCCAGTGCACTCTCTGGACTCACTGCACTGCATCCCCAGTGGGGCCAGTGCACTCTCTGGACTCACTGCACTGCATCCCCAGTGGTGCCAGTGCACTCTCTGGACTCACTGCACTGCATCCCCAGTGGGGCCAGTGCACTCTCTGGACTCACTACACTGCTTCCCCAGTGGTGCCAGTGCACACTCTGGAGTCACTGCACTGCTTCCCCAGTGGTTCCAGTGCACGCTCTGGACTCACTGCACTGCTTACCCACTGGTGCCAGCGCATTCTCTGGACTGACTGCACTGCATCCCCACTGGTGGCAGTGCTCTCTCTGGACTCACTGCACTGCTTCACCACTGGTGCCAGTGCACTCTATGGACTCACTGCACTGCATCCCCAGTGGTGCCAGTGCACTCTCTGGACTCACCGGAGTGCATCCCCAGTGGTGCCAGTGCACTCTCTGGACTCACTGCACTGCATCCCCAGTGGTGCCAGTGCACTCTCTGGACTCACTGCACTGCATCCCCAGAGGTCAAAGTGCACTCTCTGGACCCACTGCACTGCATCCCCAGTGGTGCCAGTGCACTCTCTGGAGTCACTGCTCTGCATCCCCAGTGGTGCCAGTGCACTCTCTGGACTCACTGCAGTGCATCCCCAGTGGTGCCAGTGCACTCTCTGGACTCACTGCACTGCATCACCACTGGTGCCAGTGCACTCTCTGGACTCACTGCAGTGCATCCCCAGTGGTGCCAGTGCACTCTCTGGACTCACTGCACTGCATCCCCACTGGTGCCAGTGCACTCTCTGGACTCACTGCACTGCATCCCCAGTAGTGCCACTGCACTCTCTGGACTCACTGCACTGCATCCCCAGTGGTGCCAGTGCACTCTCTGGAGTCACTGCTCTGCATCCCCAGTGGTGCCAGTGCACTCTCTGGACTCACTGCAGTGCATCCCCAGTGGTGCCAGTGCACTCTCTGGAGTCACTGCTCTGCATCCCCAGTGGTGCCAGTGCACTCTCTGGACTCACTGCAGTGCATCCCCAGTGGTGCCAGTGCACTCTCTGGACTCACTGCACTGCATCCCCACTGGTGCCAGTGCACTCTCTGGTGTCACTGCACTGCATCCCCAGTAGTGCCACTGCACTCTCTGGACTCACTGCACTGCATCCCCAGTGGTGCCAGTGCACTCTCTGGACTCACTGCACTGCATCCCCAGTGGTGCCAGTGCACTCTCTGGACTCACTGCAGTGCTTCCCCAGTGCTTCCAGTGCATGCTCTGGACTCACTGCACTGCTTCCCCAGTGGTGCCAGTGCACTCCCTAGACTCACTGCACTGTATCCCCTCTATTGCCAGTGCACTCTCTGGACTCACTGCACTGCATACCCAGTGGGGCCAGTGCACTCTCTGGACTCACTGCACTGCATCTCCACTGGTGCCAGTGCACTGTCTGGACTCACTGCACTGCATCCCCACCGGTGCCAGTGCACTGTCTGAACTCACTGCACTGCATCACCAGTGCTGCCAGTGCACTCTCTGGACTCACTGCACTGCATCCCCACCGGTGCCAGTGCACTGTCTGAACTCACTGCACTGCATCCCCACTGGTGCCAGTGCACTCTCTGGACTCACTGCACTGCATCCCCAGTGGTGCCAGTGCACTCTCTGGACTCACTGCACTGCATACCCGCTGGTGCCAGTGCACTTTCTGGACTCACTGCACTGCATCCCCTGTGGTGCCAGTGCACTCTCTGGACTCACTGCACTGCATCCCCAGTGGTGCCAGTGCACTCTCTGCAGTCACTGCTCTGCATGCCCAGTGGTGCCAGTGCACTCTCTGGACTCACTGCACTGCATCCCCAGTGGTGCCAGTGCACTCTCTGGACTCATTGCACTGCATCCCCACTGGTGCCAGTGCACTCTCTGGACTCACTGCACTGCATTCCCAGTGGTACCAGTGCACTCTCTGGACTCACTGCACTGCATCCCCAGTGGTGCCAGTGCACTCTCTGGAGTCACTGCACTGCTCCCCCACTGGTGCAAGTGCACGCTCTGGACTCAATGCACTGCTAACCCAGTGGTGCCAGTGCACTCTCTGGACTCACTGCAGTGCATCCCCAGTGGTGCCAGTGCACTCTCTGGACTCACTGCACTGCATCCCCAGTGGGGCCAGTGCACTCTCTTGACTCACCGGGGTGCATACCCAGTGGTGCCAGTGCACTCTCTGGACTCACCGGGGTGCATCCCCAGTGGTGCCAGTGCACTCTCTGGACTCACTGCACTGCATCCCCAGTGGTGCCAGTGCACTCTCTGGACCCACTGCACTGCATCCCCAGTGGTGCCAGTGCACTCTATGGACTCACTGCACTGCATCCCCACTGGTGCCAGTGCACTCTCTGGAGTCACTTCACTGCATCCCCAGTGGTGCCAGTGCACTCTCTGGACTCACTGCACTGCATCCCCACTGGTGCCAGTGCACTCTCTGGACTCACTGCACTGCATCCCCAGTGGGGCCAGTGCACTCTCTGGACTCACTACACTGCTTCCCCAGTGGTGCCAGTGCACACTCTGGAGTCACTGCACTGCTTCACCAATGCTTCCAGTGCACGCTCTGGACTCACTGCACTGCTTCCCCACTGGTGCCAGTGCAATCTCGGGACTCACTGCACTGCATCCCCACTGGTGGCAGTGCACTCTCTGGACTCACTGCACTGCTTCACCACTGGTGCCAGTGCACTCTATGGACTCACTGCACTGCATCCCCACTGGTGCCAGTGCACTCTCTGGACTCACAGCACTGCATCCCCAGTGGTGCCAGTGCACTCTCTGGACTCACTGCACTGCACCCCACTGGTGGAAGTGCACTCTCTGGACCCACTGCACTGCATCCCCTCTGGTGCCAGTGCACTCCCTGGAGTCACTGCACTGCATCCCCAGTGGTGCCAGTGCACTCTCTGGACTCACTGCACTGCATCCCCAGTGGTGCCAGTGCACTCTCTGGACTCACTGCACTGCATCCCCACTGGTGCCAGTGCACTCTCTGGACTCACTGCACTGCATCCCCAGTGGTGCCAGTGCACTCTCTGGACTCACTGTACTGCATCCCGACTGGTGCCACTGCACTCTCTGGACTCACTGCACTGCATCCCCAGTGGTGCCAGTGCACTCTCTGGACCCACTGTACTGCATCCCCACTGGTGCCAGTGCACTCTCTGGACCCACTGCACTGCATCCCCACTGGTGCCAGTGCATTCTCTGGACTGACTGCACTGCATCCCCAGTGGTTCCAGTGCACTCTCTGGACTCACTGCACTGCATCCCCATTGGTGCCAGTGCACTCTCTGGACCCACTGCACTGCAACCCCTGTGGTGCCAGTGCACTCTCTGGACTCACTGCACTGCATCCCCAGTGGTGCCAGTGCACTCTCTGGACTCACTGGACTGCATCCCCACTGGTGCCAGTGCATTCTCTGGACCCACTGCACTGCATCCCCACTGGTGCCAGTGCATTCTCTGGACTGACTGCACTGCATCCCCAGTGGTTCCAGTGCACTCTCTGGACTCACTGCACTGCATCCCCAGTGGTGCCAGTGCACTCTCTGGACCCACTGCACTGCATCCCCTCTGGTGCCAGTGAACTCCCTGGAGTCACTGCAGTGCATCCCCAGTGGTGCCAGTGCACTCTCTGGACTCACTGCACTGCATCCCCAGTGGTGCCAGTGCACTCTCTGGACTCACTGCACTGCATCCCCACTGGTGCCAGTGCACTCTCTGGACTCACTGCACTGCATCCCCAGTGGTGCCAGTGCACTCTCTGGACTCACTGTACTGCATCCCGACTGGTGCCACTGCACTCTCTGGACTCACTGCACTGCATCCCCAGTGGTGCCAGTGCACTCTCTGGACTCACTGCACTGCATCCCCACTGGTGCCAGTGCACTCTCTGGACCCACTGCACTGCATCCCCACTGGTGCCAGTGCACTCTCTGGACCCACTGCACTGCATCCCCACTGGTGCCAGTGCATTCTCTGGACTCACTGCACTGCATCCCCAGTGGTTCCAGTGCACTCTCTGGACTCACTGCACTGCATCCCCTGTGGTGCCAGTGCACTCTCTGGACCCACTGCACTGCATCCCCAGTGGTGCCAGTGCACTCTCTGGAGTCACTGAACTGCATCCCAAGTGGTGCCAGTGCACACTGTGGACTCACAGCAGTGCATCACCAGTGGTGCCAGTGCACTCTCTGGACTCACTGCACTGCATCCCCAGTGGTGCCAGTGCACTCTCTGGACTCACAACAATGCATCCCCAGTGGTGCCAGTGCACTCTCTGGAGTCACTGCTCTGCATCCCCAGTGGTGCCAGTGCACTCTCTGGACTCACTGCACTGCATCCCCAGTGGTGCCAGTGCACTCTCTGGAGTCACTGCACTGCATCCCCACTGGTGCCAGTGCACTCTGTGGACTCACTGCAGTGCATCTCCACTGGTGCCAGTGCACTCTCTGGACTCACTGCACTGCATCCCCACTGGTGCCAGTGCACTCTCTGGACTCACTGCAGTGCATCCCCAGTGGTGCCAGTGCACTCTCTGGACTCACTGCACTGCATCCCCAGTGGTGCCAGTGCACTCTCTGGACTCACTGCACTGCATCCCCACTGGTGCCAGTGCACTCTCTGGACTCACTGCACTGCATACCCGCTGGTGCCAGTGCACTTTTTGGACTCACTGCACTGCATCTCCAGTGGTGCTAGTGCACTCTCTGGACTCACTGCACTGCATCCCCACTGGTGCCAGTGCACTCTCTGGACCCACTGCACTGCATCCCCAGTGGTGCCAGTGCACTCTCTGCAGTCACTGCTCTGCATCCCCAGTGGTGCCAGTGCACTCTCTGGACTCACTGCACTGCATCACCAGTGGTGCCAGTGCACTCTCTGGACTCATTGCACTGCATCCCCAGTGGTGCCAGTGCACTCTCTGGACTCACTGCACTGCATTCCCAGTGGTACCAGTGCACTCTCTGGACTCACTGCACTGCATCCCCAGTGGTGCCAGTGCACACTCTGGAGTCACTGCACTGCTTCCCCACTGGTGCAAGTGCACGCTCTGGACTCAATGCACTGCTAACCCAGTGGTGCCAGTGCACTCTCTGGACTCACTGCAGTGCATCCCCAGTGGTGCCAGTGCACTCTCTGGACTCACTGCACTGCATCCCCAGTGGGGCCAGTGCACTCTCTTGACTCACCGGGGTGCATACCCAGTGGTGCCAGTGCACTCTCTGGACTCACCGGGGTGCATCCCCAGTGGTGCCAGTGCACTCTCTGGACTCACTGCACTGCATCCCCAGTGGTGCCAGTGCACTCTCTGGACCCACTGCACTGCATCCCCAGTGGTGCCAGTGCACTCTATGGACTCACTGCACTGCATCCCCACTGGTGCCAGTGCACTCTCTGGAGTCACTTCACTGCATCCCCAGTGGTGCCAGTGCACTCTCTGGACTCACTGCACTGCATCCCCACTGGTGCCAGTGCACTCTCTGGACTCACTGCACTGCATCCCCAGTGGGGCCAGTGCACTCTCTGGACTCACTACACTGCTTCCCCAGTGGTGCCAGTGCACACTCTGGAGTCACTGCACTGCTTCACCAATGCTTCCAGTGCACGCTCTGGACTCACTGCACTGCTTCCCCACTGGTGCCAGTGAACTCCCTGGAGTCACTGCAGTGCATCCCCAGTGGTGCCAGTGCACTCTCTGGACTCACTGCACTGCATCCCCAGTGGTGCCAGTGCACTCTCTGGACTCACTGCACTGCATCCCCACTGGTGCCAGTGCACTCTCTGGACTCACTGCACTGCATCCCCAGTGGTGCCAGTGCACTCTCTGGACTCACTGTACTGCATCCCGACTGGTGCCACTGCACTCTCTGGACTCACTGCACTGCATCCCCAGTGGTGCCAGTGCACTCTCTGGACTCACTGCACTGCATCCCCACTGGTGCCAGTGCACTCTCTGGACCCACTGCACTGCATCCCCACTGGTGCCAGTGCACTCTCTGGACCCACTGCACTGCATCCCCACTGGTGCCAGTGCATTCTCTGGACTCACTGCACTGCATCCCCAGTGGTTCCAGTGCACTCTCTGGACTCACTGCACTGCATCCCCTGTGGTGCCAGTGCACTCTCTGGACCCACTGCACTGCATCCCCAGTGGTGCCAGTGCACTCTCTGGAGTCACTGAACTGCATCCCAAGTGGTGCCAGTGCACACTGTGGACTCACAGCAGTGCATCACCAGTGGTGCCAGTGCACTCTCTGGACTCACTGCACTGCATCCCCAGTGGTGCCAGTGCACTCTCTGGACTCACAACAATGCATCCCCAGTGGTGCCAGTGCACTCTCTGGAGTCACTGCTCTGCATCCCCAGTGGTGCCAGTGCACTCTCTGGACTCACTGCACTGCATCCCCAGTGGTGCCAGTGCACTCTCTGGAGTCACTGCACTGCATCCCCACTGGTGCCAGTGCACTCTGTGGACTCACTGCAGTGCATCTCCACTGGTGCCAGTGCACTCTCTGGACTCACTGCACTGCATCCCCACTGGTGCCAGTGCACTCTCTGGACTCACTGCAGTGCATCCCCAGTGGTGCCAGTGCACTCTCTGGACTCACTGCACTGCATCCCCAGTGGTGCCAGTGCACTCTCTGGACTCACTGCACTGCATCCCCACTGGTGCCAGTGCACTCTCTGGACTCACTGCACTGCATACCCGCTGGTGCCAGTGCACTTTTTGGACTCACTGCACTGCATCTCCAGTGGTGCCAGTGCACTCTCTGGACTCACTGCACTGCATCCCCACTGGTGCCAGTGCACTCTCTGGACCCACTGCACTGCATCCCCAGTGGTGCCAGTGCACTCTCTGCAGTCACTGCTCTGCATCCCCAGTGGTGCCAGTGCACTCTCTGGACTCACTGCACTGCATCACCAGTGGTGCCAGTGCACTCTCTGGACTCATTGCACTGCATCCCCAGTGGTGCCAGTGCACTCTCTGGACTCACTGCACTGCATTCCCAGTGGTACCAGTGCACTCTCTGGACTCACTGCACTGCATCCCCAGTGGTGCCAGTGCACACTCTGGAGTCACTGCACTGCTTCCCCACTGGTGCAAGTGCACGCTCTGGACTCAATGCACTGCTAACCCAGTGGTGCCAGTGCACTCTCTGGACTCACTGCAGTGCATCCCCAGTGGTGCCAGTGCACTCTCTGGACTCACTGCACTGCATCCCCAGTGGGGCCAGTGCACTCTCTTGACTCACCGGGGTGCATACCCAGTGGTGCCAGTGCACTCTCTGGACTCACCGGGGTGCATCCCCAGTGGTGCCAGTGCACTCTCTGGACTCACTGCACTGCATCCCCAGTGGTGCCAGTGCACTCTCTGGACCCACTGCACTGCATCCCCAGTGGTGCCAGTGCACTCTATGGACTCACTGCACTGCATCCCCACTGGTGCCAGTGCACTCTCTGGAGTCACTTCACTGCATCCCCAGTGGTGCCAGTGCACTCTCTGGACTCACTGCACTGCATCCCCACTGGTGCCAGTGCACTCTCTGGACTCACTGCACTGCATCCCCAGTGGGGCCAGTGCACTCTCTGGACTCACTACACTGCTTCCCCAGTGGTGCCAGTGCACACTCTGGAGTCACTGCACTGCTTCACCAATGCTTCCAGTGCACGCTCTGGACTCACTGCACTGCTTCCCCACTGGTGCCAGTGCAATCTCGGGACTCAGTGCACTGCATCCCCACTGGTGGCAGTGCACTCTCTGGACTCACTGCACTGCTTCACCACTGGTGCCAGTGCACTCTATGGACTCACTGCACTGCATCCCCACTGGTGCCAGTGCACTCTCTGGACTCACAGCACTGCACCCCACTGGTGCAAGTGCACTCTCTGGACCCACTGCACTGCATCCCCTCTGGTGCCAGTGCACTCCCTGGAGTCACTGCACTGCATCCCCAGTGGTGCCAGTGCACTCTCTGGACTCACTGCACTGCATCCCCAGTGGTGCCAGTGCACTCTCTGGACTCACTGCACTGCATCCCCACTGGTGCCAGTGCACTCTCTGGACTCACTGCACTGCATCCCCAGTGGTGCCAGTGCACTCTCTGGACTCACTGTACTGCATCCCGACTGGTGCCACTGCACTCTCTGGACTCACTGCACTGCATCCCCAGTGGTGCCAGTGCACTCTCTGGACCCACTGTACTGCATCCCCACTGGTGCCAGTGCACTCCCTGGACCCACTGCACTGCATCCCCACTGGTGCCAGTGCATTCTCTGGACTGACTGCACTGCATCCCCAGTGGTTCCAGTGCACTCTCTGGACTCACTGCACTGCATCCCCATTGGTGCCAGTGCACTCTCTGGACCCACTGCACTGCAACCCCTGTGGTGCCAGTGCACTCTCTGGACTCACTGCACTGCATCCCCAGTGGTGCCAGTGCATTCTCTGGACCCACTGCACTGCATCCCCACTGGTGCCAGTGCATTCTCTGGACTGACTGCACTGCATCCCCAGTGGTTCCAGTGCACTCTCTGGACTCACTGCACTGCATCCCCAGTGGTGCCAGTGCACTCTCTGGACCCACTGCACTGCATCCCCTCTGGTGCCAGTGAACTCCCTGGAGTCACTGCAGTGCATCCCCAGTGGTGCCAGTGCACTCTCTGGACTCACTGCACTGCATCCCCAGTGGTGCCAGTGCACTCTCTGGACTCACTGCACTGCATCCCCACTGGTGCCAGTGCACTCTCTGGACTCACTGCACTGCATCCCCAGTGGTGCCAGTGCACTCTCTGGACTCACTGTACTGCATCCCGACTGGTGCCACTGCACTCTCTGGACTCACTGCACTGCATCCCCAGTGGTGCCAGTGCACTCTCTGGACTCACTGCACTGCATCCCCACTGGTGCCAGTGCACTCTCTGGACCCACTGCACTGCATCCCCACTGGTGCCAGTGCACTCTCTGGACCCACTGCACTGCATCCCCACTGGTGCCAGTGCATTCTCTGGACTCACTGCACTGCATCCCCAGTGGTTCCAGTGCACTCTCTGGACCCACTGCACTGCATCCCCAGTGGTGCCAGTGCACTCTCTGGACTCACTGCACTGCATCCCAAGTGGTGCCACTGCACTCTCTGGACTCACTGTACTGCATCCCCACTGGTGCAAGTGCACTCTCTGGACCCACTGCACTACATCCCCACTGGTGCCAGTGCATTCTCTGGACTGACTGCACTGCATCCCCAGTGGTTCCAGTGCACTCTCTGGACTCACTGCACTGCATCCGCATTGGTGCCAGTGCACTCTCTGGACCCACTGCACTGCATCCCCTGTGGAGCCAGTGCACTCTCTGGACTCACTGCACTGCATCCCCAGTGGTGCCAGTGCACTCTCTGGACTCACTGCACTGCATCCCCAGTGATGCCAGTGCACTCTCTGGACTCACTGCACTGCATCCCCACTGGTGCCAGTGCACTCTCTGGGCTCAACGGGGTGCATCCCCACTGGTGCCAGTGCACTCTATGGACCCACTCCACTGCATCCCCAGTGGTGCCAGTGCACTCTCTGGACTCACTGCACTGCATCCCCAGTGGTGCCAGTGCACTCTCTGGACTCACTGCACTGCATCCCCAGTGGTGCCAGTGCACTCTCTGGACTCAGTGCACTGCATCCCCAGTGGTGCCAGTGCACTCTCTGGACTCACTGCACTGCATCCCCAGTGGTGCCACTGCACTCTCTGGACTCACTGCACTGCATTCCCAGTGGTGCCAGTGCACTCTCTGGACTCACTGCACTGCATCACCAGTGGTGCCGGTGCACTCTCTGGACTCACTGCACTGCATCCCCACTGGTGCCAGTGCACTCTCTGGTGTCACTGCACTGCATCCCCAGTGGTGCCAGTGCACTCTCTGGACTCACTGCACTGCATCCCCAGTAGGTGCCAGTGCACTCTCTGGACTCACTGCACTGCATCCCCAGTGGTGCCAGTGCACTCTCTGGACTCACGGGGGTGCATCCCCACTGGTGCCACTGCACTCTCTGGACTCACTGCACTGCATCCCCACTGGTGCCAGTGTACTCTCTGGAGTCACTGCATTGCATCCGCACTGGTGCCAGTGCACTCTCTGGACTCACTGCACTGCATCCCCAGTGGTGCCAGTGCACTCTCTGCACTCACTGAACTGCATCCCCAATTGGGCCAAGGCACTCTCTGTAGTCACTGCACTGCATCCCCAATGGTGCCAGTGCACTCTCTGAACTCACTGCACTGCATCCCCAGTGGTGCCAGTGCACTCTCTGGACTCACTGCACTGCATCCCAGTTGTGCCAGTGCACTCTCTGGACTCACCGGGGTGCATCCCCAGTGGTGCCAGTGCACTCTCTGGACCCACTGCACTGCATCCCCAGTGGTGCCAGTGCACTCTCTGGACTCACTGCACTGCATCCCCAGTGGTGCCAGTGCACTCTCTGGACCCACTGCACTGCATCTCCAGTAGTGCCAGTGCACTCTCTGGAGTCACTGCACTACATCCCCACTGCTGCCAGTGCACTCTCTGGACTCACTGCACTGCATCCCCAGTGGTGCCAGTGCACTCTCTGGACTCACTGCACTGCATCCCCAGAGGTCAAAGTGCACTCTATGGACCCTCTGCACTGCATCCCCAGTGGTGCCAGTGCACTCTCTGGAGTCATTGCTCTGCATCCCCAGTGGTGCCAGTGCACTCTCTGGACTCACTGCAGTGCATCCCCAGTGGTGCCAGTGCACTCTCTGGACTCACTGCACTGCATCCCCAGTGGTGCCAGTGCACTCTCTGGACTCACTGCAGTGCATCCCCAGTGGTGCCAGTGCACTCTCTGGACTCACTGCATTGCATCCCCACTGGTGCCAGTGCACTCTCTGGTGTCACTGCACTGCATCCCCAGTGGTGCCAGTGCACTCTCTGGACTCACTGCAGTGCATCCCCAGTGGTGCCAGTGCACTCTCTGGACTCACTGCACTGCATCCCCACTGGTGCCAGTGCAGTCTCTGGACTCACTGCACTGCATCCCCAGTGGTGCCAGTGCACTCTCTGGACTCACTGCACTGCATCCCCAGTGGTGCCAGTGCACAATCTGGAGTCACTGCACTGCTTCCCCAGTGCTTCCAGTGCATGCTCTGGACTCACTGCACTGCTTCCCCAGTGGTGCCAGTGCACTCCCTAGACTCACTGCACTGTATCCCCTCTATTGCCAGTGGTCTCTCTGGACTCACTGCACTGCATACCCAGTGGGGCCAGTGCACTCTCTGGACTCACTGCACTGCATCCCCACTGGTGCCAGTGCACTCTCTGGACTCACTGCACTGCATCCCCAGTGGTGCTAGAGCACTGTCTGGACTCACTGCACTGCATCCCCACCGGTGCCAGTGCACTGTCTGAACTCACTGCACTGCATCACCAGTGCTGCCAGTGCACTCTCTGGACTCACTGCACTGCATCCCCACTGGTGCCTGTGCACTCTCTGGATTCACTGCACTGCATACCCACTGGTGCCAGTGCACTCTCTGGACTCACTGCACTGCATCACCAGTGGTGCCAGTGCACTCTCTGGACTCACTGCACTGCATCCCCAGTTGTGCCAGTGCACTCTCTGGACTCACTGCACTGCATCCCCTCTGGTGCCAGTGCACTCTCTGGACTCACTACACTGCATCCCCACTGGTGCCTGTGCACTCTCTGGACTCACTGCACTGCATCCCCAGTGGTGCCAGTGCACTCTCTGGAGTCACTGCACTGCATCCCCTGTGGTGCCAGTGCACTCTCTGGAGTCACTGCACTGCATCCCCCGTGGGGCCAGTGCACTCTCTGGACTCACTGCACTGCATCCCCAGTGGTGCCAGTGCACTCTCTGGAGTCACTGCACTGCATCCCCAGAGGTCAAAGTGCACTCTATGGACCCACTGCACTGCATCCCCAGTGGTGCCAGTGCACTCTCTGGACTCACTGCTCTGCATCCCCAGTGGTGCCAGTGCACTCTCTGGACTCACTGCAGTGCATCCCCAGTGGTGCCAGTGCACTCTCTGGACTCACTGCACTGCATCCCCAGTGGTGCCAGTGCACTCTCTGGACTCACTGCAGTGCATCCCCAGTGGTGCCAGTGCACTCTCTGGACTCACTGCACTGCATCCCCACTGGTGCCAGTGCACTCTCTGGTGTCACTGCACTGCATCCCCAGTAGTGCCACTGCACTCTCTGGACTCACTGCACTGCATCCCCAGTGGTGCCAGTGCACTCTCTGGACTCACTGCACTGCATCCCCAGTGGTGCCAGTGCACAATCTGGAGTCACTGCACTGCTTCCCCAGTGCTTCCAGTGCATGCTCTGGACTCACTGCACTGCTTCCCCAGTGGTGCCAGTGCACTCCCTAGACTCACTGCACTGTATCCCCTCTATTGCCAGTGGTCTCTCTGGACTCACTGCACTGCATACCCAGTGGTGCCAGTGCACTCTCTGGACTCACTGCACTGCATCCCCAGTGGTGCCAGTGCACTCTCTGGACTCACTGCACTGCATCCCCAGTGGTGCTAGAGCACTGTCTGGACTCACTGCACTGCATCCCCACCGGTGCCAGTGCACTGTCTGAACTCACTGCACTGCATCACCAGTGCTGCCAGTGCACTCTCTGGACTCACTGCACTGCATCCCCACTGGTGCCTGTGCACTCTCTGGATTCACTGCACTGCATACCCACTGGTGCCAGTGCACTCTCTGGACTCACTGCACTGCATCACCAGTGGTGCCAGTGCACTCTCTGGACTCACTGCACTGCATCCCCAGTTGTGCCGGTGCACTCTCTGGACTCACTGCACTGCATCCCCTCTGGTGCCAGTGCACTCTCTGGACTCACTACACTGCATCCCCACTGGTGCCTGTGCACTCTCTGGACTCACTGCACTGCATCCCCAGTGGTGCCAGTGCACTCTCTGGAGTCACTGCACTGCATCCCCTGTGGTGCCAGTGCACTCTCTGGAGTCACTGCAATGCATCCCCCGTGGGGCCAGTGCACTCTCTGGAGTCACTGCAGTGCATCCCCAGTGGTGCCAGTGCACTCTCTGGAGTCACTGCACTGCATCCCCAGTGGTGCCAGTGCACTCTCTGGACTCACTGCACTGCATCCCCACTGGTGCCAGCGCACTCTCTGGACCCACTGCACTGCTTCCCCAGTGCTGCCAGTGCACGCTCTGGACTCACTGCAGTGCATCCCCACTGGTGCCAATGCACTCTCTGGACTCACTGCACTGCATCCCCAGTGGGGCCAGTGCACTCTCTGGACTCACTGCACTGCATCCACAGTGGTGCCAGTGCACTCTCTGGACTCACTGCACTGCATCCCCGGTGGTGCCAGTGAACTCTCTGGACTCACTGCACTGAATCCCGACTGGTGCCAGTGCACTCTCTGGACTCACTGCACTGCATCCCCAGTGGTGCCAGTGCACTCTCTGGACTCACTGCAGTGCATCCCCAGTGGTGCCAGTGCACTCTCTGGACCCACTGCACTGCATCCCCAGATGTGCCAGTGCACTCTCTGGACTCACTGCAGTGCATCCCCAGTGGGGCCAGTGCACTCTCTGGACTCACTGCACTGCATCCCCAGTGGTGCCAGTGCACTCCCTGGAGTCACTGAAGTACATCCCCAGTGGTGCCAGTGCACTCTCTGGACTCACTGCACTGCATCCCCAGTGCTGCCAGTGCACTCTCTGGACTCACTGCACTGAATCCCGACTGGTGCCAATGCACTCTCTGGACCCACTGCACTGCATCCCCATAGTGCACGTGAACTCTCTGAACTCACTGCACTGCATCTCCACTGGTGCCAGTGCACTCTCTGGACTCACTGCACTGCATCCCCAGTGGTGCCAGTGCACTCTCTGGACTCACTGCACTGCATCCCCACTGGTGCCACTGCATTCTCTGGACTCACTGCACTGCATCCCCACTGGTGGCAGTGCTCTCTCTGGACTCACTGCACTGCTTCACCACTGGTGCCAGTGAACTCTCTGGACTCACTGCACTGCATCCCCAGTGGTGCCAGTGCACTCTCTGAACTCACTGCACTGCATCCCCACTGGTGCCAGTGCACTCTCTGGACTCACTGCACTGCATTCCCACTGGTGCCAGTGCACTCTCTGGAGTCACTGCACTGCATCCCCACTGATGCCAGTGCATTCTCTGGACTGACTGCACTGCATCCCCAGTGGTGCCAGTGAACTCTCTGGACTCACTGCACTTCATCCCCAGTGGTGCCAGTGCACTCTCTGGACTCACTGCACTGCATCCCCAGTGGGGCCAGTGCACTCTCTGGACTCACTGCACTGCATCCCCAGTGGTGCCAGTGAACTCTCTGGACTCACTGCACTTCATCCCCAGTGGTGCCAGTGCACTCTCTGGACTCACTGCACTGCATCCCCAGTGGTGACAGTGCACTCTCTGGACTCACTGCACTGCATCCCCAGTGGTGCCTGTGCACTCTCTGGACTCAGTGCACTGCATCCCCAGTGGTGCCAGTGCACTCTCTGGACTCACTGCACTGCATCCCCAGTGGTGCCACTGCACTCTCTGGACTCACTGCACTGCATTCCCAGTTGTGCCAGTGCACTCTCTGGATTCACCGCAGTGCATCTCCAGTGGTGCCGGTGCACTCTCTGGACTCACTGCACTGCATCCCCACTGGTGCCAGTGCACTCTCTGGTGTCACTGCACTGCATCCCCAGTGGTGCCAGTGCACTCTCTGGACTCACTGCACTGCATCCCCACTGCTGCCAGTGCACTCTCTGGATTCACTGCACTGCATCCCCACTGGTGCCAGTGCACTCTCTGGACTCACGGGGGTGCATCCCCAGTGGTGCCACTGCACTCTCTGGACTCACTGCACTGCATCCCCACTGGTGCCAGTGTACTCTCTGGAGTGACTGCACTGCATCCCCAGTGGTGCCAGTGCACTCTCTGCACTCACTGAACTGCATCCCCAATTGGGCCAGTGCACTCTCTGTAGTCACTGCACTGCTCCCCAATGGTGCCAGTGCACTCTCTGGACTCACTGCACTGCATCCCCAGTGGTGCCAGTGCACTCTCTGCACTCACTGAACTGCATCCCCAATTGGGCCAGTGCACTCTCTGTAGTCACTGCACTGCTCCCCAGTGGTGCCAGTGCACTCTCTGGACTCACTGCACTGCATCCCCAGTGGTGACAGTGAACTCTCTGGACTCACCGGGGTGCATCTCCAGTGGTGCCAGTGCACTCTCTGGACTCAGTGCACTGCATCCCCAGTGGTGCCAGTGCACTCTCTGGACTCACTGCACTGCATCCCCAGTGGTGCCACTGCACTCTCTGGACTCACTGCACTGCATTCCCAGTTGTGCCAGTGCACTCTCTGGATTCACCGCAGTGCATCTCCAGTGGTGCCGGTGCACTCTCTGGACTCACTGCACTGCATCCCCAGTGGGGCCAGTGCACTCTCTGGAGTCGCTGAAGTGCATCCCCACTAGTGCCAGTGCACTCTCTGGAATCACTGCACTGCATCCCCAGTGGTGCCAGTGCACTCTCTGGACCCACAGCATTGCACCCCCAGTGGTGCCAGTGCACTCTCTGGACTCACTGCACTGCATCCCGACTGGTGCCAGTGCACTCTCTGGACTCACTGCACTGCATCCCCAGTGGTGCCAGTGCACTCTCTGGACTCACTGCACTGCATCCCCAGTGGTGCCAGTGCACTCTCTGGACTCACTGCACTGCATCCCCAGTGGTGCCAGTGCACTCTCTGGACTCACTGCACTGCATCCCCAGTGGTGCCAGTGCACTCTCTGGACTCACTGCACTGCATCCCCACTGATGCCAGTGCACTCTCTGGAGTCACTGCAGTGCATCCCCAGTGGTGCTTGTGCACTCTCTGGACTCACTGCACTGCATCCCCAGTGGTGCCAGTGCACTCTCTGGACTCAATGCACTGCATCCCCAGTGGTGACAGTGCACTCTCTGGACCCACTGCACTGCATCCCCAGTGGTGCCAGTGCACTCTCTGGACCCACTGCACTGCATCCCCAGTGGTGCCAGTGCACTCTCTGGACTCACTGCACTGCATCCCCAGTGCTGCCAGTGCACTCTCTGGACTCACTGCACTGCATCCCCACTGGTGCCAGTGCACTCTCTGAACCCACTGCACTGCATCCCCACTGATGCCAGTGCACTCTCTGGACCCACTGCACTGCATCCCCACTGGTGCCAGTGCATTCTCTGGACTGACTGCACTGCATCCCCAGTGGTTCCAGTGCACTCTCTGGACTCACTGCACTGCATCCCCATTGGTGCCAGTGCACTCTCTGGACCCACTGCACTGCATCCCCTGTGGTGCCAGTGCACTCTCTGGACTCACTGCACTGCATCCCCAGTGGTGCCAGTGCACTCTCTGGACTCACTGTACTGCATCCCCAGTGGTGCCAGTGCATTCTCTGGACCCACTGCACTGCATCCCCACTGGTGCCAGTGCATTCTCTGGACTGACTGCACTGCATCCCCAGTGGTTCCAGTGCACTCTCTGGACTCACTGCACTGCATCCCCATTGGTGCCAGTGCACTCTCTGGACCCACTGCACTGCATCCCCTCTGGTGCCAGTGCACTCCCTGGAGTCACTGCAGTGCATCCCCATTGGTGCCAGTGCACTCTCTGGACCCACTGCACTGCATCCCCTGTGGTGCCAGTGCACTCTCTGGACTCACTGCACTGCATCCCCAGTGGTGCCAGTGCACTCTCTGGACTCACTGTACTGCATCCCCACTGGTGCCAGTGCACTCTCTGGACCCACTGCACTGCATCCCCACTGGTGCCAGTGCATTCTCTGGACTGACTGCACTGCATCCCCAGTGGTTCCAGTGCACTCTCTGCACTCACTGCACTGCATCCCCGTTGGTGCCAGTGCACTCTCTGGACCCACTGCACTGCATCCCCTCTGGTGCCAGTGCACTCCCTGGAGTCACTGCAGTGCATCCCCAGTGGTGCCAGTGCACTCTCTGGACTCACTGCACTGCATCCCCAGTGGTGCCAGTGCACTCTCTGGACTCACTGCACTGCATCCCCACTGGTGCCAGTGCACTCTCTGGACTCACTGCACTGCATCCCCAGTGGTGCCAGTGCACTCTTTGGACTCACTGTACTGCATCCCGACTGGTGCCACTGCACTCTCTGGACTCACTGCACTGCATCCCCTCTGGTGCCAGTGCAATCTCTGGACTCACTACACTGCATCCCCACTGGTGCCAGTGCACTCTCTGGACCCACTGAACTGCATCACCACTGGTGCCACTGCACTCTCTGGACCCACTGCACTGCATCCCCACTGGTGCCAGTGCATTCTCTGGACTGACTGCACAGCATCCCCAGTGGTTCCAGTGCACTCTCTGGACTCACTGCACTGCATCCCCTGTGGTGCCAGTGCACTCTCTGGACCCACTGCACTGCATCACCAGTGGTGCCAGTGCACTCTCTGGACTCACTGTACTGCATCCCCACTGGTGCCAGTGCACTCTCTGGACCCACTGCACTGCATCCCCACTGGTGCCAGTGCATTCTCTGGACTGACTGCACTGCATCCCCAGTGGTTCCAGTGCACTCTCTGGACTCACTGCACTGCATCCCCATTGGTGCCATTGCACTCTCTGGACCCACTGCACTGCATCCCCTGTGGTGCCAGTGCACTCTCTGGACTAACTGCACTGCATCCCCACTGGTGCCAGTGCACTCTCTGGACTCACTGCACTGCATCCCCAGTGTTGCCAGTGCACTCTCTGGACTCACTGCACTGCATCCCCACTGGTGCCAGTGCACTCTCTGGGCTCAACGGGGTGCATCCCCACTGGTGCCAGTGCACTCTATGGACCCACTGCACTGCATCCCCAGTGGTGCCAGTGCACTCTCTGGACTCACTGCACTGCATCCCCAGTGGTGACAGTGCACTCTCTGGACTCACCGGGGTGCATCCCCAGTGGTGCCAGTGCACTCTCTGGACTCACTGCACTGCATCACCAGTGGTGCCAGTGCACTCTCTGGACTCACTGAACTGCATCCCCACTGGTGCCAGTGCACTCTCTGGACCCACTGCACTGCATCCCCAGTGGTGCCAGTGCACTCTCTGGAGTCACTGCTCTGCATCCCCAGTGGTGCCAGTGCACTCTCTGGACTCACTGCACTGCATCACCAGTGGTGCCACTGCACTCTCTGGACTCATTGCACTGCATCCCCAGTGGTGCCAGTGCACTCTCTAGACTAACTGCACTGCATTCCCAGTGGTGCCAGTGCACTCTCTGGACTCACTGCACTGCATCCCCAGTGGTGCCAGTGCACACTCTGGAGTCACTGCACTGCTTCCCCACTGGTGCCAGTGCACGCTCTGGACTCAATGCACTGCTAACCCAATGGTGCCAGTGCACTCTCTGGACTCACTGCAGTGCATCCCCAGTGGTGCCAGTGCACTCTCTGGACTCACTGCACTGCATCCCCAGTGGGGCCAGTGCACTCTCTTGACTCACCGGGGTGCATCCCCAGTGGTGCCAGTGCACTCTCTGGACTCACTGCACTGCATCCCCAGTGGTGCCAGTGCACTCTCTGGACTCACTGCACTGCATCCCCAGTGCTGCCAGTGCACTCTCTGGACCCACTGCACTGCATCCCCAGTAGTGCCAGTGCACTCTATGGACTCACTGCACTGCATCCCCACTGGTGCCAGTGCACTCTCTGGACTCACTGCACTGCATCCCCAGTGGTGCCAGTGCACTCTCTGGAGTCGCTGAAGTGCATCCCCACTGGTGCCAGTGCACTCTCTGGAATCACTGCACTGCATCCCCAGTGGTGCCAGTGCACTCTCTCGACCCACAGCATTGCACCCCCAGTGGTGCCAGTGCACTCTCTGGACTCACTGCACTGCATCCCGACTGGTGCCAGTGCACTCTCTGGACTCACTGCACTGCATCCCCAGTGGTGCCAGTGCACTCTCTGGAGTCACTGCACTGCATCCCCAGTGGTGCCAGTGCACTCTCTGGACTCACTGCACTGCATCCCCACTGATGCCAGTGCACTCTCTGGAGTCACTGCAGTGCATCCCCAGTGGTGCCAGTGCACTCTCTGGACTCACTGCACTGCATCCCCAGTGGTGCCAGTGCACTCTCTGGACTCAATGCACTGCATCCCCAGTGGTGACAGTGCACTCTCTGGACTCACTGCACTGCATCCCCACTGGTGCCAGTGCACTCTCTGGACCCACTGCACTGCATCCCCACTGGTGCCAGTGCACTCTCTGGACTCACTGCACTGCATCCCCAGTGCTGCCAGTGCACTCTCTGGACTCACTGCACTGCATCCCCACTGGTGCCAGTGCAGTCTCTGGACTCACTGCACTGCATCCCCACTGTTGCCAGTGCACTCTCTGGTGTCACTGCACTGCATCCCCAGTAGTGCCAGTGTACTGTCTGGACTCACTGCACTGCATCCCCACTGGTGCCAGTGCACTCTCTGGACTCATTGCACTGCATCCCCGCTGGTGCCAGTGCACTTTCTGGACTCACTGCACTGCATCTCCAGTGGTGCCAGTGCACTCTCTGGACTCACTGCACTGCATCCCCACTGGTGCCAGTGCACTCTCTGGACCCACTGCACTGCATCCCCAGTGGTGCCAGTGCACTCTCTGGAGTCACTGCTCTGCATCCCTAGTGGTGCCAGTGCACTCTCTGGACTCACTGCACTGCATCCCCAGTGGTGCCAGTGCACTCTCTGGACTCATTGCACTGCATCCCCAGTGGTGCCAGTGCACTCTCTGGACTCACTGCACTGCATTCCCAGTGGTACCAGTGCACTCTCTGGACTCACTGCACTGCATCCCCAGTGGTGCCAGTGCACACTCTGGAGTCACTGCACTGCTTCCCCACTGGTGCCAGTGCACGCTCTGGACTCACTGCACTGCATCCCCAGTGGTGCCAGTGCACTCTCTGGACCCACTGCACTGCATCCCCAGTGGTGCCAGTGCACTCTATGGACTCACTGCACTGCATCCCCAGTGGGGCCAGTGCACTCTCTTGACTCACCGGGGTGCATCCCCAGTGGTGCCAGTGCACTCTCTGGACTCACTGCACTGCATCCCCACTGGTGCCAGTGCACTCTCTGGACCCACTGCACTGCATCCCCAGTGGTGCCAGTGCACTCTCGGGAGTCACTGCACTGCTTCACCACTGGTGCCAGTGCACTCTATGGACTCACTGCACTGCATCCCCAGTGGTGCCAGTGCACTCTCTGGACTCACTGCACTGCATCCCCAGTGGTGCCAGTGCACTCTCTGGACTCACTGCACTGCACCCCACTGGTGCCAGTGCACTCTCTGGACCCACTGCACTGCATCCCCTCTGGTGCCAGTGCACTCCCTGGAGTCACTGCAGTGCATCCCCAGTGGTGCCAGTGCACTCTCTGGACTCACTGCACTGCATCCCCAGTGGTGCCAGTGCACTCTCTGGACTCACTGCACTGCATCCCCACTGGTGCCAGTGCACTCTCTGGACCCACTGCACTGCATCCACACTGATGCCAGTGCACTCTCTGGACCCACTGCACTGCATCCCCACTGGTGCCAGTGCATTCTCTGGACTCACTGCACTGCATCCCCATTGGTGCCAGTGCACTCTCTGGACCCACTGCACTGCATCCCCTGTGGTGCCAGTGCACTCTCTGGACTCACTGCACTGCATCCCCAGTGGTGCCAGTGCACTCTCTGGACTCACTGTACTGCATCCCCACTGGTGCCAGTGCACTCTCTGGACCCACTGCACTGCATCCCCACTGGTGCCAGTGCATTCTCTGGACTCACTGCACTGCATCCCCACTGGTGCCAGTGCACTCTCTGGACTCACTGCACTGCATCCCCATTGGTGCCAGTGCACTCTCTGGACCCACTGCACTGCATCCCCTCTGGTGCCAGTGCACTCTCTGGAGTCACTGCAGTGCATCACCATTGGTGCCAGTGCACTCTCTGGACTCACTGCACTGCATCCCCAGTGGTGCCAGTGCACTCTCTGGACTCACTGCACTGCATCCCCAGTGGTGCCAGTGCACTCTCTGGACTCACTGTACTGCATCCCCACTGGTGCCAGTGCACTCTCTGGACCCACTGCACTGCATCCCCACTGGTGCCAGTGCATTCTCTGGACTGACTGCACTGCATCCCCAGTGGTTCCAGTGCACTCTCTGGACTCACTGCACTGCATCCCCAGTTGGTGCCAGTGCACTCTCTGGACTCACTGCACTGCATCCCCTCTGGTGCCAGTGCACTCTCTGGAGTCACTGCACTGCATCCCCAGTGGTGCCAGTGCACTCTCTGGACTCACTGCACTGCATCCCCAGTGGTGCCAGTGCACTCTCTGGACTCACTGCACTGCATCCCCACTGGTGCCAGTGCACTCTCTGGACTCACTGCACTGCATCCCCAGTGGTGCCAGTGCACTCTCTGGACTCACTGCACTGCATCCCCACTGGTGCCAGTGCACTCTCTGGACTCACTGCACTGCATCCCCAGTGGTGCCAGTGCACTCTCTGGACTCACTGCACTGCATCCCCACTGGTGCCAGTGCACTCTCTGGACTCACTGCACTGCATCCCCACTGGTGCCAGTGCACTCTCTGGACCCACTGCACTGCATCCCCACTGGTGCCAGTGCACTCTCTGGACTCACTGCACTGCATCCCCAGTGGTGCCAGTGCACTCTCTGGACTCACTGCACTGCATCCCCAGTGGTGCCAGTGCACTCTCTGGACCCACTGCACTGCATCCCCAGTGGTGCCAGTGCACTCTCTGGACTCACTGCACTGCATCCCCAGTGGTGCCAGTGCACTCTCTGGACTCACTGCACTGCATCCCCACTGGTGCCAGTGCACTCTCTGGACCCACTGCACTGCATCCCCACTGGTGCCAGTGCACTCTCTGGACTCACTGCACTGCATCCCCAGTGGTGCCAGTGCACTCTCTGGACTCACTGCACTGCATCCCCATTGGTGCCAGTGCACTCTCTGGACCCACTGCACTGCATCCCCAGTGGTGCCAGTGCACTCTCTGGACTCACTGCACTGCATCCCCAGTGGTGCCAGTGCACTCTCTGGACTCACTGCACTGCATCCCCACTGGTGCCAGTGCACTCTCTGGACTCACCGGGGTGCATCCCCAGTGGTGCCAGTGCACTCTCTGGACTCACTGCACTGCATCCCCAGTGGTGCCAGTGCACTCTCTGGACTCACTGCACTGCATCCCCAGTGGTGCCACTGCACTCTCTGGACTCACTGCACTGCATCCCCAGTGGTGCCAGTGCACTCTCTGGATTCACCGCAGTGCATCTCCAGTGGTGCCAGTGCACTCTCTGGACTCACTGCACTGCATCCCCACTGGTGCCAGTGCACTCTCTGGTGTCACTGCACTGCATCCCCAGTGGTGCCAGTGCACTCTCTGGACTCACTGCACTGCATCCCCACTGCTGCCAGTGCACTCTCTGGACTCACTGCACTGCATCCCCAGTGGTGCCAGTGCACTCTCTGGACTCACGGGGGTGCATCCCCAGTGGTGCCACTGCACTCTCTGGACTCACTGCACTGCATCCCCACTGGTGCCAGTGTACTCTCTGGAGTCACTGCATTGCATCCGCACTGGTGCCAGTGCACTCTCTGGACTCACTGCACTGCATCCCCAGTGGTGCCAGTGCACTCTCTGGACTCACTGCACTGCATCCCCAATTGGGCCAGTGCACTCTCTGTAGTCACTGCACTGCATCCCCAATGGTGCCAGTGCACTCTCTGGACTCACTGCACTGCATCCCCAGTGGTGCCAGTGCACTCTCTGGACTCACTGCACTGCATCCCCAGTGGTGCCAGTGCACTCTCTGGACTCACCGGGGTGCATCCCCAGTGGTGCCAGTGCACTCTCTGGACCCACTGCACTGCATCCCCAGTGGTGCCAGTGCACTCTCTGGACTCACTGCACTGCATCCCCAGTGGTGCCAGTGCACTCTCTGGACCCACTGCACTGCATCCCCAGTGGTGCCAGTGCACTCTCTGGAGTCACTGCACTGCATCCCCACTGCTGCCAGTGCACTCTCTGGACTCACTGCACTGCATCCCCACTGGTGCCAGTGCACTCTCTGGACTCACTGCACTGCATCCCCAGTGGTGCCAGTGCACTCTCAGGACTCACCGGGGTGCATCCCCAGTGGTGCCAGTGCACTCTCTGAACCCACTGCACTGCATCCCCAGTGGTGCCAGTGCACTCTCTGGTGTCACTGCACTGCATCCCCAGTGGTGCCAGTGCACTCTCTGGACTCACTGCACTGCATCCCCAGTGGTGCCAGTGCACTCTCTGGACTCACTGCACTGCATCCCCACTGGTGCCAGTGCACTCTCTGGACTCACTGCACTGCATCCCCAGTGGTGCCAGTGCACTCTCTGGACTCACTGCACTGCATCCCCAGAGGTCCAGTGCACTCTCTGGACCCACTGCACTGCATCCCCAGTGGTGCCAGTGCACTCTCTGGAGTCACTGCTCTGCATCCCCAGTGGTGCCAGTGCACTCTCTGGACTCACTGCACTGCATCCCCAGTGGTGCCAGTGCACTCTCTGGACTCACTGCACTGCATCCCCAGTGGTGCCAGTGCACTCTCTGGACTCACTGCAGTGCATCCCCACTGGTGCCAGTGCACTCTCTGGACTCACTGCACTGCATCCCCACTGGTGCCAGTGCACTCTCTGGTGTCACTGCACTGCATCCCCAGTAGTGCCAGTGCACTCTCTGGACTCACTGCACTGCATCCCCAGTGGTGCCAGTGCACTCTCTGGACTCACTGCACTGCATCCCCAGTGGTGCCAGTGCACAATCTGGAGTCACTGCACTGCTTCCCCAGTGCTTCCAGTGCACTGCTCTGGACTCACTGCACTGCTTCCCCAGTGGTGCCAGTGCACTCCCTGGACTCACTGCACTGTATCCCCTCTATTGCCAGTGCTCTCTCTGGACTCACTGCACTGCATACCCAGTGGGGCCAGTGCACTCTCTGGACTCACTGCACTGCATCCCCACTGGTGCCAGTGCACTCTCTGGACTCACTGCACTGCATCCCCAGTGGTGCCAGTGCACTCTCTGGACTCACTGCACTGCATCCCCACTGGTGCCAGTGCACTCTCTGGACTCACTGCACTGCATCCCAGTGGTGCCAGTGCACTCTCTGGACTCACTGCACTGCATCCCCACCGGTGCCAGTGCACTCTCTGGACTCACTGCACTGCATCCCCACTGGTGCCAGTGCACTCTCTGGAGTCACTGCACTGCATCCCCAGTGGTGCCAGTGCACTCTCTGGACTCACTGCACTGCATCCCCAGTGGTGCCAGTGCACTCTCTGGACCCACTGCACTGCATCCCCTGTGGTGCCAGTGCACTCTCTGGACTCACTGCAGTGCATCCCCAGTGGTGCCAGTGCACTCTCTGGACCCACTGCACTGCATCCCCAGTGGTGCCAGTGCACTCTCTGGACTCACTGCACTGCATCCCCAGTGGTGCCAGTGCACTCTCTGGACTCACTGCACTGCATCCCCAGTGGTGCCAGTGCACTCTCTGGACTCACTGCACTGCATCCCCAGTGGTGCCAGTGCACTCTCTGGACTCACTGCACTGCATCCCCAGTGGTGCCAGTGCACTCTCTGGACTCACTGCACTGCATCCCCAGTGGTGCCAGTGCACTCTCTGGACTCACTGCACTGCATCCCCACTGGTGCCAGTGCACTCTCTGGACTCACTGCACTGCATCCCCACTGGTGCCAGTGCACTCTCTGGACTCACTGCACTGCATCCCCAGTGGTGCCAGTGCACTCTCTGGACTCACTGCACTGCATCCCCAGTGGTGCCAGTGCACTCTCTGGACTCACTGCACTGCATCCCCAGTGGTGCCAGTGCACTCTCTGGAGTCACTGCACTGCATCCCCAGTGGTGCCAGTGCACTCTCTGGACTCACTGCACTGCATCCCCACTGGTGCCAGTGCACTCTCTGGACTCACTGCACTGCATCCCCAGTGGTGCCAGTGCACTCTCTGGACTCACTGCACTGCATCCCCAGTGGTGCCAGTGCACTCTCTGGACTCACTGCACTGCATCCCCAGTGGTGCCAGTGCACTCTCTGGAGTCACTGCACTGCATCCCCAGGGTGCCAGTGCACTCTCTGGACTCACTGCACTGCATCCCCAGTGGTGCCAGTGCACTCTCTGGACTCACTGCACTGCATCCCCAGTGGTGCCAGTGCACTCTCTGGACTCACTGCACTGCATCCCCAGTGGTGCCAGTGCACTCTCTGGAGTCACTGCACTGCATCCCCTAGTGGTGCCAGTGCACTCTCTGGACCCACTGCACTGCATCCCCACTGGTGCCAGTGCACTCTCTGGACTCACTGCACTGCATCCCCAGTGGTGCCAGTGCACTCTCTGGTGTCACTGCACTGCATCCCCAGTGGTGCCAGTGCACTCTCTGGACTCACTGCACTGCATCCCCAGTGGTGCCAGTGCACTCTCTGGACCCACTGCACTGCATCCCCAGTGGTGCCAGTGCACTCTCTGGACTCACTGCACTGCATCCCCAGTGGTGCCAGTGCACTCTCTGGACTCACTGCACTGCATCCCCACTGGTGCCAGTGCACTCTCTGGACTCACTGCACTGCATCCCCAGTGGTGCCAGTGCACTCTCTGGACTCACTGCACTGCATCCCCAGTGGTGCCAGTGCACTCTCTGGACTCACTGCAGTGCATCCCCAGTGGTGCCAGTGCACTCTCTGGACTCACTGCACTGCATCCCCAGTGGTGCCAGTGCACTCTCTGGACTCACTGCACTGCATCCCCACTGGTGCCAGTGCACTCTCTGGACCTCACTGCACTGCATCCCCAGTGGTGCCAGTGCACTCTCTGGACTCACTGCACTGCATCCCCAGTGGTGCCAGTGCACTCTCTGGACTCACTGCACTGCATCCCCAGTGGTGCCAGTGCACTCTCTGGACTCACTGCACTGCATCCCCAGTGGTGCCAGTGCACTCTCTGGAGTCACTGCACTGCATCCCCATTGGTGCCAGTGCACTCTCTGGACTCACTGCAGTGCATCCCCAGTGGTGCCAGTGCACTCTCTGGACTCACTGCACTGCATCCCCAGTGGTGCCAGTGCACTCTCTGGACCCACTGCACTGCATCCCCAGTGGTGCCAGTGCACTCTCTGGACTCACTGCACTGCATCCCCAGTGGTGCCAGTGCACTCTCTGGACTCACTGCACTGCATCCCCACTGGTGCCAGTGCACTCTCTGGACCCACTGCACTGCATCCCCACTGGTGCCAGTGCACTCTCTGGACTCACTGCACTGCATCCCCAGTGGTGCCAGTGCACTCTCTGGACTCACTGCACTGCATCCCCATTGGTGCCAGTGCACTCTCTGGACCCACTGCACTGCATCCCCTGTGTGCCAGTGCACTCTCTGGACTCACTGCACTGCATCCCCAGTGGTGCCAGTGCACTCTCTGGACTCACTGCACTGCATCCCCAGTGGTGCCAGTGCACTCTCTGGACTCACTGCACTGCATCCCCACTGGTGCCAGTGCACTCTCTGGACTCACTGGGGTGCATCCCCACTGGTGCCAGTGCACTCTCTGGACCCACTGCACTGCATCCCCAGTGGTGCCAGTGCACTCTCTGGACTCACTGCACTGCATCCCCAGTGGTGCCAGTGCACTCTCTGGACTCACTGGGGTGCATCCCCAGTGGTGCCAGTGCACTCTCTGGACTCACTGCACTGCATCCCCAGTGGTGCCAGTGCACTCTCTGGACTCACTGCAGTGCATCCCCAGTGGTGCCAGTGCACTCTCTGGACTCACTGCACTGCATCCCCACTGGTGCCAGTGCACTCTCTGGACCCACTGCACTGCATCCCCAGTGGTGCCAGTGCACTCTCTGGACTCACTGCACTGCATCCCCAGTGGTGCCAGTGCACTCTCTGGACTCACTGCACTGCATCCCCAGTGGTGCCAGTGCACTCTCTGGAGTCACTGCACTGCATCCCCAGTGGTGCCAGTGCACTCTCTGGACCCACTGCACTGCATCCCCAGTGGTGCCAGTGCACTCTCTGGACTCACTGCACTGCATCCCCAGTGGTGCCAGTGCACTCTCTGGACTCACTGCACTGCATCCCCAGTGGTGCCAGTGCACTCTCTGGACTCACTGCACTGCATCCCCAGTGGTGCCAGTGCACTCTCTGGACTCACTGCACTGCATCCCCAGTGGTGCCAGTGCACTCTCTGGAGTCACTGCAGTGCATCCCCAGTGGTGCCAGTGCACTCTCTGGACTCACTGCACTGCATCCCCACTGGTGCCAGTGCACTCTCTGGACCCACTGCACTGCATCCCCAGTGGTGCCAGTGCACTCTCTGGACTCACTGCACTGCATCCCCAGTGGTGCCAGTGCACTCTCTGGACTCACTGCACTGCATCCCCAGTGGTGCCAGTGCACTCTCTGGAGTCACTGCACTGCATCCCCAGTGGTGCCAGTGCACTCTCTGGACCCACTGCACTGCATCCCCAGTGGTGCCAGTGCACTCTCTGGACTCACTGCACTGCATCCCCAGTGGTGCCAGTGCACTCTCTGGACTCACTGCACTGCATCCCCAGTGGTGCCAGTGCACTCTCTGGAGTCACTGCACTGCATCCCCAGTGGTGCCAGTGCACTCTCTGGACCCACTGCACTGCATCCCCACTGGTGCCAGTGCACTCTCTGGACTCACTGCACTGCATCCCCAGTGGTGCCAGTGCACTCTCTGGTGTCACTGCACTGCATCCCCAGTGGTGCCAGTGCACTCTCTGGACTCACTGCACTGCATCCCCAGTGGTGCCAGTGCACTCTCTGGACCCACTGCACTGCATCCCCAGTGGTGCCAGTGCACTCTCTGGACTCACTGCACTGCATCCCCAGTGGTGCCAGTGCACTCTCTGGACTCACTGCTCTGCATCCCCACTGGTGCCAGTGCACTCTCTGGACTCACTGCACTGCATCCCCAGTGGTGCCAGTGCACTCTCTGGACTCACTGCACTGCATCCCCAGTGGTGCCAGTGCACTCTCTGGACTCACTGCACTGCATCCCCAGTGGTGCCAGTGCACTCTCTGGACTCACTGCACTGCATCCCCAGTGGTGCCAGTGCACTCTCTGGACTCACTGCACTGCATCCCCACTGGTGCCAGTGCACTCTCTGGACTCACTGCACTGCATCCCCAGTGGTGCCAGTGCACTCTCTGGACTCACTGCACTGCATCCCCAGTGGTGCCAGTGCACTCTCTGGACTCACTGCACTGCATCCCCAGTGGTGCCAGTGCACTCTCTGGACTCACTGCACTGCATCCCCAGTGGTGCCAGTGCACTCTCTGGAGTCACTGCACTGCATCCCCAGTAGTGCCAGTGCACTCTCTGGACTCACTGCACTGCATCCCCAGTGGTGCCAGTGCACTCTCTGGACTCACTGCACTGCATCCCCAGTGGTGCCAGTGCACTCTCTGGACCCACTGCACTGCATCCCCAGTGGTGCCAGTGCACTCTCTGGACTCACTGCACTGCATCCCCAGTGGTGCCAGTGCACTCTCTGGACTCACTGCACTGCATCCCCACTGGTGCCAGTGCACTCTCTGGACTCACTGCACTGCATCCCCAGTGGTGCCAGTGCACTCTCTGGACTCACTGCACTGCATCCCCAGTGGTGCCAGTGCACTCTCTGGACTCACTGCACTGCATCCCCACTGGTGCCAGTGCACTCTCTGGACTCACTGCACTGCATCCCCACTGGTGCCAGTGCACTCTCTGGACTCACTGCACTGCATCCCCAGTGGTGCCAGTGCACTCTCTGGACTCACTGCACTGCATCCCCAGTGGTGCCAGTGCACTCTCTGGACTCACTGGGGTGCATCCCCAGTGGTGCCAGTGCACTCTCTGGACTCACTGCACTGCATCCCCAGTGGTGCCAGTGCACTCTCTGGACTCACTGCAGTGCATCCCCAGTGGTGCCAGTGCACTCTCTGGACTCACTGCACTGCATCCCCACTGGTGCCAGTGCACTCTCTGGACCCACTGCACTGCATCCCCAGTGGTGCCAGTGCACTCTCTGGACTCACTGCACTGCATCCCCAGTGGTGCCAGTGCACTCTCTGGACTCACTGCACTGCATCCCCAGTGGTGCCAGTGCACTCTCTGGAGTCACTGCACTGCATCCCCAGTGGTGCCAGTGCACTCTCTGGACCCACTGCACTGCATCCCCAGTGGTGCCAGTGCACTCTCTGGACTCACTGCACTGCATCCCCAGTGGTGCCAGTGCACTCTCTGGACTCACTGCACTGCATCCCCAGTGGTGCCAGTGCACTCTCTGGAGTCACTGCACTGCATCCCCAGTGGTGCCAGTGCACTCTCTGGACTCACTGCACTGCATCCCCAGTGGTGCCAGTGCACTCTCTGGACTCACTGCACTGCATCCCCAGTGGTGCCAGTGCACTCTCTGGACTCACTGCACTGCATCCCCAGTGGTGCCAGTGCACTCTCTGGACTCACTGCACTGCATCCCCAGTGGTGCCAGTGCACTCTCTGGACTCACTGCACTGCATCCCCAGTGGTGCCAGTGCACTCTCTGGACTCACTGCACTGCATCCCCACTGGTGCCAGTGCACTCTCTGGACTCACTGCACTGCATCCCCAGTGGTGCCAGTGCACTCTCTGGACTCACTGCTCTGCATCCCCACTGGTGCCAGTGCACTCTCTGGACTCACTGCACTGCATCCCCAGTGGTGCCAGTGCACTCTCTGGACTCACTGCACTGCATCCCCAGTGGTGCCAGTGCACTCTCTGGACTCACTGCAGTGCATCCCCAGTGGTGCCAGTGCACTCTCTGGACTCACTGCACTGCATCCCCAGTGGTGCCAGTGCACTCTCTGGACTCACTGCACTGCATCCCCACTGGTGCCAGTGCACTCTCTGGACCCCACTGCACTGCATCCCCAGTGGTGCCAGTGCACTCTCTGGACTCACTGCACTGCATCCCCAGTGGTGCCAGTGCACTCTCTGGACTCACTGCACTGCATCCCCAATGGTGCCAGTGCACTCTCTGGAGTCACTGCACTGCATCCCAGTGGTGCCAGTGCACTCTCTGGACTCACTGCAGTGCATCCCCAGTGGTGCCAGTGCACTCTCTGGACTCACTGCACTGCATCCCCTGTGGTGCCAGTGCACTCTCTGGACCCACTGCACTGCATCCCCAGTGGTGCCAGTGCACTCTCTGGACTCACTGCACTGCATCCCCAGTGGTGCCAGTGCACTCTCTGGACTCACTGCACTGCATCCCCACTGGTGCCAGTGCACTCTCTGGACCCACTGCACTGCATCCCCACTGGTGCCAGTGCATTCTCTGGACTCACTGCACTGCATCCCCAGTGGTGCCAGTGCACTCTCTGGACTCACTGAACTGCATCCCCATTGGTGCCAGTGCACTCTCTGGACCCACTGCACTGCATCCCCTGTGGTGCCAGTGCACTCTCTGGACTCACTGCACTGCATCCCCACTGGTGCCAGTGCACTCTCTGGACTCACTGCACTGCATCCCCAGTGGTGCCAGTGCACTCTCTGGACTCACTGCACTGCATCCCCACTGGTGCCAGTGCACTCTCTGGGCTCAACGGGGTGCATCCCCACTGGTGCCAGTGCACTCTATGGACCCACTGCACTGCATCCCCAGTGGTGCCAGTGCACTCTCTGGACTCACTGCACTGCATCCCCAGTGGTGACAGTGCACTCTCTGGACTCACCGGGGTGCATCCCCAGTGGTGCCAGTGCACTCTCTGGACTCAGTGCACTGCATCCCCAGTGGTGCCAGTGCACTCTCTGGACTCACTGCACTGCATCCCCAGTGGTGCCACTGCACTCTCTGGACTCACTGCACTGCATCCCCAGTGGTGCCAGTGCACTCTCTGGATTCACCGCAGTGCATCCCCAGTGGTGCCAGTGCACTCTCTGGACTCACTGCAGTGCATCCCCAGTGGTGCCAGTGCACTCTCTGGACTCACTGCACTGCATCCCCAGTGGTGCCAGTGCACTCTCTGGTGTCACTGCACTGCATCCCCAGTAGTGCCACTGCACTCTCTGGACTCACTGCACTGCATCCCCAGTGGTGCCAGTGCACTCTCTGGACTCACTGCACTGCATCCCCAGTGGTGCCAGTGCACAATCTGGAGTCACTGCACTGCTTCCCCAGTGCTTCCAGTGCACTCTCTGGACTCACTGCACTGCTTCCCCAGTGGTGCCAGTGCACTCCCTAGACTCACTGCACTGTATCCCCTCTGGTGCCAGTGCACTCTCTGGACTCACTGCACTGCATACCCAGTGGGGCCAGTGCACTCTCTGGACTCACTGCACTGCATCCCCACTGGTGCCAGTGCACTCTCTGGACTCACTGCACTGCATCCCCAGTGGTGCCAGTGCACTCTCTGGACTCACTGCACTGCATCCCCAGTGGTGCCAGTGCACTCTCTGGACTCACTGCACTGCATCCCCAGTGGTGCCAGTGCACTCTCTGGATTCACTGCACTGCATACCCACTGGTGCCAGTGCACTCTCTGGACTCACTGCACTGCATCCCAGTGGTGCCAGTGCACTCTCTGGACTCACTGCACTGCATCCCCAGTTGTGCCAGTGCACTCTCTGGACTCACTGCACTGCATCCCCTCTGGTGCCAGTGCACTCTCTGGACTCACTACACTGCATCCCCACTGGTGCCTGTGCACTCTCTGGACTCACTGCACTGCATCCCCAGTGGTGCCAGTGCACTCTCTGGAGTCACTGCACTGCATCCCCAGTGGTGCCAGTGCACTCTCTGGAGTCACTGCACTGCATCCCCCGTGGTGCCAGTGCACTCTCTGGATTCACTGGACTGCATCCCCAGTGGTGCCAGTGCACTCTCTGGACTCACTGCACTGCATCCCCAGTGGTGCCAGTGCACTCTCTGGACTCACTGCACTGCATCCCCACTGGTGCCAGTGCACTCTCTGGACCCACTGCACTGCATCCCCAGTGCTGCCAGTGCACTCTCTGGACTCACTGCAGTGCATCCCCACTGGTGCCAGTGCACTCTCTGGACTCACTGCACTGCATCCCCAGTGGTGCCAGTGCACTCTCTGGACTCACTGCACTGCATCCTCAGTGGTGCCAGTGCACTCTCTGGACTCACTGCACTGCATCCCCACTAGTGCCAGTGCACTCTCTGGTGTCACTGCACTGCATCCCCAGTAGTGCCAGTGCACTCTCTGGACTCACTGCACTGCATCCCCAGTGGTGCCAGTGCACTCTCTGGACTCACTGCACTGCATCCCCAGTGGTGCCAGTGCACTCTCTGGAGTCACTGCACTGCTTCCCCAGTGGTGCCAGTGCACTCTCTGGACTCACTGCACTGCATCCCCAGTGGTGCCAGTGCACTCCCTGGACTCACTGCACTGTATCCCCTCTGCCAGTGCACTCTCTGGACTCACTGCACTGCATCCCCACTGGTGCCAGTGCACTCTCTGGACCCACTGCACTGCATCCCCAGTGCTGCCAGTGCACTCTCTGGACTCACTGCAGTGCATCCCCACTGGTGCCAGTGCACTCTCTGGACTCACTGCACTGCATCCCCAGTGGTGCCAGTGCACTCTCTGGACTCACTGCACTGCATCCTCAGTGGTGCCAGTGCACTCTCTGGACTCACTGCACTGCATCCCCAGTGGTGCCAGTGCACTCTCTGGACCCACTGCACTGCATCCCCAGATGTGCCAGTGCACTCTCTGGACTCACTGCACTGCATCCCCGGTGGTGCCAGTGAACTCTCTGGACTCACTGCACTGCATCCCGACTGGTGCCAGTGCACTCTCTGGACTCACTGCACTGCATCCCCAGTGGGGCCAGTGCACTCTCTGGACTCACTGCACTGCATCCCCAGTGGTGCCAGTGCACTCCCTGGAGTCACTGCAGTGCATCCCCAGTGGTGCCAGTGCACTCTCTGGACTCACTGCACTGCATCCCCAGTGCTGCCAGTGCACTCTCTGGACTCACTGCACTGAATCCCGACTGGTGCCAATGCACTCTCTGGACCCACTGCACTGCATCCCCAGTGGTGCAGTGCACTCTCTGGACTCACTGCACTGCATCTCCACTGGTGCCAGTGCACTCTCTGGACTCACTGCACTGCATCCCCAGTGGTGCCAGTGCACTCTCTGGACTCACTGCACTGCATCCCCACTGGTGCCAGTGCACTCTCTGGACTCACTGCACTGCATCCCCACTGGTGCAGTGCTCTCTCTGGACTCACTGCACTGCTTCACCACTGGTGCCAGTGCACTCTCTGGACTCACTGCACTGCATCCCCAGTGGTGCCAGTGCACTCTCTGAACTCACTGCACTGCATCCCCACTGGTGCCAGTGCACTCTCTGGACTCACTGCACTGCATCCCCACTGGTGCCAGTGCACTCTCTGGAGTCACTGCACTGCATCCCCACTGATGCCAGTGCATTCTCTGGACCCACTGCACTGCATCCCCAGTGGTGCCAGTGCACTCTCTGGACTCACTGCACTTCATCCCCAGTGGTGCCAGTGCACTCTCTGGACTCACTGCACTGCATCCCCTGTGGGGCCAGTGCACTCTCTGGACTCACTGCACTGCATCCCCAGTGGTGCCAGTGAACTCTCTGGACTCACTGCACTTCATCCCCAGTGGTGCCAGTGCACTCTCTGGACTCACTGCACTGCATCCCCAGTGGTGACAGTGCACTCTCTGGACTCACCGGGGTGCATCCCCAGTGGTGCCAGTGCACTCTCTGGACTCAGTGCACTGCATCCCGAGTGGTGCCAGTGCACTCTCTGGACTCACTACACTGCATCCCCAGTGGTGCCAGTGCACTCTCTGGACTCACTGCACTGCATTCCCAGTGGTGCCAGTGCACTCTCTGGATTCACTGCAGTGCATCCCCAGTGGTGCCAGTGCACTCTCTGGACTCACTGCACTGCATCCCCACTGGTGCCAGTGCACTCTCTGGTGTCACTGCACTGCATCCCCAGTGGTGCCAGTGCACTCTCTGGACTCACTGCACTGCATCCCCACTGCTGCCAGTGCACTCTCTGGACCCACTGCACTGCATCCCCAGTGGTGCCAGTGCACTCTCTGGACTCACTGCACTGCATCCCCAGTGGTGCCAGTGCACTCTCTGGACTCACTGCACTGCATCCCCAGTTGTGCCAGTGCACTCTCTGGACTCACTGGGGTGCATCCCCAGTGGTGCCAGTGCACTCTCTGGACTCACTGCACTGCATCCCCACTGGTGCCAGTGCACTCTCTGGAGTCACTGCACTGCATCCCCAGTGGTGCCAGTGCACTCTCTGGACTCACTGCACTGCATCCCCACTGGTGCCAGTGCACTCTCTGGACTCACTGCACTGCATCCCCACTGGTGCCAGTGCACTCTCTGGAGTCACTGCACTGCATCCCCAGTGGTGCCAGTGCACTCTCTGGACTCACTGCACTGCATCCCCATTGTGCCAGTGCACTCTCTGGAGTCACTGCACTGCATCCCCAATGGTGCCAGTGCACTCTCTGGACTCACTGCACTGCATCCCCAGTGGTGCCAGTGCACTCTCTGGACTCACTGCACTGCATCCCAGTGGTGCCAGTGCACTCTCTGGACTCACTGCACTGCATCCCCAGTGGTGCCAGTGCACTCTCTGGACTCACTGCACTGCATCCCCAGTGGTGCCAGTGCACTCTCTGGACTCACTGCACTGCATCCCCAGTGGTGCCAGTGCACTCTCTGGACCCACTGCACTGCATCCCCAGTAGTGCCAGTGCACTCTCTGGAGTCACTGCACTGCATCCCCACTGCTGCCAGTGCACTCTCTGGACTCACTGCACTGCATCCCCACTGGTGCCAGTGCACTCTCTGGACTCACTGCACTGCATCCCCAGTGGTGCCAGTGCACTCTCTGGACTCACTGGGGTGCATCCCCAGTGGTGCCAGTGCACTCTCTGGACCCACTGCACTGCATCCCCAGTGGTGCCAGTGCACTCTCTGGTGTCACTGCACTGCATCCCCAGTGGTGCCAGTGCACTCTCTGGACTCACTGCACTGCATCCCCAGTGGTGCCAGTGCACTCTCTGGACTCACTGCAGTGCATCCCCAGTGGTGCCAGTGCACTCTCTGGACTCACTGCACTGCATCCCCAGTGGTGCCAGTGCACTCTCTGGACTCACTGCACTGCATCCCCAGTGGTGCCAGTGCACTCTCTGGACTCACTGCACTGCATCCCCAGTGGTGCCAGTGCACTCTCTGGACCCACTGCACTGCATCCCCAGTGGTGCCAGTGCACTCTCTGGACTCACTGCACTGCATCCCCAGTGGTGCCAGTGCACTCTCTGGACTCACTGCACTGCATCCCCAGTGGTGCCAGTGCACTCTCTGGACTCACTGCACTGCATCCCCAGTGGTGCCAGTGCACTCTCTGGACTCACTGCACTGCATCCCCAGTGGTGCCAGTGCACTCTCTGGACTCACTGCACTGCATCCCCACTGGTGCCAGTGCACTCTCTGGTGTCACTGCACTGCATCCCCAGTAGTGCCAGTGCACTCTCTGGACTCACTGCACTGCATCCCCAGTGGTGCCAGTGCACTCTCTGGACTCACTGCACTGCATCCCCAGTGGTGCCAGTGCACTCTCTGGAGTCACTGCACTGCATCCCCAGTGGTGCCAGTGCACTCTCTGGACTCACTGCACTGCTTCCCCAGTGGTGCCAGTGCACTCCTGGACTCACTGCACTGCATCCCCTCTGGTGCCAGTGCACTCTCTGGACTCACTGCACTGCATCCCCAGTGGTGCCAGTGCACTCTCTGGACTCACTGCACTGCATCCCCACTGGTGCCAGTGCACTCTCTGGACTCACTGCACTGCATCCCCAGTGGTGCCAGTGCACTCTCTGGACTCACTGCACTGCATCCCCAGTGGTGCCAGTGCACTCTCTGGACTCACTGCACTGCATCCCCAGTGGTGCCAGTGCACTCTCTGGACTCACTGCACTGCATCCCCACTGGTGCCAGTGCACTCTCTGGACTCACTGCACTGCATCCCCACTGGTGCCAG